>NW_028318140.1:930625-1240833 GCF_062004578.1 Staurois parvus
CGGGGAAGGAGGTATACCCCTTTATGGAGGACAGACAGCAGGACCTTTTTGACCAGAGCATCATCAACACAGCAAATGTGTGTGTACTGAGGGTTGTCTTTACTGGGTGCGAGAGGGAAAATGGAACAGCCATTTTATATATCAAACATTTAGTTTTGACTAAGTGGATATATTTTGAAGGTGTATTTTTTTATTAAAGGTCTTATTGTGTAATAGCTGTATTTCTTGTGTTAGAATGCGATTTACACCTCCAGCTGGGAAGATTGCTATCTAAAGGAACTAGTGGAAGTAACATGCTTATGTGAATCTCCACCAGAATCCAGAATGTAACTTCAAAGCAGCCAGATAGCTAGATTCCCACCCATCTTAGAACTTATAAATTGTATTAGCTTTCCAAGGCAGTTTAGAGCATTACTTTGAATCCACACTATGTATTATTTTGTTCTCACTGTATGTAGTTCTAGCTACATGTTTATATAATAAACATCTACCATTCATTCTGGCTTCAGCAGTCAAAATGTTACTGAAACCCATGAGTTTTGGGTTTCCCCGTCAAAGTGGTTGTTCGGACCGGAAAGTGAAACTCTACGGACATCGCTTAGACACAGAACAGGACAGCACAACCTGAGAATTCATCTCTGCCAGCAATGGTAAGCTAACATTTTGCTTACTATAATTTTCCCTTGTGCTGTGCTTATTTCTGTAAAGTCGATGTAGTGGAAAAGTACCCTTTCCAAGAACCCTGATAGTACCATAATTTACAGAGCACTGTGTTCCCAAAATGGTATGCTTTTTTGCTTTGATGTGAAAGTCTTACGGTGCTTCTATGTTGTTTCAGCACCCCCTAGA
The DNA here is from genome assembly GCF_062004578.1 of Staurois parvus. Taxonomy (NCBI): domain Eukaryota; kingdom Metazoa; phylum Chordata; class Amphibia; order Anura; family Ranidae; genus Staurois; species Staurois parvus. The sequence continues at coordinate 931,475 of NW_028318140.1, forward strand.
GGTTGCATCACTCACAGCTGATCCCTCACTTAGGTAGGTTTCTGCTTGAGGCCGATCCTTCTAGGGGACTGGAAGAGTATGAACTCTGCACTGCTGTCCCGTCTGTGTGCGCTGTCTCGACTGTAAAACGGGGAAGGAGGTATACCCCTTTATGGAGGACAGACAGCAGGACCTTTTTGACCAGAGCATCATCAACACAGCAAATGTGTGTGTACTGAGGGTTGTCTTTACTGGGTGCGAGAGGGAAAATGGAACAGCCATTTTATATATCAAACATTTAGTTTTGACTAAGTGGATATATTTTGAAGGTGTATTTTTTTATTAAAGGTCTTATTGTGTAATAGCTGTATTTCTTGTGTTAGAATGCGATTTACACCTCCAGCTGGGAAGATTGCTATCTAAAGGAACTAGTGGAAGTAACATGCTTATGTGAATCTCCACCAGAATCCAGAATGTAACTTCAAAGCAGCCAGATAGCTAGATTCCCACCCATCTTAGAACATATAAATTGTATTAGCTTTCCAAGGCAGTTTAGAGCATTACTTTGAATCCACACTATGTATTATTTTGTTCTCACTGTATGTAGTTCTAGCTACATGTTTATATAATAAACATCTACCATTCATTCTGGCTTCAGCAGTCAAAATGTTACTGAAACCCATGAGTTTTGGGTTTCCCCGTCAAAGTGGTTGTTCGGACCGGAAAGTGAAACTCTACGGACATCGCTTAGACACAGAACAGGACAGCACAACCTGAGAATTCATCTCTGCCAGCAATGGTAAGCTAACATTTTGCTTACTATAATTTTCCCTTGTGCTGTGCTTATTTCTGTAAAGTCGATGTAGTGGAAAAGTACCCTTTCCAAGAACCCTGATAGTACCATAATTTACAGAGCACTGTGTTCCCAAAATGGTATGCTTTTTTGCTTTGATGTGAAAGTCTTACGGTGCTTCTATATTGTTTCAGCACCCCCTAGAGGTTGCATCACTCACAGCTGATCCCTCACCTAGGTAGGTTTCTGCTTGAGGCCGATCCTTCTAGGGCAGTGTTTTTCAACCTTTTTTGTGCAAAGGCACACTTTTTTCATGAAAAAAATCACGAGGCACACCACCATTAGAAAATGTTAAAAAAATTTACCTCTGTGCCTATATTGACTATATATAAAGTAATTCTCTTGAATAGGAATCAAACACAAAGAAATTATTTTATAATTACTTTATTATGAAATAATAAAGTATTTTATAATTGGACCCGGGGGCCGGACCAAGAGTAGATGAATGATGTGTATGTGTCATCCATAGTAAGTATAGTAATATTCCCCCATAGTAAGCATAGTAATTAATCCCCCATATAGTAATTCATCCTCCATATAGTAATTCATCCCCCATAGTAATTCATCCCTCATATAGTATTTCATCCCCCCATATAGTATTTCATCCCCCCATATAGTATTTCATCCCCCCATATAGTATTTCATCCCTCATATAGTAATTCATCCCTCATATAGTATTTCATCCCTCATATAGTATTTCATCCCTCATATAGTATTTCATCCCCCATATAGTATTTCATCCCCCCATATAGTATTTCATCCCCTCATATAGTATTTCATCCCTCATATAGTATTTCATCCCCCCATATAGTATTTCATCCCTCATACAGTAATTCATCCCTCATATAGTAATTCATCCCCCATATAGTATTTCATCCCTCATATAGTATTTCATCCCCCCATATAGTATTTCATCCCTCATATAGTAATTCATCCCCCCATATAGTATTTCATCCCCCCATATAGTATTTCATCCCCCCATATAGTATTTCATCCCTCATATAGTAATTCATCCCTGATATAGTAATTCATCCCCCATATAGTATTTCATCCCCCCATATAGTATTTCATCCCTCATAAAGTAATTCATCCCTCATATAGTATTTCATCCCCCACAGTACTATTCCCCCCCCCCCCCTTCTAGTAAGCCAAGTCCCCCGTGTCAATTCACTTACCTTTTGCGTTCCTCTCGCTGTCTTCCCGCGCCGTTCGGGTCTTCAGGGCGGACTGTGAGAGGAGCCTAGCTCCCCTCCCCTCACGTTCGGCACGCTGCCCCGCCTACACACATCCTGACAGCCACATCCGCAAGCCGGATTAAAAGGTCCGCGCGGACTTTTGGGGCTGCCAACCGAGAGGAGGCAGGGGAGCGGCCGACCGAGAGGAGGGAGGGGAGCAGGCGCCCGGCACACAGAAGAGCCGCATTAGACTGGGTAAAGAGCCGCATGTGGCTCGCGAGCCGCGGCTTGCCGACCACTGAATCATTAGATTCTAATGATTGGTCTATTTGTGAGCCGAAGCCACATGTTACAGATGAAATTGGAATTTTTCCCACGGCACACCAGACAATATCTCACGGCACACTAGTGTGCCGCGGCACAGTGGTTGAAAAACGCTGTTCTAGGGGACTGGAAGAGTATGAACTCTGCACTGCTGTCCCGTCTGTGTGCGCTGTCTCGACTGTAAAACGGGGAAGGAGGTATACCCCTTTATGGAGGACAGACAGCAGGACCTTTTTGACCAGAGCATCATCAACACAGCAAATGTGTGTGTACTGAGGGTTGTCTTTACTGGGTGCGAGAGGGAAAATGGAACAGCCATTTTATATATCAAACATTTAGTTTTGACTAAGTGGATATATTTTGAAGGTGTATTTTTTTATTAAAGGTCTTATTGTGTAATAGCTGTATTTCTTGTGTTAGAATGCGATTTACACCTCCAGCTGGGAAGATTGCTATCTAAAGGAACTAGTGGAAGTAACATGCTTATGTGAATCTCCACCAGAATCCAGAATGTAACTTCAAAGCAGCCAGATAGCTAGATTCCCACCCATCTTAGAACATATAAATTGTATTAGCTTTCCAAGGCAGTTTAGAGCATTACTTTGAATCCACACTATGTATTATTTTGTTCTCACTGTATGTAGTTCTAGCTACATGTTTATATAATAAACATCTACCATTCATTCTGGCTTCAGCAGTCAAAATGTTACTGAAACCCATGAGTTTTGGGTTTCCCCGTCAAAGTGGTTGTTCGGACCGGAAAGTGAAACTCTACGGACATCGCTTAGACACAGAACAGGACAGCACAACCTGAGAATTCATCTCTGCCAGCAATGGTAAGCTAACATTTTGCTTACTATAATTTTCCCTTGTGCTGTGCTTATTTCTGTAAAGTCGATGTAGTGGAAAAGTACCCTTTCCAAGAACCCTGATAGTACCATAATTTACAGAGCACTGTGTTCCCAAAATGGTATGCTTTTTTGCTTTGATGTGAAAGTCTTACGGTGCTTCTATATTGTTTCAGCACCCCCTAGAGGTTGCATCACTCACAGCTGATCCCTCACCTAGGTAGGTTTCTGCTTGAGGCCGATCCTTCTAGGGGACTGGAAGAGTATGAACTCTGCACTGCTGTCCCGTCTGTGTGCGCTGTCTCGACTGTAAAACGGGGAAGGAGGTATACCCCTTTATGGAGGACAGACAGCAGGACCTTTTTGACCAGAGCATCATCAACACAGCAAATGTGTGTGTACTGAGGGTTGTCTTTACTGGGTGTGAAAGGAAAAATGGAACAGCCATTTTATATATCAAACATTTAGTTTTGACTAAGTGGATATATTTTGAATGTATATTTTGTTATTAGATGTCTTAGTGTGTAACAGCTGTATTTCTTGTGTTAGAATGCGCTTTACACCTCCAGCTGGGAAGACTGCTATCTAAAGGAACTAGAAGAAGTAACATGCTTGTGTGAATCTCCACCAGAAACCAAAATGTAACTTCAAAGCAGCCAGATAGCTAGATTCTCACCCATCTTAGAACATATACATTTTATTAGCTTTCCAAGGCAGTTTAGAACATTACTTTGAATCCACACTATGTATTATTTTGTTCTCACTGTATGTAGTTCTAGCTACATGCTTGTATAATAAACATCTATCTTTCATTCTGGCTTCAGCAGTCAAAATGTTACTGAAACCCATGAGTTTTGGGTTTCCCCGTCAAAGTGGTCGTTCGGACTGGAAAGTGAAACTCTACGGACATCGCTTAGACACAGAACAAAACAGCACAACCTGAGAATTCATCTCTGCCAGCAATGGTAAGCTAACATTTTTCTTACTATAATTTTCCCTTGTGCTGTGCTTATTTCTGTAAAGTCGATGTAGTGGAAAAGTACCCTTTCCAAGAACCCTGATAGTACCATAATTTACAGAGCACTGTGTTCCCAAAATGGTATGCTTTTTTGCTTTGATGTGAAAGTCTTACGGTGCTTCTATATTGTTTCAGCACCCCCTAGAGGTTGCATCACTCACAGCTGATCCCTCACCTAGGTAGGTTTCTGCTTGAGGCCGATCCTTCTAGGGGACTGGAAGAGTATGAACTCTGCACTGCTGTCCCGTCTGTGTGCGCTGTCTCAACTGTAAAACGGGGAAGGAGGTATACCCCTTTATGGAGGACAGACAGCAGGACCTTTTTGACCAGAGCATCATCAACACAGCAAATGTGTGTGTACTGAGGGTTGTCTTTACTGGGTGCGAGAGGGAAAATGGAACAGCCATTTTATATATCAAACATTTAGTTTTGACTAAGTGGATATATTTTGAAGGTGTATTTTTTTATTAAAGGTCTTATTGTGTAATAGCTGTATTTCTTGTGTTAGAATGCGATTTACACCTCCAGCTGGGAAGATTGCTATCTAAAGGAACTAGTGGAAGTAACATGCTTATGTGAATCTCCACCAGAATCCAGAATGTAACTTCAAAGCAGCCAGATAGCTAGATTCCCACCCATCTTAGAACATATAAATTGTATTAGCTTTCCAAGGCAGTTTAGAGCATTACTTTGAATCCACACTATGTATTATTTTGTTCTCACTGTATGTAGTTCTAGCTACATGTTTATATAATAAACATCTACCATTCATTCTGGCTTCAGCAGTCAAAATGTTACTGAAACCCATGAGTTTTGGGTTTCCCCGTCAAAGTGGTCCTTCGGACCAGAAACTGAAACTCTACTGACATCGTTTAGACACAGAACAGGACAGCACAACCTGAGAATTCATCTCTGCCAGCAATGGTAAGCTAACATTTTGCTTACTATAATTTTCCCTTGTGCTGTGCTTATTTCTGTAAAGTCGATGTAGTGGAAAAGTACCCTTTCCAAGAACCCTGATAGTACCATAATTTACAGAGCACTGTGTTCCCAAAATGGTATGCTTTTTTGCTTTGATGTGAAAGTCTTACGGTGCTTCTATATTGTTTCAGCACCCCCTAGAGGTTGCATCACTCACAGCTGATCCCTCACCTAGGTAGGTTTCTGCTTGAGGCCGATCCTTCTAGGGGACTGGAAGAGTATGAACTCTGCACTGCTGTCCCGTCTGTGTGCGCTGTCTCGACTGTAAAACGGGGAAGGAGGTATACCCCTTTATGGAGGACAGACAGCAGGACCTTTTTGACCAGAGCATCATCAACATAGCAAATGTGTGTGTACTGAGGGTTGTCTTTACTGGGTGTGAAAGGAAAAATGGAACAGCCATTTTATATATCAAACATTTAGTTTTGACTAAGTGGATATATTTTGAATGTATATTTTGTTATTAGAAGTCTTAGTGTGTAACAGCTGTATTTCTTGTGTTAGAATGCACTTTACACCTCCAGCTGGGAAGACTGCTATCTAAAGGAACTAGAAGAAGTAACATGCTTGTGTGAATCTCCACCAGAAACCAAAATGTAACTTTAAAGCAGCCAGATAGCTAGATTCTCACCCATCTTAGAACATATACATTTTATTAGCTTTCCAAGGCAGTTTAGAACATTACTTTGAATCCACACTATGTATTATTTTGTTCTCACTGTATGTAGTTCTAGCTACATGCTTGTATAATAAACATCTACCTTTCATTCTGGCTTCAGCAGTCAAAATGTTACTGAAACCCATGAGTTTTGGGTTTCCCCGTCAAAGTGGTCGTTCGGACCGGAAAGTGAAACTCTACGGACATCGCTTAGACACAGAACAGGACAGCACAACCTGAGAATTCATCTCTGCCAGCAATGGTAAGCTAACATTTTGCTTACTATAATTTTCCCTTGTGCTGTGCTTATTTCTGTAAAGTCAATGTAGTGGAAAAGTACCCTTTCCAAGAGCCCTGATAGTACCATAATTTACAGAGCACTGTGTTCCCAAAATGGTATGCTTTTTTGCTTTGATGTGAAAGTCTTACGGTGCTTCTATATTGTTTCAGCACCCCCTAGAGGTTGCATCACTCACAGCTGATCCCTCACCTAGGTAGGTTTCTGCTTGAGGCCGATCCTTCTAGGGGACTGGAAGAGTATGAACTCTGCACTGCTGTCCCGTCTGTGTGCGCTGTCTCGACTGTAAAACGGGGAAGGAGGTATACCCCTTTATGGAGGACAGACAGCAGGACCTTTTTGACCAGAGCATCATCAACACAGCAAATGTGTGTGTACTGAGGGTTGTCTTTACTGGGTGTGAAAGGAAAAATGGAACAGCCATTTTATATATCAAACATTTAGTTTTGACTAAGTGGATATATTTTGAATGTATATTTTGTTATTAGATGTCTTAGTGTGTAACAGCTGTATTTCTTGTGTTAGAATGCGCTTTACACCTCCAGCTGGGAAGACTGCTATCTAAAGGAACTAGAAGAAGTAACATGCTTGTGTGAATCTCCACCAGAAACCAAAATGTAACTTCAAAGCAGCCAGATAGCTAGATTCTCACCCATCTTAGAACATATACATTTTATTAGCTTTCCAAGGCAGTTTAGAACATTACTTTGAATCCACACTATGTATTATTTTGTTCTCACTGTATGTAGTTCTAGCTACATGCTTGTATAATAAACATCTATCTTTCATTCTGGCTTCAGCAGTCAAAATGTTACTGAAACCCATGAGTTTTGGGTTTCCCCGTCAAAGTGGTCGTTCGGACTGGAAAGTGAAACTCTACGGACATCGCTTAGACACAGAACAAAACAGCACAACCTGAGAATTCATCTCTGCCAGCAATGGTAAGCTAACATTTTTCTTACTATAATTTTCCCTTGTGCTGTGCTTATTTCTGTAAAGTCGATGTAGTGGAAAAGTACCCTTTCCAAGAACCCTGATAGTACCATAATTTACAGAGCACTGTGTTCCCAAAATGGTATGCTTTTTTGCTTTGATGTGAAAGTCTTACGGTGCTTCTATATTGTTTCAGCACCCCCTAGAGGTTGCATCACTCACAGCTGATCCCTCACCTAGGTAGGTTTCTGCTTGAGGCCGATCCTTCTAGGGGACTGGAAGAGTATGAACTCTGCACTGCTGTCCCGTCTGTGTGCGCTGTCTCGACTGTAAAACGGGGAAGGAGGTATACCCCTTTATGGAGGACAGACAGCAGGACCTTTTTGACCAGAGCATCATCAACACAGCAAATGTGTGTGTACTGAGGGTTGTCTTTACTGGGTGCGAGAGGGAAAATGGAACAGCCATTTTATATATCAAACATTTAGTTTTGACTAAGTGGATATATTTTGAAGGTGTATTTTTTTATTAAAGGTCTTATTGTGTAATAGCTGTATTTCTTGTGTTAGAATGCGATTTACACCTCCAGCTGGGAAGATTGCTATCTAAAGGAACTAGTGGAAGTAACATGCTTATGTGAATCTCCACCAGAATCCAGAATGTAACTTCAAAGCAGCCAGATAGCTAGATTCCCACCCATCTTAGAACATATAAATTGTATTAGCTTTCCAAGGCAGTTTAGAGCATTACTTTGAATCCACACTATGTATTATTTTGTTCTCACTGTATGTAGTTCTAGCTACATGTTTATATAATAAACATCTACCATTCATTCTGGCTTCAGCAGTCAAAATGTTACTGAAACCCATGAGTTTTGGGTTTCCCCGTCAAAGTGGTCCTTCGGACCAGAAACTGAAACTCTACTGACATCGTTTAGACACAGAACAGGACAGCACAACCTGAGAATTCATCTCTGCCAGCAATGGTAAGCTAACATTTTGCTTACTATAATTTTCCCTTGTGCTGTGCTTATTTCTGTAAAGTCGATGTAGTGGAAAAGTACCCTTTCCAAGAACCCTGATAGTACCATAATTTACAGAGCACTGTGTTCCCAAAATGGTATGCTTTTTTGCTTTGATGTGAAAGTCTTACGGTGCTTCTATATTGTTTCAGCACCCCCTAGAGGTTGCATCACTCACAGCTGATCCCTCACCTAGGTAGGTTTCTGCTTGAGGCCGATCCTTCTAGGGGACTGGAAGAGTATGAACTCTGCACTGCTGTCCCGTCTGTGTGCGCTGTCTCGACTGTAAAACGGGGAAGGAGGTATACCCCTTTATGGAGGACAGACAGCAGGACCTTTTTGACCAGAGCATCATCAACATAGCAAATGTGTGTGTACTGAGGGTTGTCTTTACTGGGTGTGAAAGGAAAAATGGAACAGCCATTTTATATATCAAACATTTAGTTTTGACTAAGTGGATATATTTTGAATGTATATTTTGTTATTAGAAGTCTTAGTGTGTAACAGCTGTATTTCTTGTGTTAGAATGCACTTTACACCTCCAGCTGGGAAGACTGCTATCTAAAGGAACTAGAAGAAGTAACATGCTTGTGTGAATCTCCACCAGAAACCAAAATGTAACTTTAAAGCAGCCAGATAGCTAGATTCTCACCCATCTTAGAACATATACATTTTATTAGCTTTCCAAGGCAGTTTAGAACATTACTTTGAATCCACACTATGTATTATTTTGTTCTCACTGTATGTAGTTCTAGCTACATGCTTGTATAATAAACATCTACCTTTCATTCTGGCTTCAGCAGTCAAAATGTTACTGAAACCCATGAGTTTTGGGTTTCCCCGTCAAAGTGGTCGTTCGGACCGGAAAGTGAAACTCTACGGACATCGCTTAGACACAGAACAGGACAGCACAACCTGAGAATTCATCTCTGCCAGCAATGGTAAGCTAACATTTTGCTTACTATAATTTTCCCTTGTGCTGTGCTTATTTCTGTAAAGTCAATGTAGTGGAAAAGTACCCTTTCCAAGAGCCCTGATAGTACCATAATTTACAGAGCACTGTGTTCCCAAAATGGTATGCTTTTTTGCTTTGATGTGAAAGTCTTACGGTGCTTCTATATTGTTTCAGCACCCCCTAGAGGTTGCATCACTCACAGCTGATCCCTCACCTAGGTAGGTTTCTGCTTGAGGCCGATCCTTCTAGGGGACTGGAAGAGTATGAACTCTGCACTGCTGTCCCGTCTGTGTGCGCTGTCTCGACTGTAAAACGGGGAAGGAGGTATACCCCTTTATGGAGGACAGACAGCAGGATCTTTTTGACCAGAGCATCATCAACATAGCAAATGTGTGTGTACTGAGGGTTGTCTTTACTGGGTGTGAAAGGAAAAATGGAACAGCCATTTTATATATCAAACATTTAGTTTTGACTAAGTGGATATATTTTGAATGTATATTTTGTTATTAGAAGTCTTAGTGTGTAACAGCTGTATTTCTTGTGTTAGAATGCGCTTTACACCTCCAGCTGGGAAGACTGCTATCTAAAGGAACTAGAAGAAGTAACATGCTTGTGTGAATCTCCACCAGAAACCAAAATGTAACTTCAAAGCAGCCAGATAGCTAGATTCTCACCCATCTTAGAACATATACATTTTATTAGCTTTCCAAGGCAGTTTAGAACATTACTTTGAATCCACACTATGTATTATTTTGTTCTCACTGTATGTAGTTCTAGCTACATGCTTGTATAATAAACATCTACCTTTCATTCTGGCTTCAGCAGTCAAAATGTTGCTGAAACCCATGAGTTTTGGGTTTCCCCGTCAAAGTGGTCGTTCGGACCGGAAAGTGAAACTCTACGGACATCGCTTAGACACAGAACAGGACAGCACAACCTGAGAATTCATCTCTGCCAGCAATGGTAAGCTAACATTTTGCTTACTATAATTTTCCCTTGTGCTGTGCTTATTTCTGTAAAGTCGATGTAGTGGAAAAGTACCCTTTCCAAGAACCCTGATAGTACCATAATTTACAGAGCACTGTGTTCCCAAAATGGTATGCTTTTTTGCTTTGATGTGAAAGTCTTACGGTGCTTCTATATTGTTTCAGCACCCCCTAGAGGTTGCATCACTCACAGCTGATCCCTCACCTAGGTAGGTTTCTGCTTGAGGCTGATCCTTCTAGGGGACTGGAAGAGTATGAACTCTGCACTGCTGTCCCGTCTGTGTGCGCTGTCTCGACTGTAAAACGGGGAAGGAGGTATACCCCTTTATGGAAGACAGACAGCAGGACCTTTTTGACCAGAGCATCATCAACACAGCAAATGTGTGTGTACTGAGGGTTGTCTTTATTGGGTGCGAGAGGGAAAATGGAACAGCCATTTTATATATCAAACATTTAGTTTTGACTAAGTGGATATATTTTGAATGTGTATTTTTTTATTAAAGGTCTTATTGTGTAATAGCTGTATTTCTTGTGTTAGAATGCGATTTACACCTCCAGCTGGGAAGATTGCTATCTAAAGGAACTAGTGGAAGTAACATGCTTATGTGAATCTCCACCAGAATCCAGAATGTAACTTCAAAGCAGCCAGATAGCTAGATTCCCACCCATCTTAGAACATATAAATTGTATTAGCTTTCCAAGGCAGTTTAGAGCATTACTTTGAATCCACACTATGTATTATTTTGTTCTCACTGTATGTAGTTCTAGCTACATGTTTATATAATAAACATCTACCATTCATTCTGGCTTCAGCAGTCAAAATGTTACTGAAACCCATGAGTTTTGGGTTTCCCCGTCAAAGTGGTCGTTCGGACCGGAAAGTGAAACTCTACTGACATCGCTTAGACACAGAACAGGACAGCACAACCTGAGAATTCATCTCTGCCAGCAATGGTAAGCTAACATTTTGCTTACTATAATTTTCCCTTGTGCTGTGCTTATTTCTGTAAAGTCGATGTAGTGGAAAAGTACCCTTTCCAAGAACCCTGATAGTACCATAATTTACAGAGCACTGTGTTCCCAAAATGGTATGCTTTTTTGCTTTGATGTGAAAGTCTTACGGTGCTTCTATATTGTTTCAGCACCCCCTAGAGGTTGCATCACTCACAGCTGATCCCTCACCTAGGTAGGTTTCTGCTTGAGGCCGATCCTTCTAGGGGACTGGAAGAGTATGAACTCTGCACTGCTGTCCCGTCTGTGTGCGCTGTCTCGACTGTAAAACGGGGAAGGAGGTATACCCCTTTATGGAGGACAGACAGCAGGACCTTTTTGACCAGAGCATCATCAACACAGCAAATGTGTGTGTACTGAGGGTTGTCTTTACTGGGTGTGAAAGGAAAAATGGAACAGCCATTTTATATATCAAACATTTAGTTTTGACTAAGTGGATATATTTTGAATGTATATTTTGTTATTAGAAGTCTTAGCGTGTAACAGCTGTATTTCTTGTGTTAGAATGCGCTTTACACCTCCAGCTGGGAAGACTGCTATCTAAAGGAACTAGAAGAAGTAACATGCTTGTGTGAATCTCCACCAGAAACCAAAATGTAACTTCAAAGCAGCCAGATAGCTAGATTCTCACCCATCTTAGAACATATACATTTTATTAGCTTTCCAAGGCAGTTTAGAACATTACTTTGAATCCACACTATGTATTATTTTGTTCTCACTGTATGTAGTTCTAGCTACATGCTTGTATAATAAACATCTACCTTTCATTCTGGCTTCAGCAGTCAAAATGTTACTGAAAACCATGAGTTTTGGGTTTCCCCGTCAAAGTGGTCGTTCGGACCGGAAAGTGAAACTCTACGGACATCGCTTAGACACAGAACAGGACAGCACAACCTGAGAATTCATCTCTGCCAGCAATGGTAAGCTAACATTTTTCTTACTATAATTTTCCCTTGTGCTGTGCTTATTTCTGTAAAGTCGATGTAGTGGAAAAGTACCCTTTCCAAGAACCCTGATAGTACCATAATTTACAGAGCACTGTGTTCCCAAAATGGTATGCTTTTTTGCTTTGATGTGAAAGTCTTACGGTGCTTCTATATTGTTTCAGCACCCCCTAGAGGTTGCATCACTCACAGCTGATCCCTCACCTAGGTAGGTTTCTGCTTGAGGCCGATCCTTCTAGGGGACTGGAAGAGTATGAACTCTGCACTGCTGTCCCGTCTGTGTGCGCTGTCTCGACTGTAAAACGGGGAAGGAGGTATACCCCTTTATGGAGGACAGACAGCAGGACCTTTTTGACCAGAGCATCATCAACACAGCAAATGTGTGTGTACTGAGGGTTGTCTTTACTGGGTGCGAGAGGGAAAATGGAACAGCCATTTTATATATCAAACATTTAGTTTTGACTAAGTGGATATATTTTGAATGTGTATTTTTTTATTAAAGGTCTTATTGTGTAATAGCTGTATTTCTTGTGTTAGAATGCGATTTACACCTCCAGCTGGGAAGATTGCTATCTAAAGGAACTAGTGGAAGTAACATGCTTATGTGAATCTCCACCAGAATCCAGAATGTAACTTCAAAGCAGCCAGATAGCTAGATTCCCACCCATCTTAGAACATATAAATTGTATTCGCTTTCCAAGGCAGTTTAGAGCATTACTTTGAATCCACACTATGTATTATTTTGTTCTCACTGTATGTAGTTCTAGCTACATGTTTATATAATAAACATCTACCATTCATTCTGGCTTCCGCAGTCAAAATGTTACTGAAACCCATGAGTTTTGGGTTTCCCCGTCAAAGTGGTCGTTCGGACCGGAAAGTGAAACTCTACGGACATCGCTTAGACACAGAACAGGACAGCACAACCTGAGAATTCATCTCTGCCAGCAATGGTAAGCTAACATTTTGCTTACTATAATTTTCCCTTGTGCTGTGCTTATTTCTGTAAAGTCGATGTAGTGGAAAAGTACCCTTTCCAAGAACCCTGATAGTACCATAATTTACAGAGCACTGTGTTCCCAAAATGGTATGCTTTTTTGCTTTGATGTGAAAGTCTTACGGTGCTTCTATATTGTTTCAGCACCCCCTAGAGGTTGCATCACTCACAGCTGATCCCTCACCTAGGTAGGTTTCTGCTTGAGGCCGATCCTTCTAGGGGACTGGAAGAGTATGAACTCTGCACTGCTGTCCCGTCTGTGTGCGCTGTCTCGACTGTAAAACGGGGAAGGAGGTATACCCCTTTATGGAGGACAGACAGCAGGACCTTTTTGACCAGAGCATCATCAACACAGCAAATGTGTGTGTACTGAGGGTTGTCTTTACTGGGTGCGAGAGGGAAAATGGAACAGCCATTTTATATATCAAACATTTAGTTTTGACTAAGTGGATATATTTTGAATGTGTATTTTTTTATTAAAGGTCTTATTGTGTAATAGCTGTATTTCTTGTGTTAGAATGCGATTTACACCTCCAGCTGGGAAGATTGCTATCTAAAGGAACTAGTGGAAGTAACATGCTTATGTGAATCTCCACCAGAATCCAGAATGTAACTTCAAAGCAGCCAGATAGCTAGATTCCCACCCATCTTAGAACATATAAATTGTATTAGCTTTCCAAGGCAGTTTAGAGCATTACTTTGAATCCACACTATGTATTATTTTGTTCTCACTGTATGTAGTTCTAGCTACATGTTTATATAATAAACATCTACCATTCATTCTGGCTTCAGCAGTCAAAATGTTACTGAAACCCATGAGTTTTGGGTTTCCCCGTCAAAGTGGTCCTTCGGACCAGAAACTGAAACTCTACTGACATCGTTTAGACACAGAACAGGACAGCACAACCTGAGAATTCATCTCTGCCAGCAATGGTAAGCTAACATTTTGCTTACTATAATTTTCCCTTGTGCTGTGCTTATTTCTGTAAAGTCGATGTAGTGGAAAAGTACCCTTTCCAAGAACCCTGATAGTACCATAATTTACAGAGCACTGTGTTCCCAAAATGGTATGCTTTTTTGCTTTGATGTGAAAGTCTTACGGTGCTTCTATATTGTTTCAGCACCCCCTAGAGGTTGCATCACTCACAGCTGATCCCTCACCTAGGTAGGTTTCTGCTTGAGGCCGATCCTTCTAGGGGACTGGAAGAGTATGAACTCTGCACTGCTGTCCCGTCTGTGTGCGCTGTCTCGACTGTAAAACGGGGAAGGAGGTATACCCCTTTATGGAGGACAGACAGCAGGACCTTTTTGACCAGAGCATCATCAACATAGCAAATGTGTGTGTACTGAGGGTTGTCTTTACTGGGTGTGAAAGGAAAAATGGAACAGCCATTTTATATATCAAACATTTAGTTTTGACTAAGTGGATATATTTTGAATGTATATTTTGTTATTAGAAGTCTTAGTGTGTAACAGCTGTATTTCTTGTGTTAGAATGCACTTTACACCTCCAGCTGGGAAGACTGCTATCTAAAGGAACTAGAAGAAGTAACATGCTTGTGTGAATCTCCACCAGAAACCAAAATGTAACTTTAAAGCAGCCAGATAGCTAGATTCTCACCCATCTTAGAACATATACATTTTATTAGCTTTCCAAGGCAGTTTAGAACATTACTTTGAATCCACACTATGTATTATTTTGTTCTCACTGTATGTAGTTCTAGCTACATGCTTGTATAATAAACATCTACCTTTCATTCTGGCTTCAGCAGTCAAAATGTTACTGAAACCCATGAGTTTTGGGTTTCCCCGTCAAAGTGGTCGTTCGGACCGGAAAGTGAAACTCTACGGACATCGCTTAGACACAGAACAGGACAGCACAACCTGAGAATTCATCTCTGCCAGCAATGGTAAGCTAACATTTTGCTTACTATAATTTTCCCTTGTGCTGTGCTTATTTCTGTAAAGTCAATGTAGTGGAAAAGTACCCTTTCCAAGAGCCCTGATAGTACCATAATTTACAGAGCACTGTGTTCCCAAAATGGTATGCTTTTTTGCTTTGATGTGAAAGTCTTACGGTGCTTCTATATTGTTTCAGCACCCCCTAGAGGTTGCATCACTCACAGCTGATCCCTCACCTAGGTAGGTTTCTGCTTGAGGCCGATCCTTCTAGGGGACTGGAAGAGTATGAACTCTGCACTGCTGTCCCGTCTGTGTGCGCTGTCTCGACTGTAAAACGGGGAAGGAGGTATACCCCTTTATGGAGGACAGACAGCAGGATCTTTTTGACCAGAGCATCATCAACATAGCAAATGTGTGTGTACTGAGGGTTGTCTTTACTGGGTGTGAAAGGAAAAATGGAACAGCCATTTTATATATCAAACATTTAGTTTTGACTAAGTGGATATATTTTGAATGTATATTTTGTTATTAGAAGTCTTAGTGTGTAACAGCTGTATTTCTTGTGTTAGAATGCGCTTTACACCTCCAGCTGGGAAGACTGCTATCTAAAGGAACTAGAAGAAGTAACATGCTTGTGTGAATCTCCACCAGAAACCAAAATGTAACTTCAAAGCAGCCAGATAGCTAGATTCTCACCCATCTTAGAACATATACATTTTATTAGCTTTCCAAGGCAGTTTAGAACATTACTTTGAATCCACACTATGTATTATTTTGTTCTCACTGTATGTAGTTCTAGCTACATGCTTGTATAATAAACATCTACCTTTCATTCTGGCTTCAGCAGTCAAAATGTTGCTGAAACCCATGAGTTTTGGGTTTCCCCGTCAAAGTGGTCGTTCGGACCGGAAAGTGAAACTCTACGGACATCGCTTAGACACAGAACAGGACAGCACAACCTGAGAATTCATCTCTGCCAGCAATGGTAAGCTAACATTTTGCTTACTATAATTTTCCCTTGTGCTGTGCTTATTTCTGTAAAGTCGATGTAGTGGAAAAGTACCCTTTCCAAGAACCCTGATAGTACCATAATTTACAGAGCACTGTGTTCCCAAAATGGTATGCTTTTTTGCTTTGATGTGAAAGTCTTACGGTGCTTCTATATTGTTTCAGCACCCCCTAGAGGTTGCATCACTCACAGCTGATCCCTCACCTAGGTAGGTTTCTGCTTGAGGCTGATCCTTCTAGGGGACTGGAAGAGTATGAACTCTGCACTGCTGTCCCGTCTGTGTGCGCTGTCTCGACTGTAAAACGGGGAAGGAGGTATACCCCTTTATGGAAGACAGACAGCAGGACCTTTTTGACCAGAGCATCATCAACACAGCAAATGTGTGTGTACTGAGGGTTGTCTTTATTGGGTGCGAGAGGGAAAATGGAACAGCCATTTTATATATCAAACATTTAGTTTTGACTAAGTGGATATATTTTGAATGTGTATTTTTTTATTAAAGGTCTTATTGTGTAATAGCTGTATTTCTTGTGTTAGAATGCGATTTACACCTCCAGCTGGGAAGATTGCTATCTAAAGGAACTAGTGGAAGTAACATGCTTATGTGAATCTCCACCAGAATCCAGAATGTAACTTCAAAGCAGCCAGATAGCTAGATTCCCACCCATCTTAGAACATATAAATTGTATTAGCTTTCCAAGGCAGTTTAGAGCATTACTTTGAATCCACACTATGTATTATTTTGTTCTCACTGTATGTAGTTCTAGCTACATGTTTATATAATAAACATCTACCATTCATTCTGGCTTCAGCAGTCAAAATGTTACTGAAACCCATGAGTTTTGGGTTTCCCCGTCAAAGTGGTCGTTCGGACCGGAAAGTGAAACTCTACTGACATCGCTTAGACACAGAACAGGACAGCACAACCTGAGAATTCATCTCTGCCAGCAATGGTAAGCTAACATTTTGCTTACTATAATTTTCCCTTGTGCTGTGCTTATTTCTGTAAAGTCGATGTAGTGGAAAAGTACCCTTTCCAAGAACCCTGATAGTACCATAATTTACAGAGCACTGTGTTCCCAAAATGGTATGCTTTTTTGCTTTGATGTGAAAGTCTTACGGTGCTTCTATATTGTTTCAGCACCCCCTAGAGGTTGCATCACTCACAGCTGATCCCTCACCTAGGTAGGTTTCTGCTTGAGGCCGATCCTTCTAGGGGACTGGAAGAGTATGAACTCTGCACTGCTGTCCCGTCTGTGTGCGCTGTCTCGACTGTAAAACGGGGAAGGAGGTATACCCCTTTATGGAGGACAGACAGCAGGACCTTTTTGACCAGAGCATCATCAACACAGCAAATGTGTGTGTACTGAGGGTTGTCTTTACTGGGTGTGAAAGGAAAAATGGAACAGCCATTTTATATATCAAACATTTAGTTTTGACTAAGTGGATATATTTTGAATGTATATTTTGTTATTAGAAGTCTTAGCGTGTAACAGCTGTATTTCTTGTGTTAGAATGCGCTTTACACCTCCAGCTGGGAAGACTGCTATCTAAAGGAACTAGAAGAAGTAACATGCTTGTGTGAATCTCCACCAGAAACCAAAATGTAACTTCAAAGCAGCCAGATAGCTAGATTCTCACCCATCTTAGAACATATACATTTTATTAGCTTTCCAAGGCAGTTTAGAACATTACTTTGAATCCACACTATGTATTATTTTGTTCTCACTGTATGTAGTTCTAGCTACATGCTTGTATAATAAACATCTACCTTTCATTCTGGCTTCAGCAGTCAAAATGTTACTGAAAACCATGAGTTTTGGGTTTCCCCGTCAAAGTGGTCGTTCGGACCGGAAAGTGAAACTCTACGGACATCGCTTAGACACAGAACAGGACAGCACAACCTGAGAATTCATCTCTGCCAGCAATGGTAAGCTAACATTTTTCTTACTATAATTTTCCCTTGTGCTGTGCTTATTTCTGTAAAGTCGATGTAGTGGAAAAGTACCCTTTCCAAGAACCCTGATAGTACCATAATTTACAGAGCACTGTGTTCCCAAAATGGTATGCTTTTTTGCTTTGATGTGAAAGTCTTACGGTGCTTCTATATTGTTTCAGCACCCCCTAGAGGTTGCATCACTCACAGCTGATCCCTCACCTAGGTAGGTTTCTGCTTGAGGCCGATCCTTCTAGGGGACTGGAAGAGTATGAACTCTGCACTGCTGTCCCGTCTGTGTGCGCTGTCTCGACTGTAAAACGGGGAAGGAGGTATACCCCTTTATGGAGGACAGACAGCAGGACCTTTTTGACCAGAGCATCATCAACACAGCAAATGTGTGTGTACTGAGGGTTGTCTTTACTGGGTGCGAGAGGGAAAATGGAACAGCCATTTTATATATCAAACATTTAGTTTTGACTAAGTGGATATATTTTGAATGTGTATTTTTTTATTAAAGGTCTTATTGTGTAATAGCTGTATTTCTTGTGTTAGAATGCGATTTACACCTCCAGCTGGGAAGATTGCTATCTAAAGGAACTAGTGGAAGTAACATGCTTATGTGAATCTCCACCAGAATCCAGAATGTAACTTCAAAGCAGCCAGATAGCTAGATTCCCACCCATCTTAGAACATATAAATTGTATTCCCTTTCCAAGGCAGTTTAGAGCATTACTTTGAATCCACACTATGTATTATTTTGTTCTCACTGTATGTAGTTCTAGCTACATGTTTATATAATAAACATCTACCATTCATTCTGGCTTCCGCAGTCAAAATGTTACTGAAACCCATGAGTTTTGGGTTTCCCCGTCAAAGTGGTCGTTCGGACCGGAAAGTGAAACTCTACGGACATCGCTTAGACACAGAACAGGACAGCACAACCTGAGAATTCATCTCTGCCAGCAATGGTAAGCTAACATTTTGCTTACTATAATTTTCCCTTGTGCTGTGCTTATTTCTGTAAAGTCGATGTAGTGGAAAAGTACCCTTTCCAAGAACCCTGATAGTACCATAATTTACAGAGCACTGTGTTCCCAAAATGGTATGCTTTTTTGCTTTGATGTGAAAGTCTTACGGTGCTTCTATATTGTTTCAGCACCCCCTAGAGGTTGCATCACTCACAGCTGATCCCTCACCTAGGTAGGTTTCTGCTTGAGGCCGATCCTTCTAGGGGACTGGAAGAGTATGAACTCTGCACTGCTGTCCCGTCTGTGTGCGCTGTCTCGACTGTAAAACGGGGAAGGAGGTATACCCCTTTATGGAGGACAGACAGCAGGACCTTTTTGACCAGAGCATCATCAACACAGCAAATGTGTGTGTACTGAGGGTTGTCTTTACTGGGTGCGAGAGGGAAAATGGAACAGCCATTTTATATATCAAACATTTAGTTTTGACTAAGTGGATATATTTTGAATGTGTATTTTTTTATTAAAGGTCTTATTGTGTAATAGCTGTATTTCTTGTGTTAGAATGCGATTTACACCTCCAGCTGGGAAGATTGCTATCTAAAGGAACTAGTGGAAGTAACATGCTTATGTGAATCTCCACCAGAATCCAGAATGTAACTTCAAAGCAGCCAGATAGCTAGATTCCCACCCATCTTAGAACATATAAATTGTATTAGCTTTCCAAGGCAGTTTAGAGCATTACTTTGAATCCACACTATGTATTATTTTGTTCTCACTGTATGTAGTTCTAGCTACATGTTTATATAATAAACATCTACCATTCATTCTGGCTTCAGCAATCAAAATGTTACTGAAACCCATGAGTTTTGGGTTTCCCCGTCAAAGTGGTCCTTCGGACCGGAAACTGAAACTCTACTGACATCTCTTAGACACAGAACAGGACAGCACAACCTGAGAATTCATCTCTGCCAGCAATGGTAAGCTAACATTTTGCTTACTATAATTTTCCCTTGTGCTGTGCTTATTTCTGTAAAGTCGATGTAGTGTAAAAGTACCCTTTCCAAGAACCCTGATAGTACCATAATTTACAGAGCACTGTGTTCCCAAAATGGTATGCTTTTTTGCTTTGATGTGAAAGTCTTACGGTGCTTCTATATTGTTTCAGCACCCCCTAGAGGTTGCATCACTCACAGCTGATCCCTCACCTAGGTAGGTTTCTGCTTGAGGCCGATCCTTCTAGGGGACTGGAAGAGTATGAACTCTGCACTGCTGTCCCGTCTGTGTGCGCTGTCTCGACTGTAAAACGGGGAAGGAGGTATACCCCTTTATGGAGGACAGACAGCAGGACCTTTTTGACCAGAGCATCATCAACATAGCAAATGTGTGTGTACTGAGGGTTGTCTTTACTGGGTGTGAAAGGAAAAATGGAACAGCCATTTTATATATCAAACATTTAGTTTTGACTAAATGGATATATTTTGAATGTATATTTTGTTATTAGAAGTCTTAGTGTGTAACAGCTGTATTTCTTGTGTTAGAATGCGCTTTACACCTCCAGCTGGGAAGACTGCTATCTAAAGGAACTAGAAGAAGTAACATGCTTGTGTGAATCTCCACCAGAAACCAAAATGTAACTTTAAAGCAGCCAGATAGCTAGATTCTCACCCATCTTAGAACATATACATTTTATTAGCTTTCCAAGGCAGTTTAGAACATTACTTTGAATCCACACTATGTATTATTTTGTTCTCACTGTATGTAGTTCTAGCTACATGCTTGTATAATAAACATCTACCTTTCATTCTGGCTTCAGCAGTCAAAATGTTACTGAAACCCATGAGTTTTGGGTTTCCCGGTCAAAGTGGTCGTTCGGACCGGAAAGTGAAACTCTACGGACATCGCTTAGACACAGAACAGGACAGCACAACCTGAGAATTCATCTCTGCCAGCAATGGTAAGCTAACATTTTTCTTACTATAATTTTCCCTTGTGCTGTGCTTATTTCTGTAAAGTCGATGTAGTGGAAAAGTACCCTTTCCAAGAACCCTGATAGTACCATAATTTACAGAGCACTGTGTTCCCAAAATGGTATGCTTTTTTGCTTTGATGTGAAAGTCTTTCGGTGCTTCTATATTGTTTCAGCACCCCCTAGAGGTTGCATCACTCACAGCTGATCCCTCACCTAGGTAGGTTTCTGCTTGAGGCCGATCCTTCTAGGGGACTGGAAGAGTATGAACTCTGCACTGCTGTCCCGTCTGTGTGCGTTGTCTCGACTGTAAAACGGGGAAGGAGGTATACCCCTTTATGGAGGACAGATAGCAGGACCTTTTTGACCAGAGCATCATTAACACAGCAAATGTGTGTGTACTGAGGGTTGTCTTTACTGGGTGCGAGAGGGAAAATGGAACAGCCATTTTATATATCAAACATTTAGTTTTGACTAAGTGGATATATTTTGAATGTGTATTTTTTTATTAAAGGTCTTATTGTGTAATAGCTGTATTTCTTGTGTTAGAATGCGATTTACACCTCCAGCTGGGAAGATTGCTATCTAAAGGAACTAGTGGAAGTAACATGCTTATGTGAATCTCCACCAGAATCCAGAATGTAACTTCAAAGCAGCCAGATAGCTAGGTTCCCACCCATCTTAGAACATATAAATTGTATTAGCTTTCCAAGGCAGTTTAGAGCATTACTTTGAATCCACACTATGTATTATTTTGTTCTCACTGTATGTAGTTCTAGCTACATGTTTATATAATAAACATCTACCATTCATTCTGGCTTCAGCAGTCAAAATGTTACTGAAACCCATGAGTTTTGGGTTTCCCCGTCAAAGTGGTCCTTCGGACCGGAAAGTGAAACTCTACTGACATCGCTTAGACACAGAACAGGACAGCACAACCTGAGAATTCATCTCTGCCAGCAATGGTAAGCTAACATTTTGCTTACTATAATTTTCCCTTGTGCTGTGCTTATTTCTGTAAAGTCGATGTAGTGGAAAAGTACCCTTTCCAAGAACCCTGATAGTACCATAATTTACAGAGCACTGTGTTCCCAAAATGGTATGCTTTTTTGCTTTGATGTGAAAGTCTTTCGGTGCTTCTATATTGTTTCAGCACCCCCTAGAGGTTGCATCACTCACAGCTGATCCCTCACCTAGGTAGGTTTCTGCTTGAGGCCGATCCTTCTAGGGGACTGGAAGAGTATGAACTCTGCACTGCTGTCCCGTCTGTGTGCGCTGTCTCGACTGTAAAACGGGGAAGGAGGTATACCCCTTTATGGAGGACAGACAGCAGGACCTTTTTGACCAGAGCATCATCAACACAGCAAATGTGTGTGTACTGAGGGTTGTCTTTACTGGGTGCGAGAGGGAAAATGGAACAGCCATTTTATATATCAAACATTTAGTTTTGACTAAGTGGATATATTTTGAATGTGTATTTTTTTATTAAAGGTCTTATTGTGTAATAGCTGTATTTCTTGTGTTAGAATGCGATTTACACCTCCAGCTGGGAAGATTGCTATCTAAAGGAACTAGTGGAAGTAACATGCTTATGTGAATCTCCACCAGAATCCAGAATGTAACTTCAAAGCAGCCAGATAGCTAGATTCCCACCCATCTTAGAACATATAAATTGTATTAGCTTTCCAAGGCAGTTTAGAGCATTACTTTGAATCCACACTATGTATTATTTTGTTCTCACTGTATGTAGTTCTAGCTACATGTTTATATAATAAACATCTACCATTCATTCTGGCTTCAGCAATCAAAATGTTACTGAAACCCATGAGTTTTGGGTTTCCCCGTCAAAGTGGTCCTTCGGACCGGAAACTGAAACTCTACTGACATCTCTTAGACACAGAACAGGACAGCACAACCTGAGAATTCATCTCTGCCAGCAATGGTAAGCTAACATTTTGCTTACTATAATTTTCCCTTGTGCTGTGCTTATTTCTGTAAAGTCGATGTAGTGTAAAAGTACCCTTTCCAAGAACCCTGATAGTACCATAATTTACAGAGCACTGTGTTCCCAAAATGGTATGCTTTTTTGCTTTGATGTGAAAGTCTTACGGTGCTTCTATATTGTTTCAGCACCCCCTAGAGGTTGCATCACTCACAGCTGATCCCTCACCTAGGTAGGTTTCTGCTTGAGGCCGATCCTTCTAGGGGACTGGAAGAGTATGAACTCTGCACTGCTGTCCCGTCTGTGTGCGCTGTCTCGACTGTAAAACGGGGAAGGAGGTATACCCCTTTATGGAGGACAGACAGCAGGACCTTTTTGACCAGAGCATCATCAACATAGCAAATGTGTGTGTACTGAGGGTTGTCTTTACTGGGTGTGAAAGGAAAAATGGAACAGCCATTTTATATATCAAACATTTAGTTTTGACTAAATGGATATATTTTGAATGTATATTTTGTTATTAGAAGTCTTAGTGTGTAACAGCTGTATTTCTTGTGTTAGAATGCGCTTTACACCTCCAGCTGGGAAGACTGCTATCTAAAGGAACTAGAAGAAGTAACATGCTTGTGTGAATCTCCACCAGAAACCAAAATGTAACTTTAAAGCAGCCAGATAGCTAGATTCTCACCCATCTTAGAACATATACATTTTATTAGCTTTCCAAGGCAGTTTAGAACATTACTTTGAATCCACACTATGTATTATTTTGTTCTCACTGTATGTAGTTCTAGCTACATGCTTGTATAATAAACATCTACCTTTCATTCTGGCTTCAGCAGTCAAAATGTTACTGAAACCCATGAGTTTTGGGTTTCCCGGTCAAAGTGGTCGTTCGGACCGGAAAGTGAAACTCTACGGACATCGCTTAGACACAGAACAGGACAGCACAACCTGAGAATTCATCTCTGCCAGCAATGGTAAGCTAACATTTTTCTTACTATAATTTTCCCTTGTGCTGTGCTTATTTCTGTAAAGTCGATGTAGTGGAAAAGTACCCTTTCCAAGAACCCTGATAGTACCATAATTTACAGAGCACTGTGTTCCCAAAATGGTATGCTTTTTTGCTTTGATGTGAAAGTCTTTCGGTGCTTCTATATTGTTTCAGCACCCCCTAGAGGTTGCATCACTCACAGCTGATCCCTCACCTAGGTAGGTTTCTGCTTGAGGCCGATCCTTCTAGGGGACTGGAAGAGTATGAACTCTGCACTGCTGTCCCGTCTGTGTGCGTTGTCTCGACTGTAAAACGGGGAAGGAGGTATACCCCTTTATGGAGGACAGATAGCAGGACCTTTTTGACCAGAGCATCATTAACACAGCAAATGTGTGTGTACTGAGGGTTGTCTTTACTGGGTGCGAGAGGGAAAATGGAACAGCCATTTTATATATCAAACATTTAGTTTTGACTAAGTGGATATATTTTGAATGTGTATTTTTTTATTAAAGGTCTTATTGTGTAATAGCTGTATTTCTTGTGTTAGAATGCGATTTACACCTCCAGCTGGGAAGATTGCTATCTAAAGGAACTAGTGGAAGTAACATGCTTATGTGAATCTCCACCAGAATCCAGAATGTAACTTCAAAGCAGCCAGATAGCTAGATTCCCACCCATCTTAGAACATATAAATTGTATTAGCTTTCCAAGGCAGTTTAGAGCATTACTTTGAATCCACACTATGTATTATTTTGTTCTCACTGTATGTAGTTCTAGCTACATGTTTATATAATAAACATCTACCATTCATTCTGGCTTCAGCAGTCAAAATGTTACTGAAACCCATGAGTTTTGGGTTTCCCCGTCAAAGTGGTCCTTCGGACCGGAAAGTGAAACTCTACTGACATCGCTTAGACACAGAACAGGACAGCACAACCTGAGAATTCATCTCTGCCAGCAATGGTAAGCTAACATTTTGCTTACTATAATTTTCCCTTGTGCTGTGCTTATTTCTGTAAAGTCGATGTAGTGGAAAAGTACCCTTTCCAAGAACCCTGATAGTACCATAATTTACAGAGCACTGTGTTCCCAAAATGGTATGCTTTTTTGCTTTGATGTGAAAGTCTTTCGGTGCTTCTATATTGTTTCAGCACCCCCTAGAGGTTGCATCACTCACAGCTGATCCCTCACCTAGGTAGGTTTCTGCTTGAGGCCGATCCTTCTAGGGGACTGGAAGAGTATGAACTCTGCACTGCTGTCCCGTCTGTGTGCGCTGTCTCGACTGTAAAACGGGGAAGGAGGTATACCCCTTTATGGAGGACAGACAGCAGGACCTTTTTGACCAGAGCATCATCAACACAGCAAATGTGTGTGTACTGAGGGTTGTCTTTACTGGGTGCGAGAGGGAAAATGGAACAGCCATTTTATATATCAAACATTTAGTTTTGACTAAGTGGATATATTTTGAATGTGTATTTTTTTATTAAAGGTCTTATTGTGTAATAGCTGTATTTCTTGTGTTAGAATGCGATTTACACCTCCAGCTGGGAAGATTGCTATCTAAAGGAACTAGTGGAAGTAACATGCTTATGTGAATCTCCACCAGAATCCAGAATGTAACTTCAAAGCAGCCAGATAGCTAGATTCCCACCCATCTTAGAACATATAAATTGTATTAGCTTTCCAAGGCAGTTTAGAGCATTACTTTGAATCCACACTATGTATTATTTTGTTCTCACTGTATGTAGTTCTAGCTACATGTTTATATAATAAACATCTACCATTCATTCTGGCTTCAGCAGTGAAAATGTTACTGAAACCCATGAGTTTTGGGTTTCCCCGTCAAAGTGGTCGTTCGGACCAGAAAGTGAAACTCTACTGACATCGCTTAGACACAGAACAGGACAGCACAACCTGAGAATTCATCTCTGCCAGCAATGGTAAGCTAACATTTTTCTTACTATAATTTTCCCTTGTGCTGTGCTTATTTCTGTAAAGTCGATGTAGTGGAAAAGTACCCTTTCCAAGAACCCTGATAGTACCATAATTTACAGAGCACTGTGTTCCCAAAATGGTATGCTTTTTTGCTTTGATGTGAAAGTCTTACGGTGCTTCTATATTGTTTCAGCACCCCCTAGAGGTTGCATCACTCACAGCTGATCCCTCACCTAGGTAGGTTTCTGCTTGAGGCCGATCCTTCTAGGGGACGGGAAGAGTATGAACTCTGCACTGCTGTCCCGTCTGTGTGCGCTGTCTCGACTGTAAAACGGGGAAGGAGGTATACCCCTTTATGGAGGACAGACAGCAGGACCTTTTTGACCAGAGCATCATCAACATAGCAAATGTGTGTGTACTGAGGGTTGTCTTTACTGGGTGTGAAAGGAAAAATGGAACAGCCATTTTATATATCAAACATTTAGTTTTGACTAAGTGGATATATTTTGAATGTATATTTTGTTATTAGAAGTCTTAGTGTGTAACAGCTGTATTTCTTGTGTTAGAATGCGCTTTACACCTCCATCTGGGAAGACTGCTATCTAAAGGAACTAGAAGAAGTAACATGCTTGTGTGAATCTCCACCAGAAACCAAAATGTAACTTCAAAGCAGCCAGATAGCTAGATTCTCACCCATCTTAGAACATATACATTTTATTAGCTTTCCAAGGTAGTTTACAACATTACTTTGAATCCACACTATGTATTATTTTGTTCTCACTGTATGTAGTTCTAGCTACATGCTTGTATAATAAACATCTACCTTTCATTCTGGCTTCAGCAGTCAAAATGTTACTGAAACCCATGAGTTTTGGGTTTCCCCGTCAAAGTGGTCGTTCGGACCGGAAAGTGAAACTCTACGGACATCGCTTAGACACAGAACAGGACAGCACAACCTGAGAATTCATCTCTGCCAGCAATGGTAAGCTAACATTTTTCTTACTATAATTTTCCCTTGTGCTGTGCTTATTTCTGTAAAGTCGATGTAGTGGAAAAGTACCCTTTCCAAGAACCCTGATAGTACCATAATTTACAGAGCACTGTGTTCCCAAAATGGTATGCTTTTTTGCTTTGATGTGAAAGTCTTAGGGTGCTTCTATATTGTTCAGCACCCCCTAGAGGTTGCATCACTCACAGCTGATCCCTCACCTAGGTAGGTTTCTGCTTGAGGCCGATCCTTCTAGGGGACTGGAAGAGTATGAACTCTGCACTGCTGTCCCGTCTGTGTGCGCTGTCTCGACTGTAAAACGGGGAAGGAGGTATACCCCTTTATGGAGGACAGACAGCAGGACCTTTTTGACCAGAGCATCATCAACACAGCAAATGTGTGTGTACTGAGGGTTGTCTTTACTGGGTGTGAAAGGAAAAATGGAACAGCCATTTTATATATCAAACATTTAGTTTTGACTAAGTGGATATATTTTGAATGTATATTTTGTTATTAGAAGTCTTAGTGTGTAACAGCTGTATTTCTTGTGTTAGAATGCGCTTTACACCTCCAGCTGGGAAGACTGCTATCTAAAGGAACTAGAAGAAGTAACATGCTTGTGTGAATCTCCACCAGAAACCAAAATGTAACTTCAAAGCAGCCAGATAGCTAGATTCTCACCCATCTTAGAACATATACATTTTATTAGGTCTTAAAGGTCTTATTGTGTAATAGCTGTATTTCTTGTGTTAGAATGCGATTTACACCTCCAGCTGGGAAGATTGCTATCTAAAGGAACTATTGGAAGTAACATGCTTATGTGAATCTCCACCAGAATCCAGAATGTAACTTCAAAGCAGCCAGATAGCTAGATTCCCACCCATCTTAGAACATATAAATTGTGTTAGCTTTCCAAGGCAGTTTAGAGCATTACTTTGAATCCACACTATGTATTATTTTGTTCTCACTGTATGTAGTTCTAGCTACATGTTTATATAATAAACATCTACCATTCATTCTGGCTTCAGCAGTCAAAATGTTACTGAAACCCATGAGTTTTGGGTTTCCCCGTCAAAGTGGTCCTTCGGACCGGAAAGTGAAACTCTACTGACATCGCTTAGACACAGAACAGGACAGCACAACCTGAGAATTCATCTCTGCCAGCAATGGTAAGCTAACATTTTGCTTACTATAATTTTCCCTTGTGCTGTGCTTATTTCTGTAAAGTCGATGTAGTGTAAAAGTACCCTTTCCAAGAACCCTGATAGTACCATAATTTACAGAGCACTGTGTTCCCAAAATGGTATGCTTTTTTGCTTTGATGTGAAAGTCTTACGGTGCTTCTATATTGTTTCAGCACCCCCTAGAGGTTGCATCACTCACAGCTGATCCCTCACCTAGGTAGGTTTCTGCTTGAGGCCGATCCTTCTAGGGGACTGGAAGAGTATGAACTCTGCACTGCTGTCCCGTCTGTGTGCGCTGTCTCGACTGTAAAACGGGGAAGGAGGTATACCCCTTTATGGAGGACAGACAGCAGGACCTTTTTGACCAGAGCATCATCAACATAGCAAATGTGTGTGTACTGAGAGTTGTCTTTACTGGGTGTGAAAGGAAAAATGGAACAGCCATTTTATATATCAAACATTTAGTTTTGACTAAGTGGATATATTTTGAATGTATATTTTGTTATTAGAAGTCTTAGTGTGTAACAGCTGTATTTCTTGTGTTAGAATGCGATTTACACCTCCATCTGGGAAGATTGCTATCTAAAGGAACAAGTGGAAGTAACATGCTTGTGTGAATCTCCACCAGAATCCAGAATGTAACTTCAAAGCAGCCAGATAGCTAGATTCCCACCCATCTTAGAACATATAAATTGTATTAGCTTTCCAAGGCAGTTTAGAGTATTACTTTGAATCCACACTATGTATTATTTTGTTCTCACTGTATGTAGTTCTAGCTACATGTTTATATAATAAACATCTACCATTCATTCTGGCTTCAGCAGTCAAAATGTTACTGAAACCCATGAGTTTTGGGTTTCCCCGTCAAAGTGGTCCTTCGGACCGGAAAGTGAAACTCTACTGACATCGCTTAGACACAGAACAGGACAGCACAACCTGAGAATTCATCTCTGCCAGCAATGGTAAGCTAACATTTTGCTTACTATAATTTTCCCTTGTGCTGTGCTTATTTCTGTAAAGTCGATGTAGTGGAAAAGTACCCTTTCCAAGAACCCTGATAGTACCATAATTTACAGAGCACTGTGTTCCCAAAATGGTATGCTTTTTTGCTTTGATGTGAAAGTCTTACGGTGCTTCTATATTGTTTCAGCACCCCCTAGAGGTTGCATCACTCACAGCTGATCCCTCACCTAGGTAGGTTTCTGCTTGAGGCCGATCCTTCTAGGGGACTGGAAGAGTATGAACTCTGCACTGCTGTCCCGTCTGTGTGCGCTGTCTCGACTGTAAAACGGGGAAGGAGGTATACCCCTTTATGGAGGACAGACAGCAGGACCTTTTTGACCAGAGCATCATCAACATAGCAAATGTGTGTGTACTGAGAGTTGTCTTTACTGGGTGTGAAAGGAAAAATGGAACAGCCATTTTATATATCAAACATTTAGTTTTGACTAAGTGGATATATTTTGAATGTATATTTTGTTATTAGAAGTCTTAGTGTGTAACAGCTGTATTTCTTGTGTTAGAATGCGCTTTACACCTCCAGCTGGGAAGACTGCTATCTAAAGGAACTAGAAGAAGTAACATGCTTGTGTGAATCTCCACCAGAAACCAAAATGTAACTTCAAAGCAGCCAGATAGCTAGATTCTCACCCATCTTAGAACATATACATTTTATTAGCTTTCCAAGGCAGTTTAGAACATTACTTTGAATCCACACTATGTATTATTTTGTTCTCACTGTATGTAGTTCTTGTTACTCAGGGACACAGAATCATTACTGAGGGACACAGAATCATTACTGAGGGACACAGAATTGTTACTCAGGGACAGACACAGAATTGTTACTCAGGGACACAGAATTATTACTCAGGGACACAGAATTGTTACTGAGGGACACAGAATTGTTACTCAGGGACACAGCATTGTTACTCAGGGACACAGAATTGTTACTGAGGGACACAGAATTGTTACTCAGGGACACAGAATTGTTACTCAGGGAAACAGAATTGTTACTCAGGGACCGACACAGAATTGTTACTCAGGGACACAGAATTGTTACTGAGGGACACAGAATTGTTACTCAGGGACACAGAGTTGTTACTCAGGGACACAGAATTGTTACTTAGGGACACAGAATTGTTACTGAGGGACACAGAATTGTTACTCAGGGACACAGAATTGTTACTCAGGGACACAGAATTGGTACTCAGGGAAACAGAATTGTTACTCAGGGACAGACACAGAATTGTTACTCAGGGACACAGAATTGTTACTCAGGGACACAGAATTGTTACTCAGGGACAGACACAGAATTGTTACTCAGGGACACAGAATTGTTACTCAGGGACACAGAATTGTTACTGAGGGACACAGAATCGTTACTGAGGGACACAGAATCGTTACTCAGGGACAGACACATAATTGTTACTCAGGGACACAGACTTGTTACTCAGGGACACAGAATTGTTACTGAGGGACACAGAATTGTTACTCATTGTTACTCAGGGACACAGAATTGTTACTCAGGGACACAGAATTGTTACTGAGGGACACAGAATTTTTTACTCATTGTTACTCAGGGACACAGAATTGTTACTCAGAGACACAGAATTGTTACTCAGGGACACAGAATTGTTACTGAGGGACACAGAATTGTTACTCAGGGACACAGAATCGTTACTCAGGGACACAGAATTGTTACTCAGGGACAGACACAGAATTGTTACTCAGGGACACAGAATTGTTACTCAGGGACAGACACAGAATTGTTACTCAGGGACACAGAATTGTTACTCAGGGACACAGAATTGTTACTGAGGGACACAGAATCGTTACGTTATTTTTGGGGTGCTTATAGAATTAAAGAGTATGGCAGACAACACGCAGAGGAGTGGCAGAGGAGGCAATGTTTCAGGAGTGAGCAGACGTGGCAGCAGAGGAAGGGGTCGAGGCAGCACTAGTCACAGCCAGAGGCCAGTGCTCCCGGTGTCATCCAGCGGTCGTGTCTCCACCGACAACCCTGCCGTCATCGATTGGTTGGCTCGGTCGTCTTCCTCTTCCCAGGTCACCTCTGACACCTACAGCCAACGGTCGGTGGGTACGTCAGACACAACCGTTAGTTGGCATGGCCTGGGAGCAAGCCCACTGAAATCACGTGTCCTCTACCTGCCCCTGTCCTTTGGTGTTCCCTCACCAAGCGTAGTATCGCATGCTGTGGGCTCAGCCCCACTGTACAGTGAGGAAGAGCTAACAGAGGGCGGTCAGGAACGGGGGGAGACATCCGCCTCTTCAGCAGCCAGGCGAAGAAGTACTGGCGAGGAGAGTGGCTCGGTAGCCGGTCTAGAGACAGGTCTGTCTCCTGACCCACATGCAGCCGAGGGGGCTAGTAGTGAGGCGGAGACCCTAATTGATGATGATGAGGCTGATCACACTTGGCAGCCTCGTCGTCATCAGGCTATTGCTTCCGCATCATCAGGAGAAGAGGGTGCCAGCTTGCCAGCGAGCAAAACAGTCGGTGGGTTGCCCAGGAGGCAGCAGGGTCGCAGCAGTGTCAGTGGAGGCAAACGGCCACGGAGTAGAGCACCAGCTCCACTGCAGCCTACCACCACGGCCAGTAGTGGTGCCGGTGTGCACGGAGGAAGTAGCAGTCAGCCAGTGAGGAGTAGCGGGGGCAAAGTTTCCTACTCGGCGGTGTGGCAATTTTTCGTCAAGCCGCCAGAGGAAGTAAACGGGGGACACAGAATCATTACTGAGGGACACAGAATCGTTACTCAGGGACACAGAATTGTTACTCAGGGACACAGAATTGTTACTGAGGGACACAGAATCGTTACTGAGGGACACAGAATCGTTACTCAGGGACACAGAATTGTTACTCAGGGACACAGAATTGTTACTCAGGGACACAGAATCGTTACTCAGGGACACAGAATTGTTACTCAGGGACACAGAATTGTTACTCAGGGACACAGAATTGTTACTGAGGGACAAAGAATCGTTACTCAGGGACACAGAATTGTTACTCAGGGACAGAAACAGAATTGTTACTCAGGGACACAGAATTGTTACTCAGGGACACAGAATTGTTACTCAGGGATAGACACAGAATTGTTACTCAGGGACACAGAATTGTTACTCAGGGACACAGAATCATTACTGAGGGACACAGAATCATTACTGAGGGACACAGAATTGTTACTCAGGGACAGACACAGAATTGTTACTCAGGGACACAGAATTGTTACTCAGGGACACAGAATTGTTACTCAGGGACACAGAATTGTTACTGAGGGACACAGAATTGTTACTCATTGTTACTCAGGGACACAGAATTGTTACTCAGGGACACAGAATTGTTACTGAGGGACACAGAATTTTTTACTCATTGTTACTCAGGGACACAGAATTGTTACTCAGAGACACAGAATTGTTACTCAGGGACACAGAATTGTTACTGAGGGACACAGAATTGTTACTCAGGGACACAGAATCGTTACTCAGGGACACAGAATTGTTACTCAGGGACAGACACAGAATTGTTACTCAGGGACACAGAATTGTTACTGAGGGACACAGAATTGTTACTCAGGGACACAGAATCGTTACTCAGGGACACAGAATTGTTACTCAGGGACAGACACAGAATTGTTACTCAGGGACACAGAATTGTTACTCAGGGACAGACACAGAATTGTTACTCAGGGACACAGAATTGTTACTCAGGGACACAGAATTGTTACTGAGGGACACAGAATCGTTACGTTATTTTTGGGGTGCTTATAGAATTAAAGAGTATGGCAGACAACACGCAGAGGAGTGGCAGAGGAGGCAATGTTTCAGGAGCGAGCAGACGTGGCAGCAGAGGAAGGGGTCGAGGCAGCACTAGTCACAGCCAGAGGCCAGTGCTCCCGGTGTCATCCAGCGGTCGTGTCTCCACCGACAACCCTGCCGTCATCGATTGGTTGGCTCGGTCGTCTTCCTCTTCCCAGGTCACCTCTGACACCTACAGCCAACGGTCGGTGGGTACGTCAGACACAACCGTTAGTTGGCATGGCCTGGGAGCAAGCCCACTGAAATCACGTGTCCTCTACCTGCCCCTGTCCTTTGGTGTTCCCTCACCAAGCGAAGTATCGCATGCTGTGGGCTCAGCCCCACTGTACAGTGAGGAAGAGCTAACAGAGGGCGGTCAGGAACGGGGGGAGACATCCGCCTCTTCAGCAGCCAGGCGAAGAAGTACTGGCAAGGAGAGTGGCTCGGTAGCCGGTCTAGAGACAGGTCTGTCTCCTGACCCACATGCAGCCGAGGGGGCTAGTAGTGAGGCGGAGACCCTAATTGATGATGATGAGGCTGATCACACTTGGCAGCCTCGTCGTCATCAGGCTATTGCTTCCGCATCATCAGGAGAAGAGGGTGCCAGCTTGCCAGCGAGCAAAACAGTCGGTGGGTTGCCCAGGAGGCAGCAGGGTCGCAGCAGTGTCAGTGGAGGCAAACGGCCACGGAGTAGAGCACCAGCTCCACTGCAGCCTACCACCACGGCCAGTAGTGGTGCCGGTGTGCACGGAGGAAGTAGCAGTCAGCCAGTGAGGAGTAGCGGGGGCAAAGTTTCCTACTCGGCGGTGTGGCAATTTTTCGTCAAGCCGCCCGAGGAAGTAAACGGGGGACACAGAATCATTACTGAGGGACACAGAATCGTTACTCAGGGACACAGAATTGTTACTCAGGGACACAGAATCGTTACTGAGGGACACAGAATCGTTACTGAGGGACACAGAATCGTTACTCAGGGACACAGAATCGTTACTCAGGGACACAGAATTGTTACTCAGGGACACAGAATCGTTACTCAGGGACACAGAATTGTTACTCAGGGACACAGAATTGTTACTCAGGGACACAGAATTGTTACTGAGGGACAAAGAATCGTTACTCAGGGACACAGAATTGTTACTCAGGGACAGAAACAGAATTGTTACTCAGGGACACAGAATTGTTACTCAGGGACACAGAATTGTTACTCAGGGATAGACACAGAATTGTTACTCAGGGACACAGAATTGTTACTCAGGGACACAGAATCATTACTGAGGGACACAGAATTGTTACTCAGGGACAGACACAGAATTGTTACTCAGGGACACAGAATTGTTACTCAGGGACACAGAATTGTTACTGAGGGACACAGAATTGTTACTCAGGGACACAGAATTGTTACTTAGGGACACAGAATTGTTACTGAGGGACACAGAATTGTTACTCAGGGAAACAGAATTGTTACTCAGGGACAGACACAGAATTGTTACTCAGGGACACAGAATTGTTACTGAGGGACACAGAATTGTTACTCAGGGACACAGAGTTGTTACTCAGGGACACAGAATTGTTACTTAGGGACACAGAATTGTTACTGAGGGACACAGAATTGTTACTCAGGGACACAGAATTGTTACTCAGGGACACAGAATTGTTACTCAGGGAAACAGAATTGTTACTCAGGGACAGACACAGAATTGTTACTCAGGGACACAGAATTGTTACTCAGGGACACAGAATTGTTACTCAGGGACAGACACAGAATTGTTACTCAGGGACACAGAATTGTTACTGAGGGACACAGAATCGTTACTGAGGGACACAGAATCGTTACTCAGGGACAGACACAGAATTGTTACTCAGGGACACAGAATTGTTACTCAGGGACACAGAATTGTTACTGAGGGACACAGAATTGTTACTCATTGTTACTCAGGGACACAGAATTGTTACTCAGGGACACAGAATTGTTACTGAGGGACACAGAATTTTTTACTCATTGTTACTCAGGGACACAGAATTGTTACTCAGGGACACAGAATTGTTACTCAGGGACACAGAATTGTTACTCAGGGACAGACACAGAATTGTTACTGAGGGACACAGAATCGTTACTGAGGGACACAGAATTGTTACTCATGGACACAGAATTGTTACTCAGGGACACAGAATTGTTACTGAGGGACACAGAATTGTTACTCAGGGACACAGAATCGTTTCTCAGGGACACAGAATTGTTACTCAGGGACAGACACAGAATTGTTACTCAGGGACACAGAATTGTTACTCAGGGACAGACACAGAATTGTTACTCAGGGACACAGAATTGTTACTCAGGGACACAGAATTGTTACTGAGGGACACAGAATCGTTACGTTATTTTTGGGGTGCTTATAGAATTAAAGAGTATGGCAGACAACACGCAGAGGAGTGGCAGAGGAGGCAATGTTTCAGGAGCGAGCAGACGTGGCAGCAGAGGAAGGGGTCGAGGCAGCACTAGTCACAGCCAGAGGCCAGTGCTCCCGGTGTCATCCAGCGGTCGTGTCTCCACCGACAACCCTGCCGTCATCGATTGGTTGGCTCGGTCGTCTTCCTCTTCCCAGGTCACCTCTGACACCTACAGCCAACGGTCGGTGGGTACGTCAGACACAACCGTTAGTTGGCATGGCCTGGGAGCAAGCCCACTGAAATCACGTGTCCTCTACCTGCCCCTGTCCTTTGGTGTTCCCTCACCAAGCGAAGTATCGCATGCTGTGGGCTCAGCCCCACTGTACAGTGAGGAAGAGCTAACAGAGGGCGGTCAGGAACGGGGGGAGACATCCGCCTCTTCAGCAGCCAGGCGAAGAAGTACTGGCAAGGAGAGTGGCTCGGTAGCCGGTCTAGAGACAGGTCTGTCTCCTGACCCACATGCAGCCGAGGGGGCTAGTAGTGAGGCGGAGACCCTAATTGATGATGATGAGGCTGATCACACTTGGCAGCCTCGTCGTCATCAGGCTATTGCTTCCGCATCATCAGGAGAAGAGGGTGCCAGCTTGCCAGCGAGCAAAACAGTCGGTGGGTTGCCCAGGAGGCAGCAGGGTCGCAGCAGTGTCAGTGGAGGCA
Organism: Staurois parvus; assembly: GCF_062004578.1. Classification (NCBI taxonomy): domain Eukaryota; kingdom Metazoa; phylum Chordata; class Amphibia; order Anura; family Ranidae; genus Staurois; species Staurois parvus. The sequence continues at coordinate 967,191 of NW_028318140.1, forward strand.
AACGGCCACGGAGTAGAGCACCAGCTCCACTGCAGCCTACCACCACGGCCAGTAGTGGTGCCGGTGTGCACGGAGGAAGTAGCAGTCAGCCAGTGAGGAGTAGCGGGGGCAAAGTTTCCTACTCGGCGGTGTGGCAATTTTTCGTCAAGCCGCCCGAGGAAGTAAACGTAGCCGTATGTCGACTATGTGGCCAGAAAGTCAAGCGTGGCCAGGGGGCCCATGTTGGGACTACAGCGTTGCATCAGCATATGCAGCGTCGCCATTCGGTGGCCTGGGAAAACCGTGATAAAGATACGGCGGTGCCAGGCCCGTAATCTGTCATGGGCCCCTGTACCGCCTCCTCATGCTGCTGCCAGGTCCAGAGTGTGTCATGGGTCCCTGTACGGCCTCCCATTGCTGCTGTCTCCATCGCCACACTCTGCCATGTGCCACTTTCAGGTCTCCTCACACTGCTGGTGGGTTCCATTTTGTCATAGGGTGCTGTATGGCCTCCCATTGCTGCTGCCAGGCCCGTAATCTGTCATGGGCCCCTGTACCGCCTCCTCATGCTGCTGCCAGGTCCAGAGTGTGTCATGGGTCCCTGTACGGCCTCCCATTGCTGCTGCCAGGCCCTTAATCTGCCATGGGCCCCTGTACCGCCTCCTCATGCTGCTGCCAGGTCCAGAGTGTGTCATGGGTCCCTGTACGGCCTCCCATTGCTGCTGCCAGGCCCTTAATCTGCCATGGGCCCCCGTACCGACTCCTCATGCTGCTGCCAGGCCCGTAATCTGTCATGGGTCCCTGTACGGCCTCCCATTGCTGCTGCCAGGCCCTTAATCTGCCATGGGCCCCCGTACCGACTCCTCATGCTACTTCCAGGCCCGTAATCTGTCATGGGCCCCTGTACCGCCTCCTCATGCTGCTGCCAGGCCCAGAGTGTGTCATGGGTCCCTGTACGGCCTCCCATTGCTGCTGTCTCCATCGCCACACTCTGCCATGTGCCACTTTCAGGTCTCCTCACACTGCTGGTGGGTTCCATTTTGTCATAGAGTGCTGTATGGCCTCCCATTGCTGCTGCCAGGCCCGTAATCTGTCATGGGCCCCTGTACCACCTCCTCATGCTGCTGCCAGGTCCAGAGTGTGTCATGGGTCCCTGTACGGCCTCCCATTGCTGCTGCCAGGCCCTTAATCTGCCATGGGCCCCTGTACCGACTCCTCATGCTGCTGCCAGGCCCGTAATCTGTCATGGGCCCCTGTACCGCCTCCTCATGCTGCTGCCAGGTCTAGAGTGTGTCATGGGTCCCTGTACGGCCTCCCATTGCTGCTGTCTCCATCGCCACACTCTGCCATGTGCCACTTTCAGGTCTCCTCACACTGCTGGTGGGTTCCATTTTGTCATAGGGTGCTGGCAGATTACGGGCCTCCCATTGCTGCTGCCAGGCCCGTAATCTGCCATGGGCCCCCGTACCGACTCCTCATGCTGCTGCCAGGCCCGTAATCTGTCATGGGCCCCTGTACCGCCTCCTCATGCTGCTGCCAGGTCCAGAGTGTGTCATGGGTCCCTGTACGGCCTCCCATTGCTGCTGTCTCCATCGCCACACTCTGCCATGTGCCACTTTCAGGTCTCCTCACACTGCTGGTGGGTTCCATTTTGTCATAGGGTGCTGTATGGCCTCCCATTGCTGCTGCCAGGCCCGTAATCTGTCATGGGCCCCTGTACCGCCTCCTCATGCTGCTGCCAGGTCCAGAGTGTGTCATGGGTCCCTGTACGGCCTCCCATTGCTGCTGCCAGGCCCTTAATCTGCCATGGGCCCCCGTACCGACTCCTCATGCTGCTGCCAGGCCCGTAATCTGTCATGGGCCCCTGTACCGCCTCCTCATGCTGCTGCCAGGTCCAGAGTGTGTCATGGGTCCCTGTACGGCCTCCCATTGCTGCTGTCTCCATCGCCACACTCTGATATGTGCCACTTTCAGGTCTCCTCACACTGCTGGTGGGTTCCATTTTGTCATAGGGTGCTGTATGGCCTCCCATTGCTGCTGCCAGGCCCGTAATCTGTCATGGGCCCCTGTACCGCCTCCTCATGCTGCTGCCAGGTCCAGAGTGTGTCATGGGTCCCTGTACGGCCTCCCATTGCTGCTGCCAGGCCCTTAATCTGCCATGGGCCCCTGTACCGCCTCCTCATGCTGCTGCCAGGTCCAGAGTGTGTCATGGGTCCCTGTACGGCCTCCCATTGCTGCTGCCAGGCCCTTAATCTGCCATGGGCCCCCGTACCGACTCCTCATGCTGCTGCCAGGCCCGTAATCTGTCATGGGCCCCTGTACCGCCTCCTCATGCTGCTGCCAGGTCCAGAGTGTGTCATGGGTCCCTTTACGGCCTCCCATTGCTGCTGCCAGGCCCTTAATCTGCCATGGGCCCCTGTGCCGACTCCTCATGCTGCTGCCAGGCCCGTAATCTGTCATGGGCCCCTGTACCGCCTCCTCATGCTGCTGCCAGGTCTAGAGTGTGTCATGGGTCCCTGTACGGCCTCCCATTGCTGCTGTCTCCATCGCCACACTCTGCCATGTGCCACTTTCAGGTCTCCTCACACTGCTGGTGGGTTCCATTTTGTCATAGGGTGCTGTATGGCCTCCCATTGCTGCTGCCTCCACCGCCACACTGTGGCTCCACACTCTGGTTTTGGCCCCGTGACTGCCCAAATGAGTGAAGTGTGCGGTAATTCTAAGATCGACGGCACTCATCTGCATGTCATACTGACTGACAGTATTATTTCTCTTCCCCAGCAGACTCCAAGGGCATTTAAATTAAAGGTACAGTGTTCTGCACTAATATAAAGGCTCTCTGAAGCCTAGAAACACCCTTTTTATAAGTTAAATTCGCAGCGAATATATTCGCATCGAATCGAATTTATTCCGCGAATTCGCGAAATCAGCCAAATCGAATTTTTGAATAATTCGCTCATCTCTAGTCAGCAGTAATGTGGACCTTGCTGCTAACAGCCCTGTCCAACGAGGCCAAAACATTGCCTTCCACATGATGGTACAGAGCTGGAATGACCTTTTCTGAAAAGAAATGTCATTTCGGAACCTGCCATTGTGGTACAGCACATTCCTCAAATTCACGGAAGGGGGCAGAGTCCACCAGATGGAAAGGCAGCAGTTCTAACATTAGCGATTTGGCCAAGCTAGCATTGAGACGCTGAGCATGTGGATGGGTGGGACAGTATTTTTTTTTTTTTGTTCAGCAACTGGGGTAGCGAAATTTGTCTGGTGAAATCAACAGGTGGTGTACTGCCAGCAGATTTGGTGTAAGGACCTCCTGTGGCACCCAATACTATACCATCACTCCTCTCAGTAGAGGCTGTTGAGAAGACTTAAGGTTTTATTGGGGTAGATGAGGAACAAGGAGAATTCTGCACTTTTTTAGGACGTGGGTCTTTCAGGTGCTGTTGCTAATGGGCTCCTCAGTCCATATATTCCATTGGTACCAATGTTTTTGCATTGCAATTTTGATGCATAGTCCTTCATGCTTATAATATTTGTGTACATCCCCTACATGGTGGTGTTTCCTATGTGCCTGTGCTGCATATACACTAGACCTTGTGTCATTGTCTTTATAGCACAACCATATTCATGGCCAGTCATGATGTCTTTCTTTTAAAATAATTTTTTGTTTTAGGTCAATTCCTTTGGTATTGTCTCATTTTGTGGTGATGGCTAACTGTGGTATTTACCTAAATGTCTAAACGTGCAAAATTTGCAATAAAGCATCATTTTTTTATACATTTTTGGGTATTGTTTTCTGTCCATTATGTAAACGCTTTTTCTTGTGAATTTCTTTTTGCATCCCCCCTTTTTTGCTGTTGCCAATGGGCTGCGTGGCAGGTCACCATCTATCCTGTCAAGCATGTGGTGCCCAAGCAGCAGGTGTTTTTGTCAATGCTTGATCCGCTTCAGGCAGAGACTGCAATCGGCAACGCTGGGGTCTGCTACACATGTGCTGAAAAAAGCCTCCAACATAGAACTTTTGGAAGTCAGCCAGGAGTCAGCAGCCCTGCAGCTGTGGAGCTCTGCCATGTGATGCCATAGGGTGGTTGCCCTTACGCTTGCCACTGGAGGACATGCTGCCTCCTTGGAGTTGTGTCTCCTCCTTACTTCCCACCTCTGTTCTCTCAGGCACCCAAGTACAGTCAGTAACCTCTCATCAACTCCCTTCTCATCACCGGAGCAAACGTGACAATGTGCTGTGGCTGGGGAAACATTACTGCCAATTTCTTCTCTCTCATTGGCACTCCCTCTCTCTAGGCTCACGTCACTGTCTTCCTCAACCTGGGATCCAACATCGGGGCTTTTAAATTGCTATTCATCCTCCAGCAGCATGTAACTGGCACTATGATTGAATAATTCCAGTGACTCCTCCATGCATGATGGTGGAGCTATGGAAGGAGCAGCTGTGGTAAACAAGGAGTCTGTAGAATAGGCCGCTTTGGCAGCTGCTGTGGAAGGCAAACTAGTATGAGCCTGAGTGACAGAGGATGAGGATGGCTTAGTTATCCACTCCACCACCTCTTCTGCATGTTGTGGCTTAATAACACGACCAGGACCAGAAAAAAAGGAGAAGCGTGCCCTGCCTGCAGAGGATACATCATGTCCATGACCACCACTTTTCACTGTGGACACAGAGGCTTCTTGCGTTCTCTTAGCTGCTTGTGAGCATATGCCTCTCCTTCTTGGCCTTTTGCACCCAATGGGGATTTTTATAACTTTTTATTTTTGAGTGTGGGATAGGATTTTGGTGCTTGGGTCCAATACTTTTGTGCTTGGCGCACTATAAACCATTTAATTAATTTATTTTTTTTACTGAAAATAGGGGCTACAGCAAATATGGATATTTTAGTTTTTTTTTTTTTGCTAGAGCAGTTAAAAAAAAGAAAAGAAATGTAAAAAAATTAAGAAAGCCAAAAAAAAAATGGTGACGCAGAAGGAAGAACGCCTGTGACTCAGAAGGAGGAACAGCAATTATGCCCTCAATATTTTTGCTGCTGCTGCGGCAACAACAATAAAAAATTAAATTAAAAAAAAAAAATTCAGAAAGTAAAAAATAAAGGGAACCACTGCTTAAGCAGAAGGAGGAACACGTACGACGCAGACAGGGGGAATAGCAATTATGCCATAAATAGTTTTAGTGCTGCTGCTGCAGCCAAAAAATAAAGTAAAATTGGGGTGCGCATGCGCTAGGCCACCGGAACAGACATGTCTGCCTGATGCTCCACAGCATAGCGAGGGAAGAAGCTTCCCAGATGCCGCTCCCGGCCTGACACAGTCCCACACCTCGTCCGGTTGCCTTGACAACCTCCCCGTCACCCGTATGGATGGTCCAGGGAGCCGCCAAACATTAGCCACAAGCCAAACCCATAAAAGAGGCCCTGGCTCAAGCTATATCTAAGATGGTGAAAGCTCCTGCATCTGTGACACAGACACAGCCATATGCAGCCATGCAGTCTACTCATCCCAGATCCCGCTGCACTTCAGATGGTGAGTCAGATTCCGACCTAGGGACACATGTACGCTCTCTGATCTCTGACCTTACTTCTTCTGATATTCTCAAACAATTTGAAAAGATGCCCTGAAACAGACCTCAGACCTTATTACTGACAAGCTCTCTAAAGAAATCCATGACCTGGGACAACGCACATCTGACCTAGAACACAGAGTTGATGACCTGGACACCACTCTCCATATCCACTCTGACGATCTTGAACTCCTACGTGATGAAAATCTGACTCTACAGTCCGGATTGGAGGACTTTGAGAATAGGGCCTGCCACTCAAACCTATGTATCTGCGGCCTCCCAGAATCTATCACAGACATCCTTTCCACAGTCACTGCCCTGTTCCAAGAGTTGGCCCTGGCAATACCCATTGAACTCCTTGAACTAGACAGAGTTCACCAGGTGCTGGCCCCCAATGCCCACACAGCCCACCCTTGCGATATTATCGCCAAATTTCACTACTTTTGCACAAAGGAGCAGCTTCTGCAAACAGCACACGATGCTTGGCCTATAATCTTCCAGGGCTTTAACTACCAGCTATCCCAAGAATTGTGTCCAACTACGATTACTAAGTGTAGAGACATGAAACCCCACCTCCAGGTCTTTCAGCAGCATGGCATAGCGTACAGATGGAGCTTCCCATTTGCGGTTCGTTTCTCTTTCCAATCTTGGGACTACACCTGCAGGACTCCTGATGACCAACTTGACACGCTGCGGAATCTCCAACTTCAACCCCAAGCAGTCGCTCCGGATGGCTCTCACTGATGGTTGGCGTCATGCTCTCCACAAAAAAGCCGCCCCTCCAACTCCACCATGGGTGAACTTAGCTCCTACAAATGAGGTTGATATTCCTCTCAAGCTCCGGTCCCCCAGGACTCAATGGACTGACATTCGCTAGTGCACCTGGATGTTGCCCTCCGTTGGGATGAGATTACACCTAAGACCATCTTTCCCTTTTTGCAACTTGATGTGAATGCACTTCACCCTCCTTGATGCCTGCGGTAGCACACCCCTTGGCCTGACCTGACTTACAGGCTGTTGAGTACAATTACGAAACTAGAGGTTTTTCTATTTGGTCTGTTGTTACTGTTATATATGTTTACAGAAGCATCATTCCACATGTTTGGGAGGCCTGGGCCTGGTGGCGCTGACAGCATCCTACAACTTCAGCATTTTATCATCCCTTATAGGCTGCGATATCCGGAAGTGCTGCCGGACTCTTGGACTTCCTCGACATTTTGGGAGCCTAGACTCTTGCTGATCCAGGGGAAGCTTACTAGCATATGTTTGTATTTGGGCTGTCTTCCCTTCTATGTTTGTCACTGCGTACCCACCACTAACCCATGCAGTACCGGGTTTTTGTACTGTCTGGGCTACCTTTGTTCAGTGTGTCTGCTATGCGGATATTCTGGTGGCAAAACATTGGGCCTTTGCTGCCCTATTTCTTTACTATCAGGTTTTGTTTACCACTCTCTCTCCCTCTCTCGCTCTCCCGTGTGACTTCCCTGTATCTCTTCCCCCACTCTATTTTTTTTCCCTCAGCACCGTACTGTGTACACTCAATTTCAGACTTACCACTTATTAGCAGACTATGCTTCCCCACCATGGGTCCCTTGAATATCCTTATCCTGAACGTTCAGGGCCTTAATATCCCACAAAAACGTAACTAGGCATCCCAAAAAGCACGTCGTCTGCTTGCAGGAGACGCATTTCACTACTACTTCCACACCAAGATTTTTTGGCCCCTAATATCCCCAAGTTTTCACTGCGTCCGCAAAAACCAAGCGTAGAAGAGTCCTTGTAGCTTTCCACCACACAGCTCCTTTTACACTTTATACCGAGATCAGGGACCCTGAGGATCAGTACCTCATTCTATCGGGGCTTCTCGATTCTGAAGTTACCATTGTTACCTACTATGCACCCAACCAGGGCCCGCTATCGTTCCTCTCCCACCTAATGACTATCATCAATTGTCCTCCAAAGTCTCCTTCCAACAACTTCTGCATCGTCATTCTTTAGTCGATACATGGACAGAGCTTAATCCTGTGAAACGCCGTTATACCTTTTACTCTCATCCCCCCAAAACGACTGTTGGCTATTCTTCTCAACTTCCCGCCTCTGACATCCTCCCTATACTATGGTCCAATCATAGCGCTGTCATCACGTCTTTCTCATTCCTAGTTCCCTTGGCAACGGACGCCTCTTGGGTTATAAATGGCAACCTATTATCCCATTCTTCACACAGCCTGGACATAGAGATAGCTCTTAAAGAGTATCTGTCAACAAATTCCACGCCGGATATCTCCCCCCTCCTTCTTAGGAAGGCACACAAACATGTTCTTAGAGGGTCCTGTATCAGCAAATCATCCTTTTTTAAATAAAGAAAAATGTCAGCTGCACTCCTGCCTTGAGGCTAACTATACTCATACGCATCAGGCCTTCCAAGCCACCCCATCACCCAGTAACCATCAGACGCTTGAACAATCCCGTTTGGAACTGGACCTCTTTCTCACAGACCAAGCGGAACTCTCTCTTCGTAGATCCCGACACAAGTACTATACTAAAGTGAACAAACCAGACACATTCTTAGCCCTCTCACTCCGCAGACTAGATAGAGACACTAAACCGATCCGCCTATCGGTATCCCAAGGCAATCACACTAGCAATCCAGTGCGTATATTACAAGTTTTCCGCAAACACCTGTCTCAACTATACTCCCTGTCAGAACCCTTTGATCTGTCTCATGCTGAAACCCTCTTAGCTCACCTTACGTTCCCGCAACTGTCAGCTCGTCAATTGGAAAACCTTGAGAAATCAATCACACTTGTTAAAACTTTGAGTGCCATCAAGGCCCATCAAGGCCCTGAATTTGCGTAAGCGCCCAGGTCCGGATGGCTTCTCCGCTGCCTACTATGTATAAGAAATTTGCTCACCTTCTTTCCCCAGTCTTAGCAAATGCCTTCATTGCCATCCTTGCAGGTCAAACCTTAAGTGACAGCCCCTATCTCCATGATCCCAAAACCCAACATAGACAATTCAGTATGGTCCAAACTACAGGCCCATTTCCCTCCTCAATATTAACATTAAACTCCTCGCAAAAATCCTTTCCACTTGACTGTTTTTAGCATCATTTTTAGCATCATTATTTTTGATTGGAATATGATATGAGGTTTTACATTATGGGGTATCTCTGCTTTGGGTTTACTTTGATTTTATACTCTGATATTATACTTTTATAAAAAAAGTGGTCTGTTACATATTTTATTACATTATATTGTACTTTCATCTATATTGGATTTTAAGGTTTAATTTTAAACCTGAATACACTTGCTTTTTATTACATCCATTTATATGAAATCAAGGGGGTTTGATGAATCTTTGATTTTATATGTTTTAATTCATATATTTTATATGTTTTTTATGACCAACCATCACCCTTTTTAACATTTAAAGATGATCAATTCATCCACTCTACTCGAAACAAACCATTACCAATTATTTATGATATTCATTTTTATCAATTCATTTTTTTCATGTCTATTGATGTTTTTTTACCTAGTGGGATGTTTATCACTTTCCACATTCATCATAGTTCATTACTTTTTGCATTATGGTTCATCATACGCTGAATAAGTCTCTGTTGAACCATTGATCCATGTGTGATTAACCTATAGTTTGAACTTTGATTGTCATATCAGAATGACCACTAGATGGCATTATTGTTTAATACTATTGATTCATTTTACATGCTATGTACTTATTTTTATATTTTATATTCATGTTTTCGAATGCTCATTCCCATTAAATATATCACTATTCGTTGGAAAAGTAGTATGTGGCTGTAAAATGAGGACAGATAGTTGCTGTTCCTTTACTGCAATGTATGAGCATATATCTGTATATATCTTCCTGGTGGTATATGTGCACTAAGGCACCGACAAAATGGCATCCGCGATCGCTTACTGCTCATGCGCGAATGTCTCTATGTATCTGACTATTTGATCATCTAAAAAATGGCCGCGAGGCGCTTATAGTCTATGCCCGTCCATACGAGCAAAATCACCAAGAAAATGGCCGCGTTCTTACGATCGCGCATGCGCAAACCGCGATCAGTGACGCGGTCACGCTGTAAGCGTGCCAATTACGGTTATAATATTTAAGGCATCAACACAGTATGGGCACACTCCCTCTGAGGAAGTGTTTTTACACGAAACGCGTCAGTAAGGTGCCCCTGACCTGTGTGCATATACCACAAGGCCATCCTGACTGGTGGCCCTAGCAGATTCTGATGTAAGTTTTGATGTACTTGTTTTATGCTGGATTTTTGACGATTAAAGAACTAGTACACTATTAGAAGCTTTCTTGGGGCTCATTATTTCCATGTGAGCCCGTTTTTGAAGGTACTGAGGATTTGGATTGATATATGACTTTCCCCCCCCCCCCTTCTGCTGCTGATGACTCTGGTGGAATGATTGCTGAGGACATCTAGTGGCTGACCTGCGGATGACATCTGCCTGGTTTTACAAGTTCAGAGCACCAGGAGCAGGTCTTAATTGCTCCATGCGCAATTAATGCACTATCTGGTTAGTGCATCGTTTGTACATTCACTAGTACACAAGAGTCACCATTACTATTGACCATGGACTCCTGAATACCTGCACATAATCACTTTGTTTGATCACTATAAGGACTGAGTTATCTAACTTATGTGTTATTACTTGTCTTCACCGGATTTATCTACAGTCAGGTCCATAAATAATGGGACATCGACACAATTCTAACATTTTTGGCTCTATACACCACCACAATGGATTTGAAATGAAACAAACAAGATGTGCTTTAACTGCAGACGGTCAGCTTTAATTTGAGGGTATTTACATCCAAATCAGGTGAACGGTGCAGGAATCACAACAGTTTGCATATGTGCCTCCCACTTGTTAAGGGACCAAAAGTCATGGGACAGAATAATAATCATAAATCAAACTTTCACTTTTTAATACTTGGTTGCAAATCCTTTGCAGTCAATTACAGTTGCTTTGGCTCGGGTATGTTGGTAGTCTCAGGATTCTGGTTATTAACAAGGGGATTTGACTGGACCGGGAACCGAGGTAACACCCATGTTGGTCTTAGACCTTGGCTAGACCTTTCTAGCCTACGTTCCCGCAGCCTGTGATCGATCTGAACGGCCAGGGTTATCAGATCTTCCAATGAGTCGGGTATGCCCACTCTGGCTAGCTCATCCTTAAACGGTTCAGACAGGCCCAAGCAAAACTGATGGCGCAAGGCTGTGTCATTGCATTTGGTGTCGCCACTCCAACGTTTGAATTCAGAGGCGTAGTCTTCCACCGCTCGGCAACTTTGTCGAAGCAAGTGCAGGGCCGCCTCTGCAGAAACTGCCTGTCATATAACTGCGCCATTGCCTCGAAGACCGTAGATACCAAATTTAGTTGCGGATGGCAGGCTTCCAGTAGATGGTGGGTCCAGCCCTGGGGTTCATCTTGCAGTAGGGATATGATGAACCCCACTTTTTACGGGTTCTGAGGAAAATATCTGCGGCTGCAGGTCAAAGTATAACTTGCACGAGTTCCGAAAAGCCCTGAACCTCCCTCGATCCCCATTGAAACGCTCCAGCGTCGGCATGCGGGGTTCAGGTGGAGGGAATGTGACCACCGCTCCGGCGGAGGGTTCTGGGATGTTCCTGGCTGGAGGCGGAGAAGCCGGATCTGGAGGTATGGATGCCGATGAGGCTAGGGTCTGAATACGTCCTTCCAAATGCGTATATCCCTTCTGTAGCGTCTTGACTGCTTGGGTGAGTGCCGCCAGATGTTGGCAAATCTCATCCAGAGGGGATGGTCCTCTTCCAGGCTCAGACATGGCCATATGGTACTGTCAGGTACCTACCTACGGTAGCTCTAGCGCTCCACAGACCGGATTTCCCCAGGGCGTGGAGTCTAAGCCCCAATCTGCTTGTTCACCAGTGCCCCTGATGGTGGGGATGGACTTGGAGCAGACTGAGACCCGGTCGCGGCCCCTGGGTACACCCAGCTGTGGTAGAGTGAACCCCCAGTGGCACGTAGCAGGATGAGAGCCTGATGTGAAGAGGCAGAGCGGTCTGTGCAGGATGGATGGACGGAACACACTGTAACAATAGCGGAGTCAGACAGACCAGGTCGGTAACGGTGGAGGCAGAGCGGTACAGAGCAGCAGGCAGAGGGTCGTTGGGTCACAGGCCAGGTTCAGCAGCAGGAGATCAGATAATCGGGAACAGGCAGAAGAATGGTCAAATGAGCCAGAGGTCAGGGCAGGAGAAGGTCAGCAATAATCAGGATCAAGCAGGGTTTGGCAACAACAAAAAACTCTCACAGGAACAACAAGGAACAAGACCATACGGCAATTTGAGCATTGCCAGAGCTGGTTTAAATAGTGTGCCCTGCGCAGTCATTGGTGCCAGGCGCGCGTGCGCGGCTGCAGTTGTTGCCGCGAGCACCTATGTCCTAGCGCCCGCACGCTTGTCCGCATTGGGATTCCGCGCATGCGCAGACCCATGTGCCGCGGCGAAACTCGGAATGCCTGACAGACCCTCTTGAGCTGACCCTGATATACCTGGACTTGAGTTGGGAGGTTCTCATCATAAGCTTTGTCTCTTTGCTGACGACGTGCTCCTCTTTCTCACCTCCCCACTGACTTCCACTCTGACTCTACTCTGACTCCTTCAGAATTTTGGCCATATTTCCGGCCTTCACAGTAACCTCCAGATGTCGTTAAATATCTCCTCAGGAGCTGACCCACCTGCAACAGGTTCTGCCATTTACCTGGTCCCAGCATTCCATTCCCTATCTAGGCGTTAAGTTGACGGCTAATCCGTCAAGCCTTTATTCTGCCAATTACCTACCTGTGCCAGCCCATCTTATTAGCCTCATGACCAAATGGTCCTCCCTGCCATTGGCATGGATGGGTAGAATTGCAGTAGTGAAAATGTCCATTCTCCCCAAATCCCCAAAATCCTATACTTGTTTAGAGTTCTGCCTATTCTAGTGCCGGCACACTTCCTCTGCATTTTGCAGCGATGAGCTTACGTATACATCTGGGGTTCCATCCGCCCTTGTATACCTCATTCAACCATACATAAACCCAAACTTTTGGGTCGTCTGGGTCTCCCAGATTTTACCAAGTATTACCAAGCTGCGCATCTTGCACAATTTCCTAAATACCATGCGACACATGAAACCCCTCAATGGGTCATAATTGAATCGGTTGATTGTGACCATCTCTCAGTTGCTAACCTCCTATGACTTAGGCCTACAGATGGTCGGCCGCTTTGTAACCCGATAACATCTCATTACGTGTTGCTCTGGGACAAACTAAAGTCCCTGTATTCTCTCCAGTCGCCGCACAACCCCCTACTTTCATACCTTCAGAATCTGGCTTTCCCCCCTGCTTGGTCTTCTCCATGCTCCTTCATGCATTGGTCTTCAGAAAACGTGCTCCGTGCCCATCACTTTTTGACCATTAAGGGCCTCAAGTCCTTTTCTTCTCTCCATGAATCCCACTCTATACCGGTGTTGTAAATCTTTAGATATCTCTAACTGAAGCATTTTTACACCCCACTCACTTCTCAACTCCATTTGGCCTGATCTATGACATTTTTCGAACACTCATGCTACAGGGACCCTTACAGGAGAGGCCTTATTTCTGCGCTCTATAACCTCCTTTCAACCCTTGAGTCTTCGCCAAGCTCTAATTATGCCACTAAGTGGGAGAAAGATCTTGGACATCAACTGAGTCCAACAGATTGGGAACGCATCTGGTTGCCTACCAAATCCTCCTCGCAGAACGTAATAGCTGTGAAGACGAATTACAACGTATTGACCCGATGGTGCTCGGTCCCGGAGAGGATTGCTAAATATACTCCCTGTTATTCCTCTAATTGTTTTCAGGGCTGTGCGGTGGAAGGAACATATTTTTATATTTGGTGGGCTGAAATTTTTCATATGCTGTCCTTGCTCTTTGCAAAGCCACTGTTGCCAGACCCGATCATAGCCCTGTTAAAGCTCCACCCTCCATCCATATCTAAATCCCAATTCAAGCTTCTCCTGCAATTCACCACGGCAGCTAAACAAATTATGGCCAAATCATGGAAGTCGCCATTTCTATGTGTTCTAGCTGTTAGAAACAACGTAACGCAAGCAATGAATCACGCCAAAGTGGAAGCAACCATTATAGACTCTGTCCCCAAATTCCTAAAGATCTGGAACCCCTGGGTAGAACATTTCCACCCGCCGAATTTTGATGATTCGCTACTCCTCCCTTAGCATTTTTTTTAGTCTTGCCCTATAATGGTCCTACGTGCCATTTCCTACACTGGTCCAGTCTACCCCTTCTCTTCTGGAAGTCACACACCCCCTCTTCCCCTCCTCTGTTCCCTTTCTTGGTCTCATTTATTCTTTCCTTCCTCTTTCCAACCTGCTCCCATTTTTTTTTTCTTCCTTCATTTTTGCATGGAACCCATAGGTAGTACTGATGTGCAGTACACCCTAGGTAAACCATAACCATGCTTTACCCCCTTTTGTATTGCATTTTTCCTAAATGTTTCATTGTGGTTCCCAGTTGTATGTTTTCACATGACATTTTTCTCCTAGTCTTTGGTTAACGTGTTCTCCAATACGTCTGTATATGTATTTACATGCCTAAGCTTGTTTCTAGCTTGGAAAATCAATAAAATGTTTGAACAAGAAAAAATAAAGTAAAATACACTGCTCCACAACACCGCACTACATGCACTACACTGACTACACTATCTCTTAACACACACTAACTATCCTCACCTATCTATCTCCACCAAAACACTACATAAGGCATGCTGTGTAAGAAGCCTTATATACATCCTGATCCAAGTTATTATGCAAATTATATTTAAGTGCCACAAAGATTAAATATTTTGTTTTTCAGTTTAACTCATGGATGGCATTGTGTCTCAGGGCTCTTTTGATCACTGAAAACAATCTTGGACACCTGTGATAATTAGATTGGCAGAATGTCAGGGCAGGGGCCGAGGAACGGACAGGCAGGCCTAACAATGTAACGCACTGGCTGACGACAACCACCACCCACAGACCGAAGTCCCTCAGGGCGTGGAGTCTAAGTCCCAGGCTGCCCTTCACCAGGGCCCCTGATGGTGGGGATGGACTTGACGCAGCCAGGAACCAGGTCGCGGCCCCCGAGACACCTCAGCTGCGGTAATGGCCGCCGCCAATGGCGTGTAGCTGGTGGAAGAGACAAAAGAGTAGTCAGACAAGCCGGGTCAACAACAACAGGACAAAACAGTACAGGACAGCAGATGAGAATCACAGGTCACGAGCCGGGTTCAGCAACAGAGGGTCAGATCAAAGGAGAATACAAAGAATAGTCAAGTCACAAGCCGAATCAGATACCAGGAGAGTCACGAGAGTCAGAACAGAGTAATAGCAACACAAAGACACAAGACACAAGTGCAAAGAGCATGTGCGGGCCACAGGCTTATATGTCATTAGCCACACCCCTCTGGGGGATGGACCACAGAGACCTGAAGGCATAAAAGGATTCCCATCATGCACAGCAGAATCCAAGATGGACGCCAGCACATGGAGTAACATAACCTCAGGGAAAAGGTAGGACCTTGACAGTACCTCCTCCTCAAGGGCTCCTCCCCCTCCGCGGCTCAACAAAAGGTTTCTGAGGAAAGCGGGTATGAAAAGCGCGGAGGAGGGCAGGAGCATGGACATCAGCGGAAGGAACCCAGGAACGCTCCTCGGGACCATAACCGCGCCAATGAACCAGGAACTGTAATCGACCTCGCACCAATCGAGAGTCCAGGATCCGGCTCACCTCATACTCCTCATGACCGTCAACCTGGACAGGACGGGGCCGAGGCAGAGAGGTAGTGAAGCGATTGCAGATCAGAGGTTTCAACAGGGAAACATGAAGGGCAAGGGCATAGGCCACCGGATTCACTTTGCGGAGAATGCGGAAAGGACCGACAAAACGGGGAGCTAGTTTGGGTGTGGGCACCCGAAGATTGAGGTTGCGAGTAGACAACCACACACAATCGCCGACCTGGTATGAAGGAGCGGGCAACCGTCTGCGATCAGCCTGGAACTTCTGGCGCTGAGCTGAGTCCCTCAAGGCCCTCTGGATCTGCCCCCATGAAGAACGCAGGGCAGCAAGATGGTTCTCCACAGCCAGAATGTCCTGTGGTGAGAACCTCTCAGGTAATACCGCGGGTTGGAACCCATAGTTGGCCATGAAGGGAGACATCCAGGAGGAGGAGTTGACCGCCGAGTTCCTGGCAAACTCTGCCCAAGGCAGGAGATCGGCCCAATCGTCCTGATGGTCTGAAATATAACACCGAAAGAATTGTTCTAAGGCCTGATTGGAACGCTCCGCAGCCCCATTGGACTGCGGGTGGTAGGCTGAAGAAAAGGAGAGACTAATACCCAACTGGGAGCAGAAGGCGCGCCAGAATCTGGACACGAACTGACTCCCTCGGTCCGAGACAATCACCTTAGGCAACCCATGCAGGCGAAAAATCTCCCTGGAAAAGACCGTGGCCAGTTCTTGCGCTGTGGGTAATTTCCTGAGTGGAATGCAATGGCACATCTTGGAAAACCGATCGACGATCATGAGGATGACCGTATGACCCCGAGACACCGGGAGGTCTACAATAAAGTCCATACCTAGATGTGACCAAGGACGCAAAGGACCCAAAGGGAGATGCCATGGAGACTTATTCTGGGCACAGATCGAACATGCCGCTACATAAGAGGCAATGTCGGCACGGAGGGTTGGCCACCAGAATAAGCGAGAGACGACACAACACAGCTGGTTCTTCCCCGGATGCCCGGCAGTTTTGGCGTTATGGTAGGTACGCAGCAGGCGGGTGCGCAATCCCTCGGGTACGAAACATCTACCCTCCGGCTTCCCGGGAGGAGCATCAGTTTGAGCCGCCAAAATCTGCTCCCCAAGAGGAGAGGTCAGACTGGTGCGAATGGCAGCCAGGATCTGATCTGGAGGTATAAGTGAGATTGGCTCAGAGTCTTCCCTGGACAATTCAGAGTATTGCCGTGATAACGCATCAGCCCTGACATTCTTGGAACCAGGCAAATGTGAAACCACATAGTTGAAGCGTGACAAGAACAGAGCCCATCTGGCCTGGCGGGGTGTCAATCTCTTGGCCTCCGAAAGATAAGTCAGGTTCTTGTGATCAGTAAGAATGAGGACCGGAACCGCGGAACCCTCGAGCAGGTGCGTCCACTCCTTGAGAGCCAGAATGATGACCAACAACTCCCGATCTCCAATCTGGTAGTTGCACTCTGCAGAGGAAAGCTTCCTGGAGTAGAACCCGCAGGGAAGTAGGGATCCATCGGGCGACCGACGCTGAGACAGGAGAGCCCCTACTCCCGTCTCGGAAGCATCAACCTCGAGGACGAAGGGCAACCCAGGATTGGGATGTGAAAGAATCGGAGCCGAAGCAAAGGTGGCTTTCAGAGCCTCGAAAGCTATGATGGCCTCGGATGGCCACTCGTGAGGGTTACTCCCCTTCCTGGTTAGGTCAGAGAGAGGCTTTGCCAATGTGGAGAAGTTCCTGATGAACTTCCGATAGTAGTTGGCAAAACCCAGAAAGCTATGAATGGGCCGAAGACCATTGGGACGAGGCCACTGCAGAACCGCAGCAACCTTCTGAGGGTCCATGGAAAATCCCTCCGCGGAAATTATGTAGCCCAAAAAGGCAACTTGGGATCGATGGAACTCGCACTTCTCGAGTTTACAAAAGAGTCCGTTCTCACGCAATCGTTGCAGCACCTGCTTGACATCCTGGACATGAGACTCCATGGAGGTAGAGTAAACCAAGATGTCATCCAGGTAAACCACTACGCACTGCTGCAACAAATCACGAAGGACATCGTTTATGAATTCCTGAAAAACCGCGGGCGCATTACACAATCCGAAGGGCTTCACCAGGTATTCGTAGTGCCCGGTTCTGGTGTTAAACGCGGTCTTCCACTCATCCCCCTGTCTGATCCGTACGAGGTTGTACGCCGCCCTAAGGTTGAGTTTGGTAAAGACTGTTGCTCCCTTAAGGCGGTCGAACAACTCAGAAATCAAAGGAATCGGATATGCATTTTTAATGGTAATCCGATTGAGACCCCTATAATCGATGCAGGGCCTCAATTCCCCACCTTTCTTCTTTACGAAAAAAATCTTGCTCCTGCTGGAGAAGTAGACTTACGAATGTGCCCCCGGGAAAGCGCATCCACAACGTACTCCTCCATGGCCTTATTCTCTGCAACCGAGAGAGGGTACACCCTGCCACGCGGAGGAGTGGCCCCGGGTTGCAAGGATATGGCGCAGTCGTAAGGACGATGCGGCGGTAAGGTACCAGCGCGTACCTTATCAAACACGTCCCGGTACTCCCCATAGTCGGTGGGCAACGCAGAGTCCGAGGAGGCACACAATACCTTAACCGGCCCCCGGATGCACCCGGCCCCACACTGTGGAGACCATGAGAGAATCTCGGCTGTTTGCCAATTGAAGGTTGGATTGTGCCTCTGGAGCCAGGGATACCCCAAAACCACCAAATAGTGTGGGGAAGAAATCACCTGAAAACAGGCCAACTCCCTGTGAACAGCCCCAATGGCTACCTCTATCGGCAGAGTCTCGTGGGTAACCTGTGGCGGCTGCAGGGGCCTGCCATCTATGGCTTCGAGAACCAATGGGGTAGCACGAGCCTGCAGGGGAATGGAGTGCTGTGCAGCAAACGAGCTGTCCAAGAACAACCCACCGGCCCCAGAGTCTACCAACGCCTGGGCCGTCACCGAGCCCTCTGTCCAAGAAAGGACCACGGTGATCAGTGGCTTATCCTTGCGGAACGCCGGGGACGAGGAAACTCCACCCAAGATCTGTCCCCGACATGATCTCAGGTGCGAGCGTTTCCCGGACGGACCGGACAAGACTGCCGAAAGTGCCCACCGAGGCCACAGTACAGGCAGCGACCCTCCCGACGCCGAGCGGCCCGCTCTCCCTCGGAAAGGCGAGCAAACCCCAGCTGCATGGGTTCCCCACCAGACAAGCTATCCCCAGGAGGCGTGGGAGGAGAGGGAGGAACGGGTGGGACAGAAAACGCAGGTGCCAGTCGATTGGAAGGCCTCCGCAGGCGTTCCCTGAGTGAAGGCCTCTCCCTGAGCCTGGTGTCAATCAGGATCAGGAAAGAGATGAGCTCCTCCAACACCACAGGCAGTTCCTTAGCTGCAATCTCGTCCTTCAATGTGTCAGAAAGACCATGGGAAAACGCAGCCACCAGAGCCTCATTGTTCCAACCGACCTCTGCCGCCAGGGTACGAAACTCTATAGCGTACTCGGCCACGGTCCGTGAACCCTGATGCATGGTCATGAGCAGTTTGGCCGCCGAGGCGGAACGAGCCGGTATGTCGAATACCCTACGGAAGGCATCGACAAAACCGGAAAAATCTTGAATCACCGGGTCGTTCCTCTCCCATAAGGGATTTGCCCAGGCCAAGGCCTTGTCTGAGAGTAGTGAAATTAGGAACCCCACCTTTGACCTCTCAGACGGAAAGGCGTGGGGTATTAATTCAAAATAAATACCCACCTGGTTGAGGAACCCACGACACTGACTAGGCTCACCCCCAAAGCGCTGTGGAAGAGGGGCAGAACCAGTCATACCTCTGGGCGCCGCTGATGCAGCCGTCAAGGTGGTGGACGCAATAGGCGGAGAAGCTGCGGGAGAGACCACCGGAGTGACTACCGGCCTAATAGCACCAGGATCAAGGTGTGCAGTGCGTGCAAGCAGAGTTTGCAACGCCTGAGCGAATTGATCCAACAGGTGATCCTGTTGATCGAGTCTGGCGACTAGCATTGGGAGCGAAGGCGTGCCTGCACCGTCAGGGTTCATGGCACTTGTGTAATGTCAGGGCAGGGGCCGAGGAACGGACAGGCAGGCCTAACAATGTAACGCACTGGCTGACGACAACCACCACCCACAGACCGAAGTCCCTCAGGGCGTGGAGTCTAAGTCCCAGGCTGCCCTTCACCAGGGCCCCTGATGGTGGGGATGGACTTGACGCAGCCAGGAACCAGGTCGCGGCCCCCGAGACACCTCAGCTGCGGTAATGGCCGCCGCCAATGGCGTGTAGCTGGTAGAAGAGACAAAAGAGTAGTCAGACAAGCCGGGTCAACAACAACAGGACAAAACAGTACAGGACAGCAGACGAGAATCACAGGTCACAAGCCGGGTTCAGCAACAGAGGGTCAGATCAAAGGAGAATACAAAGAATAGTCAAGTCACAAGCCGAATCAGATACCAGGAGAGTCACGAGAGTCAGAACAGAGTAATAGCAACACAAAGACACAAGACACAAGTGCAAAGAGCATGTGCGGGCCACAGGCTTATATGTCATCAGCCACACCCCTCTGGGGGATGGACCACAGAGACCTGAAGACATAAAAGGATTCCCATCATGCACAGCAGAATCCAAGATGGACGCCAGCACATGGAGTAACATAACCTCAGGGAAAAGGTAGGACCTTGACACAGGTGAGCCCAATTTAAGGAAAAACTGAAAGGATTAAATGGAATATAACTGAGTCCATTTTGTATACACTAATACAAGATGCTTGTTTACCACATATATATATATATATATATATATATATATATATATATATATATATGAAATTTGTACACACTAAACAAAACTGTTTATGCCAGCTTCATGTAGAAATTAGTGTTTTTGCAAACTTTACAAAAAAGCAGAAAAGGTTTACTCTCATTTCTGAAAAGTTGTAACCACAACTTGGGCATTGGGTCAGATTACAGCCATGGTCTGGCGTTAGACCAGACATGGCGTGACAGATAAAGCAGAAGAGTGAAAATGCAAATACAAATACAAATAATTGTTGAGTTAAGGTAAAAAAATGTACATGTATTTGATTGGATGGTCTGAGCGTGTGTTTGCCCAAAGACTACAGTATAATAACCCTGATGTTATGCCAATAAAACTGAAGTGTTTGCAATCGCTTCTGAGGTGACTTGAGTGCATTCACTTTCCGAGATCTCGTAGCTGTGTCCAGGTGTGACCGTTGGTATCTTCAGGGGGCCCCCAAGGAAAAGGAAAAAGACCACCTACCTACTTTCAGTGGTGTCAGATAGAGGGATAATTGCCAAGGTAAGTGAGAGTTTAATTTTTTAATTGCTTTCTTTACCGAGGTAATTATTGTGAACTTAAGGGAAATTTGGTGGGTGGAGTTTTAGGAGCGAGACTAAGGGATTCTCGGCTCGGGGAATAATACCAGGACACGCCTGGCACAGCACTTTGTATAATTTGTAAAAAGTTTGTTATTGTTTTTTGTCTTGTTTGTCAGTTTAGTAATTTTCTGCTATGGGTAATTCTTTAGGTAAGGAGGAAGGTCCCCGTCATGTGCTGCCACAAAAGTTGATTAAGCTATTAAGAAAAACTAGAAAGCTGAGGGGAAAGAACACATCTACCTCAAATGAAACTTGTAAACAATATGTAGCAAGGGTATCCCCTTATGATATTTATTATGTTAATCCCTGGGTGGATAATTTAGTGGGATGGTCAAAAAGAGTGGGTGGAGCTAGTTTACTTTGTGAAGGGGAAATTACACTATGTGTATGGATATGATTAGAGGAATGTGTTTGCATGAACAGCCTCAGGTAGGTATCTGGGGGACTGGAAATCCAGATTGGGACAAGAATTATATGTATGAAGGGGGAAAGAATTGAAGTATGCACCAGGCTATAAGACTCTAATTGTAGCAAATGATTTCACACCACCACCGCCATACAAACACAGCGAGGCACGTCCTGCCCCTACAGCTCCACATGCAGCCCCATTATACCCAGCACTCCCACAGGTAAAACAAGTAGATGAAGATGAAGAGGTTCTTATTGCTGCTTCCCAGATACATACAGGGGAGTCAGAGGAATCTGGCTCAGATGGGGAAACTGGGTGTGTTAGTCAAAGGGATACTGAGAGGGGTAAAAGGAAAGTAAAGAGGAAGATAAAGAAGGTAGAAAAGAGTGATAGAATTCTTAGGTCAGCAGAAAGTAACAAGGGGGAAGTTAAAGATGAGACAGCTGAGCAAGATATGATGAATTCAGCCTTTCCATTCATGATGATTGGGGAGCAGCTGATTTTAAAGGCAATAGATCCCAAGGAGCTGGATGCTATAGTACAGGGATGCCCTAATCCAAGGAAATCTCTGAGTGGAGCGGTATCCTGGCTAAAGAGGACATGTGTAGGAAGGAACTATACAATGGAAGATTGCAGGTTGATAATTGAGAAAGTATTGGGAGATATTACAGGAGAATTTGAATGGGAAAATTGTAAGATTTTTAATAATGAAGATGGAGCTGGTTACAAAAAGTGGGACCCATCACAGGGAGTAGATCAGTATCCTTTATGTACTAGAGCACAATGGGACGCTGCATGGGAGCAGGTGACATGTGAATTGTTTAGGCTGTACAAACAAAGGAAATCATTTGCTTCAATAGTAGCATGTCGGCAAAATGTCACAGAGACTGCTACTGACTTTATGAAAAGGTTTAAGAAAGTCTGGTTGGAGGAAGGGGGAATGGATCTGATTGGTAGAGAGTGTGGATCACTTTTTATCCAATCTTGGATGAATGGGGCACTACCATATGTTAGTTTAGCAATTAGACAATTGTATGATGGTTGGGAAGATAAATCTGCACTAGATTTTGAAAAATGGATTCTTTGTAAAGATGCAGCAGAAATTTTTGAGAAGGGAACAAAGAAGCCCCAAGTACAGGCATTGGCACATAGGGATGACTGGGGGGACAGACCCAGGGAGCAGCGTCAGTACCAGCGCCGGCCCTTTAAACGGGTCCTACGATGTTACAATTGTGCGGAGGAGGGGCATTTCTGTCGGGAGTGTACTGCTCCCGGAGTACAGTTTCAGAGAAGGGAGCCCATGAATGAGGGGAGACAGTTTGATGAGGTGAGAAGGGAACAGGCAGCCGCCAATAGGCGAGGTCAGCAACAGTATCCTGAGGGACAACGCCCCAGGTACAATGTGGACTGGACTAATAAAAATAAATAGGGAGGCCAGGGTCCGCTCGAGCATGCTTCCTCAACAGTGCCTTTGTTTCCATATTTTAGTTGTTCCGATTCATTTTCGGAAAATCCCATGATTACACTTACAGTGGGGGAAGTTCACTTTTTTAGTAGATACAGGGGCCACTGCCTCAACATTAAATAAGGAATTTTTAAAACAATGGCATTGTAAGTATGGGACCCCCCTGGATATTTACTCGAGTAACACTCAATCAATATGGATAGAGGGAAAGGAAACCCCCACTTGCATTACACCTCCCCTCCCGGTACAAGCAAAAGATGGACAGGTCTGGTATCATAAATTTCATGTGCTCCCGCATTGCCCTTTGTCCCTATTGGGACGAGATTTGTTAGCTGACCTTAAAGTCGTGATGTCTATCATGGAGGAAGGTATGCAATTGGACACACCTTTCCTAATCTGTCCAGCTATGGATCATGATTTAAACAAGCTCCCTGAAAACCTATGGACTAAGAGCACAACGGATGCAGGCCTCATTGACTGCACACCGTATAAAGCCACCCTTAAAACCAGGAACCCTGTTTATCATAAACAATACCCACTGTCCAAAGATAAAATAGATGGACTTAAACCTATTATGGAGGATTTTAAAAAGAGGGGAATACTGAAGCCGGTAGTATCCCCCTATAATACTCCCATTAATCTGGTAAAAAAGCCCAATGGTGAGTGGAGATTAGTACAAGATCTCAGGGCGATTAACGATCTGGTCATTCCTATTGCCCCTGTAGTCCAGATATACCAACCTTGGTAAATGCTATACTTGCCAACCCCCCACATTTTACAGTAATTGATCTGTCAAATGCATTTTTTAGTGTCCCAGTTGACTCGGAGACACAGGTATTGTTTGCTTTTTGTTTTCAAGGGGAGAAGCTAACCTGGACCCGTCTCCCTCAGGGTTATGTAGACTCTCCGGCAGCATATACCATCGCCAGTAGATCCATGCTCAATGACTGCGTACCCACCCATAGTTCAGTACTTATCCAATACGTGGATGACTTACTGCTTAGTTCTGTGAGCGAGAAGGCGTGTCAGGCTGATTCATTGTCATTGTTACGGTTTCTGGCCGATCAGGGACAGAAAGTCTCTCGCAAAAAGATGCAGTTTGAGTTGAGTACCTAGGATTTGTATTGTCTGAGGGCCAGAGGGGGCTGAGCCCAAGGAGAGTGGCAGCAATATGTCAACAACCAAAACCAGAAACTAAGGTTCAGATGCAATCCTTCCTAGGTATGGTAAACTATGTATTACGCCAAGTGACACTGAAAGATCAACCAGACCGTATTGAATGGACGCCGCCATTGGTGCAGGCATTTGAATATTTGAAGACAGCACTGGTCTCGTCTCCCGCATTAGGGTTACCAGATTATACTAAATCTTTTCATTTGTATTGTCAATCTGCACGTAAAATCATGGCTGCAGTACGAGCTCAAGAGCACGGAGGTGCCATGAGGCCGGTAGCATATTTATCAAAAACAATGCCCATCCCGGTCCAGGGCATGCCGGGGTGTCTCCAAGCTTTGTCTGTGTGTGCCTTGGCTGTGGAAATGGCATCTATGATAGTTTTGGGGAACCCATTGATATTACACACATCTCATCATGTCCTACATGTACTAAAAACATTAACACTCACACATGTCAGCACAACGCCTGGCAGGAAGTGAACTAATTTTGACATCCATCACTAACCTCACAGTTAAATACAGCCCATCTACATCAGGACCATCTCTTTTATTGTCCTCCCTGCTTAATCTTCACAACACAAGGTCACCAGAATTGCAGGAAGAGCACAATTGCCTAGATGTTATCCAAGCTGACACTTCGCCGCAACTAGACATGTTGGAGACTCCAATTCCTGGAGCCCCTGATGTGTTTGTCGATGGATCCTGCACACGCCCTAGTGATGCTACATACATCACAGGCTATGCAGTAGTAGAACCACCTCTTATTATTGAAACAGGTTCCATCCCCTACCCCAGTGCACAAGTAGCTGAATTAGTGGCCCTAACACGAGCTTGCATTCTTTATCAAGATCGAGATGTTAACATATACACAGATTCTAAATATGTCTTTGGGGTTGTGCATGATTTTGGCCGTATTTGGCAACGCCGTGGTTTCACTACAGCCGATGGCAAGTCAATGTCCCATCATTCTTTGATTTGCTTGCTGCACTCCAGCTTCCAAGAAGGATAGCGGTCATTAAAGTGAGGGCACATACTAACGCCAAAGACCCAGTCACAAAAGGCAATGCTATGGCAGATGCAGCTGCAAAAACTGCAGGGCAACTGCATAATCGAGCAGATCTATCTATGGTAATGTTGTCCACGCCATCCCTACTGTCAAATGAGCTTTTAGGTACACTGCAGGCACAAGCCTCTGAGAGTGAAGTTGATTTTTGGGCTAGCGGGGGTTTTGACACAAGACAAACATGGTCTTATGTCAAAAGAGGGGATTGTAGGACTTCCACAGGCAGCTGCTGTATTATTCATTCAAGATTTTCATGGTGTGGGTCATAAGGGAAAACAGTGGAAAAAGAAATGCGCAAACAATTTTGTGTATGGTTTCTCCATGATCTAGTAAAGGAAACATTGGGAAGGTGCCTTACTTGTTTACAAAACAACCCTGGGCATGGCCAGCATGGGAATCATGAACATTTAACACCCCCTGAGGCACCATTCACACATCTACAGATAGATTTTACACATCTCCCAAAATCAAAAGAAGGAGATAAGCTGTTGGTGGTATTAGACAGATTTTCAGGTTGGTCGAAAGCTTTCCCATGTAGGAATGAAACAGCAGAGACAGCGGTCAAGGTTTTGTGTAGATGGGGTTGTCCTTTGTTCATAGAAAGCAATCAGGGACCAGCTTTTACTGCAGCAGTGACTCAGGGAGTCTCAAAGGTTTTGAGTATTCAATGGAAGCTCCATATTCCTTACCACCCTCAGAGTTCTGGAGTAGTGGAAAGAATGAATAGGACAATTAAGGATAAATTAGTGAAAGCCACAGGAGGGACTCTGTGTTACCTGCTATACTAGCTGAAATAAGGATGACACCTCATAAACGGAGTAAGTTGTCTCCCTTTGAGATACTAATGGGCAGACCATTCCCTACCCCTTGGACTAGACAGCAACTCCCTCTGTGGCAGAAAGGAGATTTAGAGGTGATACAGGCAGAATATGTAAAAGCATTGTGTGAAAAGTTGAATAGGGAATATGGTGATGTTGCCACCTCTTTTCCTTTACCCGCAGATCAACCAACCCACCCCTTTGAGGTAGGTGATCAAGTGGTGATCCAAAGACTGGATCCAAGGTTGAGACCCCGGTTTGGAGAACCTACAGTGATTGTGGCCATTACACGTACAGCTGTTCTTACTGAAGGATCAGGCACCTGGATCCATGCATCAAGAGTCAAAAGGATTTCCGAAGATGAGAAACACAATCATGCTGATCAACCAACAGAAGAAGGAACCAAGAACTCTGCTGCCTAACCTATTGGATCCCCGTGAGGACTGGATGAACCTGATTATTATCTTATCAATAGTGACTATTATCATTGTCCCACTCTGGTTTCTATTGGAGATTTCATATGATAGAAAGGGGCCAGTGGTTCAGAAACCCTCTGGGAGTTCAGGATGGGTGGGGGGTTGTACCTCATCACAGCCAGATGAGAATAAGTCATGTACTACATTAACATGGAATAGCCCATCTGAATCACATCTGGTAAAAGGAGCTAACCAAACATATACCCATCTGATACCTTTTAAAGGTCAATGTCAAATAGACATTAATACTACACACAACTTTACATGTTGCATTATGGATGAGTGTAGTCAGGCACTAACTTGTAAATGGAATGAAGGTTTTCTGTTACATGTTCAAAAGGGTAGAAAAGTGGTTGCTAATTTTGGGTGTACCGTACCTGTAAAAAGACAGAAGAGGTCTACAACTGAAAACATGTCATTACTGAAGTTTAAATATAAGCATGCTAAATTCTCAGGGTTTAAAATTTGTTGGGTTTGTAGCATGCTCCACCCTGAAACTATGAGCATACCCATATATGCAGTACCCGTAAATGTCACAACTATGTTGGAGGGTAACCTGAGTATTATATTAACTAATGTTACCACCCTACCTAAGTTTGAGGTATTGGGGGTCATTATGAAACCCAAATGGTGTTTTCATCTGGGTAAGGGGTCAAGAGAAGGGGAAGAGTTTTGCAGTAAATCTGAATTAAATATTACTGGGAAGGAACCTACAGGTGGTCATTTTATACATATAAATACAACTGAGGGAGAATGGGAGAATTATATTAAAAAAATAATTGACCAAAAAGATCACCCGAAACATTACGGATTAGGACGAGTATTTATTAATTTAGCCCTAGTGGGTTACCCTGACTCCAATGTAAGCAAAGGATGGAAAAGCCAATCAGTAGCTTTTACTCAGGGAGTCCAGGTGTGCTGTGGGAAAGTTTGTTACCCATGGATTCCCCGGAATCAGGAGGGTTGGTGCTATTTGGCCACTTTGGTACCAGTGATGGATGTTATGGGAGGAGAACATAGTGATGCCCTATTGGCCAGTAATCATCCCTGGTGTCCTCTGAAACATAGATATAAGAGAGATATGTTCAAGGTAGAAGACCAGGCTTGGTCATGGTTTCCTACATGGACTGGATGGGGAAGAGAATTAATGAGGCAGACTTAATAACTACTCACTTATTATGGATCAAATAATAAATGAAACACAAGCTGAAATAAGTCTTATTAACGTAGAATTATGGGCCTTAAGAAAACAAGTGCTTATTAATGAGATGAAGGTAGAACAAATTGGTGCAGCACTGACTGGGCTTTGTGAATCCACCACTGATTATAAGTGCTGTACCTGGGTACACAATACAACCGCTGAAATACCAGATTACTATGAAATTGTTAATAAGCATAGAGAAAAAGAGGAGGATCTCCAGGCTGAAGCTAGAGCTATAGCCGAGGATGGGTGGAATCCCTTTAAGGGCATAGGAGATGGATCCTGGTTTAGGAACATATTCTGAAGCTTTATAAAATTGATCTCCCTCATGATTATGTTTTTCTTACTGATTTTTATGGGATATCTGTTATACCGAATGATCATGTGTATCAAGATGAGAATTAATGAGAAGGAAAGGGAGCAAATGTTTTGCTTCAACAATATGAGGAAATGCATGGGATTGAGACGATAGGGAGAGTGAGTCAATGAAAAGTGTTATCACTATGTGATAAAAGAGGGGACTGAAAGGATTAAATGGAATATAACTGAATCCATTTTGTATACACTAATACAAGATGCTTGTTTAACATATATATATATGAAATTTGTACACACTAAACAAAACTGTTTATGCCAGCTTCATGTAGAAATTAGTGTTTTTGCAAACTTTACAAAAAAGCAGATAAGGTTTACTCTCATTTCTGAAAAGTTGTAACCACAACTTGGGCATTGGGTCAGATTACAGCCATGGTCTGGGCGTTAGACCAGATATGGCGTGACAGATAAAGCAGAAGAGTGAAAATGCAAATACAAATACAAATAATTGTTGAGTTAAGGTAAAAAAATGTACATGTATTTGATTGGATGGTCTGAGGGTGTGTTTGCCCAAAGACTACAGTATAATAACCCTGATGTTATGCCAATAAAACTGAAGTGTTTGCAATCGCTTCTGAGGTGACTTGAGTGCATTCACTTTCCGAGATCTCGTAGCTGTGTCCAGGTGTGACCGTTGGTATCTTGAGGGGGCCCCCAAGGCACAGGAAAAAGACCACCTACCTACTTTCAAAAACTACTAAAGGAGGGTGTTCCACATTATTAAGCAGAGCACCATTTTCAATCAATATGGGGAAGAAAAAGGATCTCTCTGCTGCCGAAAAGAGTGAAATAGTTCAATGCCTTGGACGAGGTATGAAAACATTAGATATTTCACGAAAACTGAAGCATGATCATTGCACTATTAAGAGATTTGTGGCTGATTCAGAGCACAGACGGGTTTGTGCAAATAAAGGCACATTGAGGAAGATTTCTGCCAGATCCATGCATCGGATCAAGAGAGCAGCTGCTGAAATACCATTACGTAGCAGCAAACAGATATTTGAAGCTGCTGGTGCCTCTGGAGTCCCACGGACATCAAGGTGTAGAGTCCTCCAGAGTCTTGCAACTGTGCATAACCCTTCTATTTGACCACCACTAACCAATGCTCACAAGCAGAAACAGCTGCATTGGGCAGAAAAATACATGAAGACTAATTTTCAAACAGTCCTGTTCACTGATGAGTGCCGTGCAACCCTGGATGGTCCAGATGGATGGAGTAGTGGATAGTTGGTGGACGGCCACCCTGTTCCAACAAGGCTGCGATGTTAGCAAGGCAGTGGTGGAGTCATGTTTTGGGCCGGAATCATGGGAACAGAGCTGGTCGGCCCCTTTAGGGTCCCCGAAGGTGTAAAGATGACCTCTGCAAAGTATGTGGAGTTTATGACTGACCACTTTCTTCCCTGGTACAGAAGGAAGAACTATGCTTTCCATAATAAAATCATCTTCATGCATGACAATGCACCATCTCATGCTGCAAAGAATAGCTCTGCATCAATGGCTGCTATGGGGATAAAAGGAGAGAAAGTCATGGTGTGGCCTCCATCCTCCCCTGACCTCAATCCTATTGAGAAACTTTGGAGCATCCTCAAGCAAATGATCTATGAGGGTGGGAGGCAGTTTACATCCAAACAGCAGCTCTGGGAGGCTATTCTGACATCTTGCAAACAAATTCAAGTAGAAACTGTCCAAAAACTCACAAGTTCAATGGATGCAAGACTTGTGAAGCTGCTATCAAATAAGGGGTCCTATGTTAAAATGTAACGTGACCTGTTAAAATGTTTAAAAAGTTAAAATGTTGTTAAAAGTTTGATTGAAATAGCTTTTGATTTCAGTAAATATGCTGCAAACACAACAAATGACAATTTTCAGTTCTTTACAACCTATAAAGTGTTTTGAAACTTACTGTGCGTAATAATTTGGAACAGTGCATTGTAAGTTTTTTATGTTTAAAAAAAATACTGTTATCATTAGGAAGTTTGTTCAATAAAATTTGAATTGTACTCTTAATAGTTGATAACATGAGAATTATGCTGACTGTTATTTACATCAATTATTTAGGTAAATGAGAAAAATATAATTTGCATAATAATTTGGAACAGGGTGTAGTGTGGGATGTGGACTTAGCCCATTAGCCATGATTGGCCAAAGTCACTGAGACTTTGGCCAGTCATGGCTCTCACAGTGAATTCAGCTGTGATTGGCCAAAGCATTGCACCTGAACACACGAACATCCAATGTTTGACTTGAAACCCAATGTTCAACTTATGTTCGACTCAAATATAAAGCCCATCAATAGTCAGAATTAGGAAAGAAGGGCATAATGGTCAGCCATGTCATCAATCTCTGTAAGCAGTGATCAGAATGGATTACTGAGATAAGGGAGATATTTTGGCTTCTAATGAACGTCTTGAAGGCATTGCTTTCATGACTGGAGAAGAGGACCTCTTGTTAACCACTTGCCCGCCTGAAGATTTACCCCCCTTCCTTACCAGGCCATTTTTTGCATTATGGCACTGCGTTACTCTAACTGACAATTGTGCATGAAATGCTGCACCCAAATGAAATGTACATCCTTTTTTTCCCACAAATAGAGCTTTCTTACTGTGGTTTTTGATCACCTCTCCATTTTTAATTTTTTTTCGCTATAAAAAAAAGACCGACAATTTTGAGAAAAAAACAATATTTTGACTATTTGCTATTAAACATGTCCAGTAAGAAAATGTAAAAATCAAAGTTTGTCATAAATTTAGGCCAAAATGTATTCTGCACCATATCTTTGCTAAAAAAAAATCCCAATACGTGTAAATGAATTGATTTACGTGAAAGTTACAGCGTTTACAAATAGCGGTATATACTGGGATTTTTTCTTCTTACTAGTAATGGCAGCGATCAGCGACCTATATATTCTGACACTGGGGGGAACTGACTTGGTGTCACCGACATCCCCAGTGACACCAATACAGTGATCAGTGCTAAAAAAAGACACTGTACTAATAGTACTGGGCAGGAAGTGGTTAACATGAAGGGTTAACTGTGTGCTGGGTGTGTTTCACTATGGGGCGGTGTCCATGTGCTTCACTGTAAGCTAACTGCTTTGGATGGCTGTGCTATGCACAGCCATCCAAAGCAGTGTGCATGTTCTGACAGGGAAGAGAACTGTTAGTAAACAAAACAGTTCTCCTCCCCTTCGCCGGCGAGTAATCACCGGCCAGGACCCAGTGATTGCCAGCTGCGGCCGTGAATGGCGGCGTGTGCGCACCCCCTACCCAGAAATGCAAAATCACGTATGTAGCATTTTTCAGTGTTTCTGCTATAGGGCGGTTGGGAAGCAGTTAAGGTCCCAATAATCCTGGATGCAATTTGGGATATGTTCTAGGGCCTCGGGATGCAAAGTCCAATGTGCACCCAGGATCCAAAGAGGTCTTTTACGATACTGACAGGTCCTCAGCATCAGAGCCAAAGGGCAGTGGTCAGATAGACCGCTCAGGAGATAACACATTTATTGTACATCAACCAGTAGAGATTAATTTGCAAATGCTAGATCTATACGGGAGAAGGTTTGGAGTGCGGAGGAGTAACAGAAGTACAATCTAATGTTCGATGCTTCCATTGACAAACCTCAGTAAGGTCCATAGCTAAGGCCCAGGCCGATAACTCCTCCATACAATTTTTTGTGGTAGTGGGTATATCAAGGGTGGGTGACATAGTGGGATTAAAGTCACTTATAAACAGTAATTTTGCAGGGCAATAAAGGGTCGCCTTCTCCTGCAGAGTATACAGTTCAGTGGAGAATGTAGGAGGCAAATAAACATTACCAAGTATATATCTCTGATTCTAAAGGGGAAGCACCAGAACCGCAAACTTAAGTGTGAGTGTTTTGCTGCTCATCAGGTGTGTTTTCTGCAATAACAGAATATGAGGGGTATGGAGATTGACCTACTGGAACATCGGTACTCTCTTGTATGGAGAGATAAGGCCCCTGATGTTCCAGGAGAGTACTTTGAAAGATGTGAAGATACTAGTTGGAATGGAGATACAATAAATGCAATGTGGAGTGGGCCATAATTATATTTGGCCACCAGAGGGAACCAGAAGGGCAGCAAAGTTTACATGAGCCAGCACCCACACCAGTAACAAAAAAATAGTCCCCCAATCAGTATGTGTTAACAAGCCAAACCCGTGACTTGGGTGTCAAAGAAGTGCACTGTGGTTCCCTCCAGAACATGAAGCCTGGGGTAGAGAAAGCTGTATTCCCCTGTCCCTGAAATGTTTTCGGACCTCCTTGAAGGATCCTCTGCACTGCTGTAGTCTGGGAGTAAGAACACTTTTCGCATTTTCAAAAGAGAGATCTTGTGCATTTCTGAAAAGGCAAGGAACATGTCACAATCCCTGTAGTGGAGAAGCTTGATGAGGAAGGAGCACCTGGAATAGGAGGGGTAGATTGCACCTGATGGGCCCTCTCGAACAGGAACATAGGTGGAAGATCTTTGAGGTGCAGAAGGGTAGTAAGAAAGGATTGAGTGAAAGCTACTGGGTTAGACCACTTTGCTCGCTCTGGAATTCCCAGTACTCTCAGATTATATACTGTTCAACAAATTTTTATTTTTTGCCAGTTTTGGAAGCAAAAGGATCCATTTCTTAATGAATTTCACATTCTGAGTTCAAATATAACAATGAAATTTGTCAATTGGCTCTAGTTTTTCTGTAAACGGAAAGTTTTCTACTATAGGCGTAATGACTACATAATGCACAATAATTATATAGATAGATGTCTTTCCACAAATATAAAGCAAGTGATATTGACTACATAACAAAGCCTAAATGGCATAATATATTGCATAGGATTACCAAGAAAAATTATAGCTATAAGCTAAGTTGAATCATTTTAATACTTAGGATTCTCACTAGCTTTGTCTTCAGTTTGTGTCGGTTTTGCTTCTCTTGGCTTTTCTCTTGTATTCGAGGAAAGGGCTACCTCTTACAACTTCACGTGACTACACGCTTCAGGTTCTTCCTCACTTGACTCAACCACGAAGGATTCTGGTGCTTTAGGAATTGGTAGCCCCTCTCCATGAGGAACTGGACATATTGCTGATGGAATATTTGGATAGTGCACAGATAACTTTTTCTTCTTATTTAGCCCTTTTACAATTGGAGGCACCATACAAAAGTAACAATTACTAACATGATCTGTTGGCTCTCTCCAAATCATTGGCACAGCGAAAAGGCATAGATGCCTTTTTTCCATTCAACCATTGCTCCAGTGCCGTCCCACAAGAATTGCAGCATATATGTGGTGCCCAGCTCTTGTCCTGGTCTCCTATCTTGCAGCCAAAATACAAGTTGTAGGCTTTCTTAATCATTCCTGTTATCCTCCTTTTTTGTGAGATAAAAGTTATTTCACCGCAGATATAGCAGAAATTATCGGCTTTATTCACACAAGTTCGAGGCATTACTGAGTAGCCTATGTAAGCATAAAACGAAATGTAAAGATGCTGTCGAACTACAATCAGCTACAGATACTGCAGCTTTTATGCAGTGAAGTGATGCAATTAAAGGCTAATATTGCATCATCTCAGTATACATGCAATTTTCTATTGGTCACCAGTATCAATTGCGCAATATGCAGCTGAAGTTGCATCATAATTTTGAATGGCTTACGTCATTAGATGGGTGAATATATCATGGAAACTAGAGCCAATCAACATTTTTTAGGGTCATTTTCGTTTTCAGCACCCCAAAATTATGTAAGACTAGCTAATTTTATGCCCAAAACTTTTTACCTGTTGAACAGTGAATTATTGCAGCGGAGATAGTTTTCTATGTATTTGGCTTTTAGGGCTTTACCTTTCCTTTGGAAAATGTAAAGTTCAGTAGAACTGAACCAGACCATGTCTTCCACCTGAGAAAGGCAGTCCTCAGCTTCTGACAGGTGTGAGCAGAACTTATCCAGGTCATTCCTAATGAGATTGATGTCAGTAGATAAAGAATTGATTTTGACAGTGAGTGTTTCTTTGCAGGTGGTTAAGATGTCCACTCTCCAGGGACCGCAGTGCCCAACTCCTCCTGGAGCAGTCTGTGTGCTAGCTGACTTGTGTACAGTCCTCGTGTCCAAGATGGCCACCGCTGGAGAGGAGCAGGAAAGACTCGCTGATGTGTGGGAGGCTTTGGGCTTGGTCGAGGATATGCAGGAGACAGGAACAGGGATCCCAGACAGCCTGAAGACAACCCGCTGTGGCCTGAAAGAACCAGCAGGATCAGCGCTTGTCAGGAGATTGGAGGATGTATGAGATAGCGGAGCTCAGTGGCTGCATGTCCACTCGGTCTATTAATGACAAAATAACACAAAAAAATATTCATAACATGAAATGTTTCATAAATATACTAAATGTATCCACTAGAAGCCATTTTGTATGAATGTTTTCTCCAAAATTCATGACACTTTTAGATGACTCCGTAACAATATAATTACAAATGTAACCTGCTATGACATGCCCTAACAAGACAATAAGAGCAGATCCGTCAGAGCCAAGCTATCGCCAATTCTTCCCACTGCCTCAAAAAAAATTGTTGTACAAAAAATAAATAAATATATAATATTATTATTATTATTACTATTATTATTATTGGGCAGCACAGTGGCTAAATGGTTAGCACTTCCTCCTGGCATTACTAGGGTTGTTGGTTCAAATCCCAACCATGGCACCACCTGCCTGGGGTTACATGTTCTCCCTGTGCCTGCGTGGGTTTCCTCTGGGTACATCGGTTTCCTCCCACACTCCAAAAGACATGCTGGCAGGTTAATTGACTGCTATCCAAATTGGCCCTTGTATCTCTATGTATGAATGTGACTTAGGAACCTTAGATTGTATGCCCCTTGAGCGTTAGGGACTGATGTGAATGTACAATATATATGGAAAGCTCTGCGTAAATTGATGGCGTTATATAAGTACCTGAAATAAATAAATAAAAAGTTGAACTAAAGGCAAAACTTTTTTTTTTTCATTTTGGATATAGTAAGAGAGGATTATATCCCTGTCAGGTTTTTTTGTGATCTCCGTGTGCCACCGGAGAGATTTCCCTTCACTTTCTGTCCCATAGCCAAAACAGGCAATGAGAGAGAATTCCTCCAGAGTGAGGGAATCCCCTGTTGTCACCAATTGGAAAATTTCCCCTCTATGCCTGTTCTGGTGACAACCCAAAATTTAGGATTTTCTTATACTTTCATTTTCAGTGATAATGGTAAACAAAATAAACAATAAAAACAGCAATAAAAACCTGACAGGTCTCTTAATCCCTCTCCCTAAAAAAAAGTTTTACCGTTAGTTATATTTGTAGTGCTACTCCCTCAGGGGCCACTGGTAATAGCTGGATCTTCCCAAATAGTATAGAGGCTGCCCACCGCCAAAGGCACCAGTCCATCCACATCGGCTCCAATAACATAGTCTAGGGGATATTTTTTTTAAATCTATTGCTTGAAGAACTTATACAGCCGAGTGTTAGGTCATGGGACTCTCCAAAACACTTGCATAGCAAGGAGGAGGAAACTTTTCTCTAGTCTCACACTCAGGATTCGGCTGAAGATGGGGAATGGCTGGTACTCTGGGACCCCAGCTTGGGAACAAGTCTGTAGATGTGTCACCATAACAAGCGGCTTGTTATATCACAGAGCAGGCAAGAATAAAAATGTAGGCTTTACAACCACTTTAATCACTTGCCTACCAGGCACTTATACCCCCTTCATGTCCATGCCAATTTTCAGCTTTCAGCGCTGTCACACTTTGACAATTGTGCGGTCATGCAACATTGTACCTATATGACATTTTTATAATTTTTTTTCACACAAATAGAGCTTTCTTTTGGTGGTATTTACTTGCCGCTGGGTGTTTAATTTGAAAAAAAAAGTTTTTCTTTGTTTCTATTATAAAATGTTGCAAACAGGTAATTTTTCTCTTTCCCTGATGTGCGTTTATGAGGCTTCACTGATAGGCAGCACTGATGGGCACTGATAGGTGGCACTGATAAGGCGGCACGAATAGGCAGCACTGATAGGCGGCACTGATGAGCTGGCACTGATGAGGCAACAATGATGATGCTGCACTGATATGCAACAATGATGAACACTGATGGGCAGCACTGATGGGTGGCACTGACTAACATCAATGACTGGCGGCACTGCTGGGCACTGATGGGTGGCACTACTGGACAGCACTGATGGGTGGCACTGATTGGCACAGGTGGGTGGCACTGCTGGGCATTGATGGGCAGAGGTTGGTGGCACTGCTGGGCACTTATGGGTGGCACTGCTGGGCACAGGTGCGTGACACTAGTGGGTGGCACTGCTGGGCACAGATCGTCAGTGCCGATCCATCCTCTGACAATTGCCGGTTATCGGCAGTACTTTCCTCACGCTGTGACAGTGTGAGGAAAGTGCAGCCTGTGTGGGTGTCCTCCCACACTCCAAAGACATGCTGGTAGGTAATTGGCTTCTGTCTAAATTGGCCCTAGTATGTGTATGTATGAATGTGAGCTAGAGACCTTAGATTGTAAGTTCTTTGAGGGCTAGGGACTGATGTTAATATACAATACAGTGAGGAACAGAAGTATTTGAACACCCTGCGATTTTGCAAGTTCTCCCACTTAGAAATCATGGAGGGGTCTGAAATTCACATTGTAGGTGCATTCCCACTCTGAGAGACAGAATTTAAAAAAAATTCAGGAAATCACATTGTATGATTTTTAAAGAATTTATTTGTCTTGCACTGCTGAACATAAGTATTTTAACACCTAAGAAACAGCAAGAATTCTGGCTCTCAAAGACCTGTTACTGTGCTTTTAAAATGTCCACCTCTACTCCACTCATTAATCTAACTTAGTAGCACCAGTCTGAGCTCTTTAAAGACACCTGTCCTCCCACAGTCAGTCAGACAGACGCCAACTACTACCATGGGCAAGACCAAAGAGCTGTCAAAAGACACCAGAGACAAAATTGTGGACATCCACAAGGCTGGAAAGGGCTGCGGGGCAATTGCCAAGCAGCTTGGTGAAAATTGATCAACTGTTGGAGCAATTGTTAGAAAATGGAAGAGGCTAAAGACGACTGTCAGTCTCTCTCGGACTGGGGCTCCATGCAATATCTCACCTCATGGGGTATCACTGATGATAAGAAAGGTGAGGAATCAGCCCAGAACTACAAGGGAGGAGCTGGTCAATGACATGAAGAGAGCTGGGACCACAGTTTCAAAGGTCACTGTCAGTAGAACACTACGCCGTCATGGTTTCAAATCATGCATTGCACGGAAGGTTCCCCTGCTCAAGTCATCACATGTCCAGACCCATCTGAAGTTTGCCAATGACCATCTGGATGATCCAGAGGAGGCATGGGAGAAAGTCATGTGGTCAGATGAGACCAAAGTAGAACTTTTTGGTCTAAATTTCACTCGTTGTGTTTGGAGGAAAAAGAAGGCTGAGTTGCATCCCAAGAACACCATCCCTACTGTGAAGCATGGGGGTGGTAACATCATGCTTTATTGGTGCTTTTCTGCGAAGGGGACAGGACGACTGCATTGTATTAAGGATAGGATGAATGGGGCCATTTATTGTGAGATTGTGAGCAACAACCTCCTTCCCTCAGTCAGAGCATTGAAGATGGGTCGTGGCTGGGTCTTCCAACATGACAACAACCCGAAGCACACAGCCAGGATAACCAAGGAGTGGCTCCATAAGAAGCATATCAAGGTTCTGGAGTGGCCTAGCCAGTCTCCAGACCTAAAGAACATCTTTGGAGGGAGCTGAAACTCCATGTTGCTCAGCGACAGCCCCGAAACCTGACAGATCTAGAGGAGATATGTGTGGAGGAGTGGGCCAAAATCCCTGTTGCAGTGTGTGCAAACCTGGTCAAGAACTACAGGAACGTTTGACCTCCATAATTGCAAACAAAGGCTTCTGTACCAAATATTAACACTGATTTACTCAGATGTTCAAATGCTTATGTTCAGCAGTGCAAGACAAATAAATTCTTTAAAAATCATACAATTTGATTTCCTGAATTTTTTTTTAAATTCTGCCTCAGAGTGGGAATGCACCTACAAGGTGAATTTCAGACCCCTCCATGATTTCTAAGTGGGAGAACTTGCAAAATCGCAGGGTGTTCAAATACCTCTGTTCCTCACTGTATATATGTGTAAAGTCCTAGGTAAATTGATGGCACTATATAAGTACCTGTAATAAATATAGGTATGTTGAAGATCTATTTAAATAATATCTTCTTATCTCTCCTTACATATTTTCTTGTGAAATATGGTCATACTGAAGCCAGAGCTGGACTGGCTATTGACTTGAATCACCAGCCAAAACCTTTTGTTAGATTTGAATAGGGGGAAAAAGGTTAACACCTCTTTCAGGCTCTAATTGCTGTCTGAGT
The DNA here is from genome assembly GCF_062004578.1 of Staurois parvus. Taxonomy (NCBI): domain Eukaryota; kingdom Metazoa; phylum Chordata; class Amphibia; order Anura; family Ranidae; genus Staurois; species Staurois parvus. Next base: position 1,005,421 of record NW_028318140.1, read on the forward strand.
CCCCATAGGTGGGAGATTTCTTCTTTTCCTGTCTTGGTAAGAATATCACCCAGTAGGACCAATACCACCAATCTGCACATGAAAGAGGTTCTAATGCTTCCATACTCTATACAAAACCTGCGAAAATGTTAAGGATAGAATGACCATTAGACTAAGCAGAGGATTGAGTTGTGATTCCTTAGTGCTTTCATTGTTTGTGGAGACTTTATAATCCAGACTGTCAGTGTCTCTAGCTATCTTTTGTCTGATGTCTAAAGCATAAACATTATTATAACCTAAAATACATGTAAAACCATCGTAGGGAATATTTCAGTCCTTATATTTCAGCTCCTGAAATATCCACTTGCCTACCGGGCACTTTCACCCCCTTTCTGCCCAGGCCTATTTTCGGCTTTAAGTGCTGTTGCACATTGAATGACAATTGCACAATATTTTTATCATTTTTTTTCACACAAATAGAGATTTCTTTTGGTGGTATTTAATCGCCACTGGAGTTTTTAGTTTTTGCACTATAAAGAAAAAAAGAGCAAAAAAATTTGAAAACAAAAGGTTTTCTTTGTTTCTATTATAACATTTTGCAAATAGGTAATTTGTATCCATCACTGATGTGCGTTGATGAGGCTGCACTGATAAGCAGCACTGATGAGGTGGCACTGGTGGGCACTGATAGGTGGTACTGAAGGGTGGCACTGACTGGCGGCACTGCTGGGCGGCACTGATAATCACATTTGCCAGTTATCGGCAGTACTTTCTTCACGCTGTGACAGCGCATGGAAAGTGCTGCCGATAACCGGCATCTGTATTTGCTTTGTGATAAAGTAAATTTACTGTATTTACTGTATTTACTTTGTGATGTGGTAAAAGGCTGCTGTGATTGGCCTTATAACTTGTCATGTGATCAGGTGTGTCTGTAGGACACAGCGATCACTGACAGTGCCAGGTGCGCACTGCTTGGGGCGTGCAGGGGGTGCGTTCTGGGAGGACGTCCATGGACGCCCTCCCAGAACTGGACAGACACGCTGTAGCTGTCCTTCGGCTATATCCCGCGGTTGGCAAGCAGATATATGTAGAACTATGATGTGGTAACCCAATAGGACTAATTTACTAAAAGGGGTAGAGGTAGGGTTGCCACCTTTTCTTCAAGCCAAACTCGAACACTTTATCAGCGCACAGCATTTTTTTTTTTGGAGTATACACTATAGGATTGTAAAAGACCTAGGACACTTTTGAGTACCACAAGGAGAGTAGTAATGCTGCTTTTGACACCACAGCAAACAGTGGGTATGGCCAGAATGTGAGTGTTATGCATGGAATGCAGAGGTCAGGAATAAGTAATGTAGAGAATATAAGGAACAGGAGTGTGTAATACATAGTAGGAGGCAGGGATGTATAACGCACAGTGTAGGAGTGAGGAGAGTGCAAAATTCCCTCCTTGAGCAATACTCTCCCCCACTCTACCCTTTCATCAAAAATCCCCACTCCTTCTCCTGCAAAAAAAAAAAATCCAGCACTAATTTTTATGCTCACTTTCCTCACCAGGAAAAATTATTTCTCCTGCTAAATAAAACAGTGTACTCTTCACGTTAAATATCTATATATAAATGATCTGTGCAAAAATAATCTGTACAAAAACAAATAAATAATCCACAATTCATATACATATACAAATATGTGTAGCATCAAACTCCATTCAAATCAATACTAAATACTTCAGATATATAAAATGAAAGTCCCCATATTCAACGTGAAGAAAAGTGCTCCGTGCTGAGAAAAACTTCCAATAAATTGCTTTAGTGTTCAAAAAGTGATCCTTAAAAACAGGCAAGCCGGCGGCCGGCTACGTGATGGACGCGGCTTAAGATCCACTCCGTCCACCCGCCAGCTGAAAACCGGCACTCACCGGCTCCGGGGGCAATAAATCACCCCACGCCACAGCTATCACCTGCCCGCACCTCAGCAGCCATGCCCCGCAGACGCAGAGCCCCGGATCATCCCGGGAAACTTACTAAGTTCTTCCCTGCTCTGGGAAGCCAAGATGGCGGCCGCAGCAGCACTGTGAAGGGAGACGGCAGGCACGAGGAGGAGGACTACAGAGCCCAGCACAGGGACCCGAGGCTCCAGGCATCATTGTATCCAGGGGACCCTGGTGAGTTGTCACCCCCCTTGTCCCCCACGACTAGCAGTCCTGCCAAATCCAGACCTCGCCTGGACCATGACCCGGACCCTCTATACCAAGCCACAACTCTGCTGCCTCCATCCCTTATTGTAGACCTCCCTGATATAGCCGCATTCCCTGCAGCTGATCAACCGCTCACAGAGGTGACGATGAAGCACATGCTGACGTCCCTGCTTCAATCCCTGCAAAATGACATATTCACATCCTTAAACCAAATTTCTAACGTGGTACAGCACCAAGAACGCAGAATAAGCCACATCGAAAACAGCTTGGGTGACATAATAACAGCACACAATGATTTGATTGACGTGCACGCGGATCATTCGTCTGACATCGAACAAATCAACCTAAAACTGGCCGACTTAGAGGACCGCTCGCGACGCAATAACATTAAAATTAGAGGGATCCCTGAATCAGTAACGAATGAGACTCTGTTTCCCTACATACAACAATACGTCAAACTACTTCTCCCAACACTTCCGGACATAGAGCTTGCGATTGACCGGGCCCACCGTTTGCCCAAGCCAGCGTTTTTGTCAGCTTCGATCCCAAGAGATGTACTAATCAGAGTACACTTTTACCACGTAAAGGAGAAAATTATGACGGCGGTCAGAAACATGCCACCTCTCCCACCATCACACGCAAATCTCCGCCACTATGCGGACCTTTCCAAAGCCACGCTCCTCAATAGGAAGAAAATGATTTCCATCACCAAGGCCCTCAGGAATCATGGTATAGCCTACCAATGGGGCTTTCCAACTAAACTAATAGTGCGGCGACAAGGCAGAATATTTACCGTTAAGAACCTGGAAGCAGGCATTGATCTGCTTAAAACCTGGAACATCCTTCCTGCAGATACACAAGACACTATTCCTAACTCTGCCCAACATATGGAAGCAACATGAGCGGTTGCATGAAGCATTCCAGGTGCAGACATATGTCCTGCCCCCCTAGGGGCCTATTCTAAATGTCCAATTGTCTGGCGATCGGCCCTCATCTAAAGATGTTCGTTCTACATGTTTTTGTTTGGCATGACCCTCCCCGGGGTCAAAGCCCATCTATACCCCTCAGTTCTAAAGTAGCGATGTTGGCTATTTGGCCTACCTGCTTTTTATGCAGAAATGTTTTTATTACCCTGTTTGTCTCCACCTCCCTTCTTCTAAGGCACCATCGATTACTCCTCGTTACTCCTACTCCTGCATTCTTAGAGTCCACATGGCACAATAATTTCACAGCCTCCATCCGAGCCATACTCGTACCACAAGTAAGCAACCAATTCCTATTCCTAGGAGATTACCGAGTCTTGTCTCTCTTAAACAACAACCCGACACTGTACTGTCAACTAATATTTCTTTACCAATGATTACTATAACATCTCTCAACGTTAGAGGCCTAAACTCCCCTTTTAAGAGATCACTACTCTTTAAAGAAACCAGGAAATCCCAAGCCGACATTTTCTTCATACAAGAATCTCATTTCGCCACTGGAAAAGAGCCTAAGCTACACCTTCACCACTTTTCACAAATTTTTATGTCTACCAACCCCAAGAAGAAAAACGGAGTCATCACAGCCATTAGCGATTCCCTCCCTTTCCGCCTCGTCTCAAAAATAGCCGACCCACTTGGACACTTTCACATCCTCATCTGTCAGATCAATGACATAACCCATACATTGGTGAATGTCTATGGCCCGAACGACAACCAATTACAATTCTATCGGAAACTCTACAAGCTCATCTCTATCCATAAACAAGGCAGACTCATAATTGGCGGAGACCTCAACGTTATGAGCAACCCACTTGTGGATTCATCCTCCAAAAAGAAATCTAGTAAATATACCTTTAATCGATTTCTACACGACCATGACTTATATGACATATGGAGATGCCAACATGGCTCCGAAAGAGACTACACTTACTACTCCCCCGCACATCTTTCCTACTCGAGGATAGATATGTTTATCACCGATAAATGGACATTACAGCAAGCGACCTCATCGAACATTGGCACCATATCCTGGTCAGATCACGCACCAATCAGTTTATCCTTAGATGATGATCGATGTTCGGCGCTTCCGCCGATTTGGAGACTCAATTCCTCACTCCTTTCATTCCCGGACAATCAGAAGCATATCTTGGATGCACATAATTTATTTTTTGCTACCAACACCACTCCGGATATCTCAATCACCACACTCTGGCAAACATACAAGGCCTACATGAGAGGTATCCTCATACAATTAAATTCGCGTATAAAAAGACAACGATCCCAACAAATCGACCGACTCCTAACCTCCATTAACCTAAATGAAGAACTCAACAAAAAGAACCCTAACCCCTCCACTTCCGCGACCCTAAATCAAGAAAGAAATAAATTACGTACCCTCTTACTCCATTTATATGACACTAATCTCCAAAAAACGAAGACTAAATTTTATGCACTAGGAAATAAAGCAAGTTCTCTTCTTGCTAAGACCATTAAACACAAACGACTTAAGACCAAAATATCTACGATACAACACCCAACCACACGTTCGCCTCTTTCAAACCCGCAAGATATAGCCAATGCTTTTGCAACATATTATCAAAAGCTATATAATATAAAAGATGACTCAAATACAACCCAACCTACGATTCCCACCATTGAAAGCTTCCTGAATGACTCCAAACTCACCCACATCACCCCCTCTCAACTTGAATCTCTATCGGCGCCAATCTCATCCATAGAAATTTAAAAAGTTATATCTACTCTACCCTTAAATAAATCCCCAGGGAACGATGGATTCACTAATGAATTCTACAAAACGTTTGCATCCGACCTTAAATCACACTTATCTGCCCTTTATAACCACGCAGCATCTACCGGTAAATTCCCTTCCGACATGTTGCAGTCGATAATCACTACTATCCCAAAACCGGGTAAAGACCCACAATTTACTCAAAATTACAGACCAATTTCGTTAATCAATACGGACATAAAAATATACGCCAAAGTAATTGCCCAAAGACTACTACTCCCTTATCTACCTACATTGATCCATCCGGATCAAGTGGGTTTTATACCTGGTAGACAGGCCCCAGATGCTACCAGGTGAATAATATCTCTTCTGCATCACCTAGAAACCGATAAACGTCCCTCTCTCCTCTTATCATTAGATGCGGAAAAGGCTTTCGACAGAATTCATTGGCAATTCATGGCACTTACACTACAAAAATATGGCATTACTGGCTGGCTACTGCGATTCTCGCTCTTTACTCTCAACCTTCTGCTAGAGTGTTAACTAACGGCACGCTTTCACAACCCTTCTCCATATCAAATGGAACCAGACAAGGGTGCCCCCTATCCCCCTTAATCTTCGCCTTACTAATAGAACCACTAGCGACCAAGCTCAGAAATGACCCAAAGTTCACAGGAGTCAAATATCATACTACCGAACATAAAATCAGTCTCTTTGCAGACGACATCATACTCATAGTCACAAATCCACAAAAATCTCTTCAGACGATACGTGCACATATTACTGATTACGCAGAGGTTTCATACTATAAACTTAATGAACCCAAATCATCAATTTTAAACCTGTACACACCGCCCATAATCCAGGACTTACTTTCTAAACAGTTCCCATTTACCTGGGAAAAATACAGCATCCCATATTTGGGAATTAAACTCACCGCTAATACTAGCCAACTCTACATAACTCTACATAACTAATTATAGACCGCTTCTTGAAACTATCCCACAGGATCTCAAAAGCCTTCGTACTGCTACTCTATCGACACTAGGTAGAATAGCAACCCTAAAAATGTGTATACTTCCTAAAATACTATACATTTTTCGAACACTACCTATTCCAGTCCCCTACTCTTTTTTCGCCAAACTCCAGGCGATATTAAACAAGTTCTTATGGAATTCAAAAAAACCCAGATGCGCCACAAATCTACTAATACGCCCTACCTTCAGAGGAGGAGCAGGTCTCCCACACATGAAATCCTACTATCAAGCCGTTCTATTAGACCAGCTCTTCTTCTGGTGGCATCCCTCCCCTGAAAAAATATAGACTACCATGGAAACATCTTTGTACCACCCACGCGCTTTAACGGACATGCTGTTTCTACCTCGCATAGCTCAGAATCAAATGCCCCACAAACATCCATGTATTCGCGCCTCCTTAACAGCCTGGTATGATTTTATTGACTATAACAAATCGGGGAACCACAACGTCCAACTCCCTACCCCACTATCATCCCTTCACCACATCATTCCCCAATTAAACCATGGACGGCCTCTGGCATACTTCATATTCAAGACATATATACCTCAGACACATTAGACTCCTTCTATATCACCCAAAGTAAATGCCACCTTCCTGATACCGAACAATTTACCTATATGCGCATAGCCCACGCACTCTGCAAAACCAATATTTCACATATTATAGAAATCCCTGCAACGGCTCATCATTTCTTACATAGAACTACCTACCCAAAGAAAGGAATTTCCGCATTCTACACTCTTATACTCGAAAAACTATTCGCAACGTACACGTCTTCCTTAACCAACTGGGAGAAAAATTTGCACCAATCCGTTTCCCCAATTGTGTGGGAAAAAACATTCACTATTACCTACAAGGCCTCGAAATGTTCCTCCCACTGGGAAACATATTTAAAAATTCTACACGTATGGTATATGACTCCTACTAAGTTATCTTTATTTTACCCACAACATTTGCGAGCTTGCTGGAGACACTGTGGAGAGTCTGGTTCACTTCTCCATATACTTTGGAACTGTAGGTTAATTAAGTCTTACTGGAACAAAGTTTTTCAAATATTATCTTCCATTACAGATACGCTAATTACTCCAAGCCCCGCTTTAGCTCTCCTACACATTGGCATAGATAAATTCCCTTTAAACTCAAGGACCATTATTTTACATACTTTAGCAGCTGCAAAAACCAATATTACCAGATTATGGCGCTCTAAGACTACCCCCCCTCTGTCTCGCCTCTTTCAAGACCTCAATCTCCATTGTGAAATGGAAAGAAGAATAGCCTTATGCAACTCAGCTTCACACAAATTTACAGCCCAATGGTCTCGATGGCTGAAACATCCAAACTGCTCCGTAAACTGATTACTAATATGACCCGTTCTAATTTAAGAAAAGAGTATTCCCTTGTGCCTACCCTTCCTGTTTCCTTCCCCCTTCTAAATTCTCATCTCTTCCCTAATTATAATTTTTTGACCTTGAGAATGGTTCACTTGACATTGAGCATACCTCTCATGTAAACATCTGAAACCTAAAATATCCCCGGCCTATTGGTGGGGATCCTTCACGCCTGTTTATCTTTTGTATGTATTATAATTCCCCAAGAGAACTTTCTATTCTCACATTCAAGTTTTACCATATTTTTCTCTTCTGTATGTATGAAAATTTTTTTTCAATAAATAATATTTGAATATAAAAAAAAAAAAACAAAACAGGCAAGCCTCACCAAATTGATCTGAAGCTATAGAGATCATACTAGCTTATGTATCCCAACTCTAGGCTGACACTCTCACTGACAGATCTAAGAATGGGAATTTCATGACAAACACATATTCCCGCCAGGTACCCCACGTCCATTCCATATCCTCCCACCCAAATCCCCCTTCCCAATACAAATCCCCCCCTCCCAATAGAAACCCTTCCCTCCAAACACAAATCCTCTTTCCCCTTCTAATACAAATCAGTACCTCCCAATCGTTCTGGTTTTTAATGGGCCTTTCCTGAGATTTGAAGAAAATCCCAGCGTCACATGAATCCAAGGTGGATGAGTCCTGGAACAAGTTCTGGCACTTGGCTCCACTAACTTGCCTAGCAGGAGGGTGCTAGGGAGGGCATCTGGGGAAAATGCCCTGCCTCTCTTGGGGTGCCGGGGTTTCAGGGTTCCAGATGCCATGATCATCCCCTCTGGGGAAGACAGCATCTCTTTGATTTGGGGAGGTAGATATATGCTAGGGGGTTCTTTGACAGGGAAGAGGGCTAATGCTAGCAGTGGGGGTCTGATATGTGCTGGGGGGTGCTTTGGGAGGGGAGAGGGCTAGTGCTAGCAGGGGGGGTGGAGGGTGTTGGATATGTGCTGGGGGTGCTTTATGAGGGGTGAGGGCTAGTGCTAGCATGGGGGAATTGAATATGTGCTGGGGGGTTGTAAGGGGGGAGGGCTAGTGGGGGGGGGCAGTAATGTCCTGGGGGGGCACTTTGGGAGTAGAGAGGGCTAGCATTATCGGGGGAGTCAGATATGTGCTGGGGGATGCTTTGGGAGGGGAGAGGGCTACTGCTAGCATAGGGGATGGGGGGTTGGATATGTGCTGGGGGGGCACTTTGGGAGGGGAGAGGGCTACTGCTAGCAGGGGGGTGGGGGGAGCTGGATATGTGCTGGGGGCCGCTTTGGGAGGAAGAGGGCTTGTGCTAGAAGGGGGGGATGGCAGATTACAACCCACATTTCAATGTGAGTCAGATATTTGCTTGAAGGGGTGCTTTGGGAGGGGAGAAGGCTAGTCATAGCTCTGGGGGGGGGGGTCAGATATGTGCTGGTGGGGTGCTGTGGGAGGGGAGAGGGCTTGTGCTAGAAGGGGGAGGGCAGATTACAACCCACATTTCAATGTGAGTCAGATATTTGCTGGAAGGGGTGCTTTGGGAGGGGAGAGGGCTTGTGCTAGAGGGGGGGGGCAGATTACAACCCACACTTTTAGCAGAAGTCCTCTTCCCTGTCAAAGCGCCCCATCAGCACATATCCACTTAATTCCTCACCCTCTAATTATTCCATGAAAAGTACATCTTTTTTAACTTGTTCCCTTTTCCAGCCACTCTGTCTCCTGCCCCTGTCGATGTACAGTGTATAATAAACTTTCTACAGTCCTCAGCTCATCACGTGTCCTTTCTCCTGTGTGTGTAAACAGAGCCGAGAAGAAGGCAGCTTTGGTTGGTTCTGCTGGGAGTGAGACGGACTGCCGGTCCTGGTGGGGAAGGGAGACATTCATGAGATGGACAAGTGGGACACTGTGAAATGCAGAGCAGACTTGTCACAAGTAAGTATTCCCATGCTGACAGTCCTGGCACAATCCATTCTGAATAATGTTCCGGGCCTCAGGCAAACGGAAACCCGTACACATCATTCAAATCCCAGACCGTCTGGGTGAAACCGGGACAGGTGGCAACCCTAGGTACAGGTTGTTCAGTTAGGATATCAAATCACATACAAGATAAATTAAAACACAACTGGTTTTTGCTAACCCATGCTTTGGTTTTCAATGTCAAAACAGATTAATCTTTTACTAACATTTGCATAGTGAATAGCCTCTACTTCATTAGTAAATCAACACCACTGTCTGTGTTAGACTCAATCTCATGTCCTGGCTACTACACCTATGTGACTTTTGGAAGATTTCTTACCAAGTGGATAGTGCAAATCTATTTACATTATTCCTCTGGCCAACTGATCCAAATCCACCAAATTGTAATGAGAAGCTGTAAAGTTTTCAGCTGGATCTGCTTTGTATATTATTTGTACACAACCATTTCAGTCTTGCTAGCTGTCATCAGTGTAAAATATGAAGACAAAGGTTTCATACAACAGGAATAATTTGAATGGCTCAATTTACCATCATCGAATGTAATTAAAAAACCTTGTTTGTTAGAACGGTGACAAAGGATTTCATGTTAAATGTTTTTGAAAAGCAAAATGGAATTGTACAGCATTTTAATTTGGTTATTGTGGTTCCTTTTTGCCACCTCTTCCTTCCCCCCTTCCTCCTTATAACGTGACTGGTTTTATATAGGTCAAATGCATAACGTTTATTAGCTCTTATATAAAAATAATAACATTGAATTGAGCAGCACTAAGCAGGTCTATTTTATTGACGAAATGAAAATAACATACATGTTTTAGATAAACTACAATATCTATTATATACAGCGATGAATAGTGCATATGTGTTTGCTGTTGTAGGAACCGATAGATTGTAATGCAGCTGATATATTAGTAACTTGCAGCAGTGTGTCCCTTCATGTTTTAAGCAATCTTTAGGCTCTCTTGAAAATTCTCTTGGCTTCAGTTCCTTCATAAGTGTATGTCTAAAAAAAGGTCAAAGAGGAATAAAAAAGGTGAATATTGAATTATTTTCAATTGTGTATGTACAATTAGTATATATTTGATTGCAGCATGTCTAACAAAAATCTCTGACATGTACAATATATTTAGTGGTTGAAAAAAGCTACTGCTATCTCTTTAAGTCAAAGCTTCTCAAAGGTGTGTAGACCATGTAGGTCATCTTTACTGCAACAAGAACCCATCTATAAAACTTAAAGTGTTGCTAAACCCTGGACCCTGCATTCATTATATCTGGTCTCCCACAGTACACAGAACATGGAAGTGCAATTATTTTAATATATATAAACTGCTAAATACCAATTCTCATCAGTAGTTAGAGCAGTCTTGTGACTTCTATCAGTGTCCAGCTGAGCACTGCTTAACCACTTGCCTACAAAGCACTTATACCCCCTTCCTGCTCAGGCCAATTTTCAGCTTTCAGCGCTGTCGCAATTTGAATGACAATTGTGCGGTCATGCAACATTGTACCCATGTGAAATTTTTACTATTTTTTTCACGCAAATAAAGCTTTTTTTGGTGGTATTTATTCACCACTGGGTGTTTTATTTTTTTTGCGCTATAAACAAAAAAAGAGCAAACAAAAAAGTTTTTCTTTGTTTCTATTATAAAATGTTGCAAACAGGTAATTTTTTTCCTTCACTGATGTGCATTGATAGGCAGCACTGATGGGCACTGATGAGGTTGCACGGATAGGCAATGATGGGCACTGATTGGTGGCACTGACTGCCGGCACTGACTGGTGGCACTGTTGGGCACTGATGGGTGGCATTGGTGGGTGTCACTGCTGGGCACAGGTGGGTGGCAATACTAGGCACTGCTGGGCACAGGTGGGTGGCACTACTAGGCACTGATGGGCACAGGTGGGTGGCACTGATAGGCACTTGTGGGTAGCACTGGTGGTTGTCACTGCTGGGCACAGGTGGGTGGCATAACTAGGCACTGATGGGCACAGGTGGTTGGCACTGATAGGCACTTGTGGGTGGCACTGGTGGGTGGCACTGCTGGGCACCGATCATCAGGGCACTGATCAGCAGTGCCCTGATGATTGGTGCCGATCCATCCTCTGACAATTGCTGGTTATCGGCAGTACTTTCCTCATGCTGTGACAGCATGAGGAAAGTGCAGCTGATAACCGGCAACTGCATTTACCGGTGATCTGTGTCATTGGACAAAGCTGATCACGTAGTAAAAGGTCGCTGTGATTGGCCTTTTACCACATCAAGTGATCAGCTGTGTCCATACGGCACAGCGATCACGGAGATCGCCGGGGGCGCACGGGAGGGTGAGTTCTGGGAGGACGTCATATGACGTCCTCCCAGGACTGGACAACCACGCTGTAGCTGTCATTCAGCTGTGGTGCGTTTGCCAAGTGGGTAAAGCTTGAAGGAGGAGTTTTCAATCTGCTCTGACTGTCCCATGAGGCTGCAAAACCCATGACCCTGTGTATGGACAGCACTGATTGGCCCTGTGCTGATCACATGCACTCTTCCAAGAAAAAAAAAACCTCTCTAGCAATGCACACCAAACTGAGCATGTGCAGCTTGCCCCAAGGCTCGGTTCTATTAGCAGGTGGATTGGGGACTGTGGAAGAAGGGGAGCATCAGAAAAGACAGGATCAAACATCCTTTTTACACACTGCAGAGAATTAATACCTTAGGTTCCACAGTGAGTATAACTACATATAAAGACTGATTTTACTGATGTGGGTTTAGTACCGCTTTAATGTTTATCTATTAAACACAAAGGAGATGATATACTAAAGGTAGATGAGCTGTTCGCTTAGTAAGGGAAGAGTATATCTCGTAAGGGAATTTTCCAAAGAGATTAGTGAATGTGGTGAAACTTCACTTTGCAAAGAATACCAAATCATGTAAATTAATCATGTAGCATTTTTGCTTGCACATAATTGGATGATGGAAATAGCAGAATTTCACTTCGTTCACTAAACTCTGGAGATACTTTCTTTTCAAAGTTCCACTGTAAATGAACCCAAACGGCTTTATTTTTTTGTAGTCACTATAAATGAAACACAATTTCTGGTCTGTAGGGTGTGAACACATGATCTCTCTCCCTCCCTCCCTCTCTCTCTCTCTCAAAAATAATAATTAAAAAAATATATATATATGTTCCTTTGATAGCCTATATAGATTAAGACATACAGTATATTTGCAGTCTCAGTGTCTTTACCTAAATTCCTCTGCATGCACTGCTACTGTTAGAATTTGAAGAAAGGGTAATGAAAAGCAAAGCTAAACAGATAACCTTGAATTTACTGGATTTTGACAACTAAGCTGCATGGGAAAGTATAATTGTATACACAGACTTCCACGAACAACACCCATCAAAAATCACTATTGCGTCTGCACTCATATTTAGTAGTTCAGCGAAAAAGAAGAAAAAACATTACCAGACCCAGAAACAACATAAATTCAAACTTTCATGATGATCTGAGAACACTTCAGGACTATTAACAGAACGTATAGGAGTAGCTGAAAACAAGTGACATAATTCCCGTGCAAATAAAATATATTAAATGAAAAGACATACCTGTATAAGTTCATCACCAACTATCACTCTCCATGTCCTCAGCTCGTTTCCATTGTCCTTTCTTTTAAATGTTCCTACGAGTTTATCTCCCTCTAAAACCCAGGAACCCTGGAGATTGAAAATAAAATAAAAAAATCTGTTATTTTCACAACATTGATGACATATTACACATGCAAATGAGTTTTTGTTTTAAATTTGTAAATAGATCATTCTTGAAATGTGTGTAATATCCAAGTGCAGTAATAACTCATTCCAGCCAATCCATACTTCCCTTTTCTGTTGATTGGTGAGTGTTGAGCTAAGGTTTGGCCTGAACCATAGCTCTCCGCTATTGGTGAAATTTTATTATGTGCTGTGGCCTTTTGCTTTTTATTGTACCAAATTATCAAATAAACCAAAGAACTTAGATAAGGTGTACACCTGGCAATGTAGGTGTATCCATTTTGAAGGTAGTTATGTTGGTAATATATAATTCAGGCTTAGGGATGTCAAAATTGACTTTTTTTATTTCTTTAAGTTAAACATAAGTCCAGCCCATGATACTTTTTTGAGTTGTTCGATAAAGTGACAGCAACATTTTCAGTCATTGTTCTACTAAATACACTAGCATTATAAATCACAAGAAATTATAGAAATTTGTTTTACCATTATATGAGAAAACAGAAGAAAACAGGCAGTTAATGTAATGATTTACAAGCTGATAGAATAATGGCGGCTAAACTGGATTAGGGCCATAAACACACTTCCCCCGTCTGTGTCAGTCTTTTACATGGTTGTGCAATCAGTTTGTTCTTCAAACACTTGCTCATAGAATTATGGACACATACTAGTCCATTTACAAATCAACAGCAATAAAATTACTGTGTTGGGTTTAATAAATGTAATAAACTGCAGGTATGAAGCATGTTGTATTCAGAAGTATGTAGAACTAAACTTAGCCAAACCTGGAGAAAATTTCGGCCAGTTCTTGATTAACAAAAAATTGGGTGGCCCAATCTACATCCCCCCCCCCCCAACATTTTTTAATTTGAAAATTAAAGAAACAGGGTAAAAAACTGGCAGCCAAGCAACAGCTGCATCCAATCAGATGCAAACACTGTTTGAATATTCTGAAAGCCACTTTCAGAATACAATAGCCAGCAGGAGAGATTCATCCATCTACGCTGCTTAGCATGGATGAAGGAAACTGTTAGATTTCCTTTGTTCAGGCTGTGGATTGTAAGCATATGGCCAGGGTAAGGGTTTGATTGCTAACTTTTATCTATAGTAAAGGTACAAATTTTTACATGAGTAAGCTCACAAAATCACTGCAGTTTTAGAGTCCCCACAAATATAATAGCCTGAGAGCTGACTAGCTTGATCTATATTCAAAACTTAAAATGTGTCACTTTAAAGTAAATATTTAATTTTGACTCACAGCGAGTTCTGTTCCATCTGCAAGAGAATACTCAAATGTGACTCCAAGAGTGAAATTGATTTCAATGGTCCTGAAGGTGCTGGATTCCTTTATATTAAAATTGTTCCCATCCTGTTGGATTGTGATCTTCAGGTTATCATGTGCAGCTAGCTTACGTTTCATTATATTCACACCTACAAGAGGGAAAGACACAGGGTAGAATTACTAAAACTGATACTCTCAGAATCTAGCGTAGCTGTGCATGATAGCCAATCAGCTTCTAATTTCAGCTTGTTCAATTAAGCTTTGGCAGTAAAACCTGGAAGCTGATTGGTCTCTATGTAGAGCTGCACCAGATTTTTCACCCTCCACTGTTAGTAAATAGCCCCAAGTCTGTTAAAAATATAGAAAGTATAGATTGAAAAAAAATAGAACATGGTAAAATGTGGGATTAGTTATCACAAAAGAATACTAAAAGCTTGAAATAATACAAATATTTTATATATATATATATATATATATATATATTTTTTTTTTTTTTTTTTTTTTTTTAAAGAATAGTTTCCTTTCCTAGAACAAACAATAGATTAACATTACTTTTTTAAATTTCAAGTTGATTTTGAAATAAAAACAAACATAATTTGATCATTAGTTGGGGTCAGCAATACCATTGCAAGAAAACATACCCATAACTTCCATAAACTGATCATAGTTTTCACTTCTGTCAACTTTCCATGTCCCGTTGAATGTCATGATGCTGGCTGCAGGGAGAGATCTAGGAGACACAGAATGTTCAACCTGAGATACCTGTCCATGTGTCCTTTTCCAATTTATTTTCTTCTGTTATCTAGAAGCAGATCTCCATGTGATGTGTCTGTCTAAAGTCTATTCTAAGGTGTTAATGTATTTCTATGCCTCTAAAGTGACTCACCCATTTAAACCTTGTCCTCCTTCTTCCTATACACAATGTAAAATTGTTCACTTAAAGAAAAAGTTGTGTTAAGATTTACAAATGTAGCAGACCGATCTGAATATTTTTACTATTATAAGTGCTTTCTTGGTGGAACTGGAAAAAAACAACATAAACTGCCATTTAGAAAGCCTATTTTTATGATATACACAGCACAGCTTAAAGCCAGTTCCAGCTGATTACCTTTCTTATTTTGCATGGCATGTAAAAATAATTATATTCTCTTTCAGATTCCTTTCACTTTAATTGATATCACTTTTCTCAAAACACATAATTTTTTATAATTTTGCTTATGTTAAGGAGGTCTTTATATGAGTTAATAGATACAAATCCTATGATTATTAGGCCAGGAAGTACTTAAAAGCAAGGCGTTATAGTGGTTAATGATATTTTACAACATTTACATTACCTCACAGAAGCTACTTAAAGGCTAAGTCCACATTTCAAAAAATAAATGCACATATTTGTTTTCAAGAAAAAAAAAAGTGCAATTTTTTCACTGGAGCCTGCAAAGCATTGCACCCATGATCAGTGGGTGATGGTTCGAGATGTTTTTAAACTACATGGAATTCCTGATGATGTGGTATCTGACAGAGGATTACAGTTTACGTCAACATTTTGGAAAAGCTTTTGTTCAGCTTTAGGGGTAACAATTAACCTGTCCTCTGCTTTTCATCCTCAGTCTAATGGTCAGACCGAGAGGACCATCAAACTTTGGAGCAGTACCTTCGGTGTTTTGTCAGTTATCTTCAGGATGACTGGGTGGATTATCTTCCTACGGCAGAGTTTGCCTATAACAGTGCTAAACATAGCTCCACCTCCCAAAGCCCTTTTTTTCTCAATACGGGGTATCATCCAGTTTTTATTCTTGATCTCCCTATCTCAACTTAAATTCCTGCTGTTGCCAACAGATTAACTACATTGCAGGAGATTCAGGCGAAGTTGATCGAGACTTTGGGGGAGGCTCGGGATTGTTATAAAAAGGCTGCCGACAGACTTCGCAGAACACTTCCTACCTTTCATGTGGGCGACAAGGTTTGGCTATCAACCAAATATCTGAAGGTTCATGTTCCATCTGCAATGTTGGGCCAAAAGGTTGTTGTTCCTTTCCAGATTTCTGCTCAGATTAACCCAGTCACCTTTCGCTTAAATAATGCAATAAATAATTTGCGCTAGTAAATATATATAAATATATAAAAAATCATCAAATCATAAGTCCAGAAAAAAATATAAATATGCCTATACCACAAAAAAGTGCAAAAAAAAACTTTAAAAGTGCAAAAAACTTATACAAAAAAAGTGTCTAAATATGAAAAATTTCACCAAAAAAACCTTGATAATGATATCTATCCGCTCCATGAGGACGTTGATGACGAAACGCGTAGGGCGGAGCTTGACTGATGTGACGTCATTACGTTTTTTGGCTGCCAGCTATTGCGCATGTGCTGAGTACCTAGGCTCGTTTTATGTGATTGCTGTTATGCTGTTGATGCTGGTGTCGGCTGGGACACCACTTGAGTAAGTGCAATGAGTACCTAATAAAGGAATTGGCTTTTATAATATTGCACCATGAAGTCTTTCTGTTTCTTTCGAGTGCCTGACAATTCCCTCCATGGATACGATTGAAGGTGGTCTCTTTCTATTGGAGAAGTGGATTTCCGATTAATTGCAAAGTTTTTTCATCCTGTTATTTGATCTATGAGGATCGGCGTGTTGCAGTTTCGTTTCTGAAAATATATCTATGGATGATCTGCCATCATATTATCAAGGTTTTTTTGGTGAAATTTTTCATATTTAGACACTTTTTTTGTATAAGTTTTTTGCACTTTAAAAGTTTTTTTGCACTTTTTTGTGGTATAGGCATATTTATATTTTTTTCTGGACTTATGATTTGATGATTTTTTATATATTTATATATATTTACTAGCGCAAATTATTTATTGCATTATTTGTTACACTTTATATATGGTGATTTTTTGCAGCTGGTACACTATAAGTAAGTTATATAATTTTGACCATAGGCGCTATTATTAATTTTTCTTACCTTTCGCTTAAAACTTCCTGACAGTATGAAGATTCATCCTGTTTTTCACATATCGCTATTCAAACCATTTCATGAAAATCCTTTCTCTGGAAGAATTCTTCCACCTCCTCCACCTGTTGAGGTACAGGGTGAAGAAGAATATGTGGTGGAGAAGATTCTTGACTCTAGGATGTTTAGAAACAAATTGCAATATCTTGTCCAATGGGAAGGATATGGCCAAGAGAATTCTTGGGAGCCTGAGGAAAACGTTCATGCTCCTAGATTAACAAGAGAATTCCACCAGAGGTTTCCCCACAAGCCTGGTCCTAAGACGTCCAGGGGACATCCTGTGAGTAGGGGAGTACTGTCAGAGCCTGGGTCCAAACCTGGGCCTTCTGCGGTGAGTGGCAATGTTTCTTCTTGCTGAGCCACCTGGAATGCTAGACAGCTACCTTGATAATTATATAAGCCATGTCTCTGCACTTCCTGTTTGCCAGATTATTGTGCTCTCCAGCCAGTACCTTGCTCCTTGCCTTCTCTGTTGTTATCCATATTTTGCTACCACTGGTTATTGACCCTTGGCTTGTTCTCGACTACGCTTCTGCCTGATCCCAACCTGCGACTGCTCATTACCGACCTTGGCTTGTTTACTGACCATGCTTTCGTTTGATCCTTACCTGCTTATACGCTACTGGACCTCCGCTTGCTCACCTCCTGGTGAGGTGATTTTGAGGACCGCGACCTGGTGCTAACATGAAGCAAAATTCATCTCCACCATCAGGAGCTCTGGTGAACACTGGTTGGTACTTAGACTCCGCACCTCGGGTGATCTTACTCCTTCGCCACCTTGACCTGCCTGTGTACCTATCCTGCTGGTTTCAGGTGAGCCTTTCCACTGCTATAGCAACTGGTCTTCGAGCCTGACTCCTGATCGTGACAGGCGCATTTTTAAGATTAGTTATTTAGCCTGGAATTCCACTTTAAACGCTTTACTCTGTAATATGCACTCTGCACCTTTCCTTCTCAGAGTTCTGCCCTCTCTTTTTAAACCTCTTTAAAACTTTGCAGCTTGAATTGAAGACAGACACAGTTTTTGTTTTATCCAGCTGAATTTTCTTGTGCAGCCTAAAAGTTCCAAGTGAAAGATGTAGCACCCACATGTCAAAACAATAAAAAAAAAATCAAAAACAGAATCACTGAGTTAGAAAAAGGATCGCTGCCCTCCTAAAAATGACTTGTAAACTCAATCAAGTGTAGCTAATCATCTTCTCAATGGCACACAAAGCCATTTGACTTTCAACTGTGATCAGCTGTGGCCATTTTGATTAGCTTAGCATGAAAAGAGCTTTAGTGGAGCATTTCCTGAAGCAAATAATGAACTATAGGTGGCAGGGCACTGTCAAAAGATCTCAGGGAGAAAGTTGTGGACAGGCACAGGTCGGGATGGATAAAAAAAACATTATCAATACCTAGAAGCACAGTGAAGTCTATTATTAAAAAGTGGAAGGTATTTATTACAACACAGATCCTCCCCAGTTCAGGACGTTGCTTCAAACTGGATGAAAAAGCTAGGATAAAACTGGACAGGTAGGCTACAAGAGGCCTACTGCAGCAGTTGCAGGAATTTATGACAAAAAGTGGTCATTGTGTGCATGTGACAACAATATCACAAATTCTCCACAATGTGACTTATATGGGAGGGTTGCAAGAAAAAAGCCACTCCTCAAGAAAGGTCACATGCAGTCACGACTGAGCTTTGCCAAAATGCACCTTGAAGGTTTAGAGGCCACGTGGAAAAAGGTGTATAGGTCAAATGAGACAAAAATGTAACTGTTTGACCTGAACACTAAACGGTATGCCTGGCAGAAATTCAATACAGCTCACCATCCCAACAACACCATTTCTACAGTAAAGTATGGAGGTGGTAATATCCTGTTATGGGGGTGATTCTCTGCAGCAGTGACTGGAGCACTTGTTAAGATAGAAGAAAAATTGGATGGAGCAAAATACCATCCAATTCTTGAGGAAAATCTGCTACCCTCTGCCAGAAAGTTGTCAATGGGCAGAAGGTTTACCTTCCAACATCACATTGACCCAAAGCACACAGCAAAAATGACCACACAGTGGTTGAAGGAGAAAAGGTGAATGTTCTTGCATGGCCTAGTCACAGCCCAGACTTAAACTCCATTGAAAATCTGTGGAATGACTTGAAGACTGCAGTCCACAAACGGTCACCATCAAATTTAACTGAACTTGAGAAGAAGAGTGGGCAAATATTGTAAAGTCTAGATATGCAAAGTTAGTAGTGGCTGACACAAGGGGTTGATCCTTTTTCTAACTCAGTGATTCTGTTTGATTTTTTTTCTCTGACATGTTGGTGTTATATTTTTTACTTGGATGTTATAAGTTGCACTGAGTAAATGCAGCTGGATAAAACAAAAACTGTGTGTGTCTTCATTTTAGGCTGCAAAGCGACAAAATTTGATTATTTTAAAGGGGGTGATTCTCTTCTATATCCACTGTATATATATCACCCTCACTGCTGCCCTCTCCTTATTACTGCACTCATCAACTCCTGCCAATTCTGAACCCACATGCAAACAAAACCTCCAGGATAATGGAGCATGTCCCTTCATATAAATCACACTTCCATATTACCTTCTCATATGCCCTTTGGAATGCCTGCTCTGCCTGTTACAAACTCAGCTCTGCTCATGTCCTTTTTATCACTAACTACTTTAATCTACTTGCTGTTACTGAAACCTGGCTTCAAAAATTTGACTCTACCTCTCCTGCTGCCCGCTCCCATGCTGGCCTCCTTCAGACCCACTCTCCCATACCCAGTGGATAGAAGGTAGGTAGAGTTGGAATCCTTCTATCCCACGCTTCAGATTCTTCACTGACCTCCATCTCTGTCCCTCCCCTCAATGTGTTTGTCTATTTTCTCCTGTTTCTTTGAGAATTCCTATGATTTATCGGCCTCCTGGACTGGTGTCAAACTTTCTTGATGCCCTTTCTGCCTGGCTACCCTACTTTCACTCTTCTGAAATTCCTACAAACATTGTTGGTGACTTCAACATCCCTGTTAATATTAACACTCCAGCTATTTCTAAACTTCTCATCCTAACCTCTTCGTTTGACCTAACCTAGACACATGTTTATCACTCTCATTAACACCCTCTTATGGAGTCCCTGCTAACTCTTTTCTACCTTTAATTTCTACTTTGTCCTTCACTGCCTTCTACTGACTTACTGCCCAGGAGTTTGCAATAATTTCAAAAATAAGATTTATGCAATTTGTGATGAGATCTCTACTGTAGATATTGCTATTATATATACTGAAGATATCTCCCCCACCTAGCAGTCCATGTCCACCTGCACACTCAACTCATCCCTCACTATAGAGAAGTGTGTTAAACTGTAAGACCCATCCCCCTGCTTCCTTTTACCTCCAAACTCCTTGAATGCATACTCTACAACCACCTGAGCTACCAACTCACTGTGAATAACTTTCTTAACCTCCTTAGTCTGGATTTTGCTTGCAATGCTCTGCAGAAACTGCTCTCCTAAAATTCATGAATTACTTACTACTGAACAAAACAATGGTCACTATTCTGTACTCATACTTTTGGACTTCTCTGTACTCTTCATTGGTTCTCATCTTACCTATCTCACTGCACCATCAGTGTCACTCTACCTCCTCCGCTCCTCTTATTTTTTCTAATTGGAACCATCAAGGTTCTGTCCTTGAACGTCCCATATTTTCTATCATCTACACCTTTTCCATGGGTCAACTGATAGCCTCCCAAGGCTCACAATACCATTTGCATGCCAACAACACTCAAATCGATCTTTGTACTATGCCTCAGCTCACCCCATCAGTCTCCTTTCCTCATGCATCACTAATTTACTAACATATTTTTATGTATATATCTGTGTCTCCAAACTTCCTCAAACACAGTCTATCCAAAACTAAGCTCATTCTCTGTAAAGACTGAGCACAACTATTAGTCCAACCCTGCATGGCGAGGTGCTAGGTGTAATCCTGGACTCTGGGCTCTCCTTTCGGCCCCACATCCAATCACTGTTCAAATGTACCACCTCAATCACCATGACTTCTCCAAAATATGGCCCTTCTTAACCATTGACACCACAAAGCTTCTAATTCACTCTCTGATTGTCTCCCACCTCGACTACTGCAACTCCATCCTCACTGGCTTACTTTTACATAGGCTATGCCCCATTCAGTCCATCATAATTGCTACTGCCAGATCATCCACTTTACCAACAGTTCAGTGTCTGCTATCCCTCACACAGTGATAAAAATTAAAAATGCTAACAACACTCTACAAATCCATTCACAATTCTGTCCCCAGCTACATCGCTAACTTTTTCTTAAATTACCAACCAAACCATTCTCTTTCATCCTCCCAGGACCTCCTGGTCTCTAGCTCCCTCATAACCTCTCCCCATGCACACCTCCAGGACTTCTCCAGAGCCTCTCCCATCTTCTGAAACTCCTTAGCACAATCTGTCAGACTCTCTCCTACTCTATTCAGCATTTGGAGATTCCTGAAAAACCATCTCTTTACTGAAGCATATTCTACCAATACCTAAAAACTGAACTTTTAGTTTCTCCATCAGCTTATCTCCCACAATTATTTCCTTTTGTATCACTTGACCCTCCCTTTTAGATTGTAAGCTCTAACAAGCAGGGCCCTCTGATTCCTCTTGTTTTGAATCCTATTGTAACTGTAATGTGTGCCATCATTTTGTAAAGTGCTGCACAAATTGTTGGTGCTATATAAATCCTGTATAATAATAATAGTAATCCTTTTAAGATCCTATACACAGACTGAAAATGACTATTTTGCATCTGATTTATCAACAATGGTATTTTTCATATCTGGAAAACAACTCCACAAACATATCAATATCAGAATATGGAACAGATTTCTCTTTAAACTTGGGGGGGATCCCCTCTTAGATAGTTGTCACTGAAGCAGATGACCCCTTTGGAAAATGTACCTTTGCCATCTGTTCCGGTGGTAACTATAAAATGTTGGACTTTCCATCACTGTCTCTCCTTGTGAAAATAATAACAGGACAAACAGAAAGATTTAATGTCCCCTGCAGGCACATGGCAATAAAAGCTGTGAGAGATTCTAAGACTTCCTCATTCTAACCAAAAATGGAAATTGGCTTTAGATATATGAGGGGTGTTCGAGTCAAACTGGGACTTTTAAGTCTATATAATAAAAGAACAAATAGTGGAAACTTCGGTTATTTTTCGACATACTCCCCTGCTACATTTATACACTTATCCCAGTGTTTAACTAATGCCTGGAAAGCTTCAGCATAGAAAGGTTTGTCAGTACACCTGAACTATATCCCAGGACAGCCTGCTTCACTTCGTCATCATTGTGTTCACCGTTCCCACAGAAGAATTTGTCTCTTGTGCAATCTCACTACAGGTTATATGGTGAATATCCAGCATTCCATGTGCTGGATGTTTACAGGAATGACTGCTGTGGGCTGGAAACCACCACGGCCAGGATCGTCACTGACGGACGATTGGCCATCTTTGAAACGTTTTCACCATTCAAATTTCTTACTGCGGCTGAGCATCTCATCAAAGTATTGTACTTGAAGTCCATAGGTTTTATGCCTTCGTTCACAAGAAACTTCATCACCACACGCTGTTCCATGCATGCACTAGCACTGTTGTCTGCCATCTTGATTAATGGTCTCTGGACTTGTCCACTACATGTGTGCCGCCTATCAGTAATAGGACACACTTGCCACTTACTACTGCGTATAGTACTGCCACGCTAGCATCCCTTTAAATTAAAAGTCCCGGTTTGACTTTAACGCCCCTTGTACTTTATATTGAATGGTACAATAAAAAGTATAAAGAACTTATTAGATTGTACAGCTAGATAGTACCATTTCAATGTGGAGGGTTGTAGAATATTTTTTCTGTGGCATTCAAAGTCTCTAAAGTAAATTTTATTAAGTGAAATGAATAGGTTTTTATAATGTGTGCTGTGGTAGGTCTCACTGATGTCATGAAAATTGGAGGGCATAGTGCTTGTGCTGGACTATACATCTTAGTGATGATATTAATACTGATGAAGTGTGTGCATGTGTGATGGAGTTACAGATCTCACTGGGCTGTGTGTGCTGGAATGCAAATTTCACTGGTGAGAGGGATACCAGGTATGATCTGTGAGATGAAGTGTTAATTTTACAGAGGTGAGAGAATTTTTGAAAAAGCTCAATTAGTGCTGCTTTGGTTGAACTTTTGAAAAATCGTGAGCCCCCCAAGTTTGCTAAAGCCAATGAAATCTGAACCAGGCTCAAAAAAGTGTGTTATACGGAGCAGGAAGTGAATCAAAATTGTGCAGAATGGTTTAATGTCCAGGCAGCCTTGCCTGATGAGAGATGAGGGACAATGGCTGTTATATTTGATAAAAATTTAAACTGATGTCCATGTAGCCTTAGTATGGATTAAAATATGCCTTTCAGAAGAGCAAAGTGCAAATGAATTTGTATTTAGACAGATGAAGATTGTAAAGCTAATCATCAAATATAGGACTAAAGGAATGTCTAAGGGCAGCCGAACATTGAATATTCTTTTTTTATCAACTGGCAAGCATGATCAAAAAATTGGACAGATTCCCCTATCCACACAAGCAAGGTTGATGAAGGAATCCTCCCTGCTATGCTATTGCATTCTGACAGTGGGGACCCCTCCGCTGTCAGAATATAATGATTGGCACTGCAGGCACTGATCAAATGAAACATTTCCAACAGTCCCGTTTGAGAGAAGTCTGTCATTAGATCAATTTCTCCCAAGCAGCAACAGCCATAGATGGATCAAAATTTGGCCAGTTTTGATCAATCTATGGCCAGCGGTAGATCATCAACACACTGACCAGTGGAACCCCTAGGGATATTTACTGCTCCAACCTGTTCAGTTTTGTTGCAGGCTTGCTAGGGGAAGGATCATATGATCAGCCTGTTTTAGCATCGGCTCAAAATCCTAAATCTGAGCCTGGGAGAGTAATGTACTATTGTGACCTCTGATGCAAGATGCCTTGGATCATTATCTTGGCACAATGGATCACAGACGCGATATGCTAGGACCCAACTGAGGGTTGTCTCAAGACTGAATAAGACGTGGTGTGAAACATTCAACAGAGTGAGTGTATGCTAGTCTAGAGAGGACCACCTTTTACATTCTTCATCTCCCTGCCACCTTATCCCATTTCCCTATTTTAATATACTTTATATTCATTTATATATAAACCAAACCCTTATTTTAAGATCTAGTGGTCATTCATTAGCATCAAGGCACCCCAAACACAGCACATTCTCCAATGGCACCAAAAAAAGTGAAGCGAAAAATTGTTCATCTTACGTTTTCCTTACCAAGTACTATTGTTGCCCTCCACAATGCTGGTTAAGGCTTCTCGTTCCCTCATGACCTATTGTGCCCTTTTAGGATTTTCTCTTAGGACCTGACACTAATAGCCCGGGTCTTTGTCTCCTACCTGAGTCACAGCACTTTTCTGAGTCTTCCTTAACCCGTTCAGGGGTTAACCCTTTTTCAGTATCATCTAGGGAAGAATTTACAGCTATTATGCCTGAGTTTATGGGCAAAACAGTAGCCATGATAGCATGCCAGGGCCACAAGTGTGTATTTATAACGTCTCCTTCAAAGTCCCTCTCTGAATTTCCTTAGGTTGCAGTTCTACTTCTTCTTCACAGTAGGCTGAGGATGAAAAGGATTGTACTGTATCCTTATATAAGGATTTGATATGCGAGGAATCATCACCTATGAATGAGGTGTTCCTAAAGAGATGGTCTGCCCCAGTAATGTCTTTGAAAGGCATTTTTCTTCCTCTCAGGTTCTGCCTGCAACTTGTCATTGCAACCATGTCTATCTGCCAGACCTTAGCTGTTTGGCTATCCTAATGGATTATTCTGTCCTCCAGCAACTGAAACTTGTGGCTGAGGACCTACTCTTTCATGTTGATGACCTAGTAGATATTTTATTTTATTTTTTATTTCAGGTACTTATATAGCGCTGTCAATTTACGCAGCGCTTTACATATATATTGTACATTAACATCAGTCCCTAACCCTCAAAGGGTTAACAATCTAAGGTCCCTAACTCACATTCATATACAAGGGCCAATTTAGACAGGATCCAATTAACCTACCAGCATGTCTTTTTTTTGGAGTGTAGGAGGAAACCGGTGTACCCAGAGGAAACTCACACAGGCACAGGGAGAACATGCAAACTCCAGGCAGGAGGTGCCGTGGCTGGGATTCGAACCAACGACCCTAGTACTGCCAGGCAGAAGCGCTAACCATTTAGCCACTGTGCTGCCTATATTATATGCCAACTATCCAGGATGATTCATCTTTCAGTACATATGCAAAGGACCCTTTGACTCTGTTGGTTTAAGAAGCATCAGTGGCTTTAGGATGCATCAATGCCTTTTGCATATGCCCTTTGATAGAGAATGCTTCTTTTGTAAATTCCTGGACACCTTAATTAGGGAAGTAAATGGGGGAAAGAGTACCATTTTGCCCCGGAAAAGGAAAGGCAAGCATCACTATCTTGGGAACCTTATACTCCTGAGAAGTTCCTCTTCTTTTCCTCAGGCCTCCAGGTCCAAAGTAAAGCCTGGATGCCTACTTGCATGTCCCCATCTTCCCAGCGCATCATCTCTACTTGCATTTTGCTATGGGCATGCAATAACACTAATTTTGCTGTCATTCCCTTTGACCTGTGCATTGCACATAAGATCTTCAGCAAAGTGATTGCCACTGTAGTTGCTCTGACCAAGGCTAGACTATTTTGTGCCCTAGGCAAGACCAGCTACTTGAACCCCCCCCCCAAAAGAAATGTTTAGAACAGTAGAAAATATTAAATCAACAAAACATGACAAAATCAGAGTCAGACATTACCGTCCTCCGCAGGCGCAGCTCCGCCTCCGCTGATGAATGGGAAGAGAAGGGCTGGAACTGCACAGTGAGCAGCAGCTGCCAGCCGGCTTGCAGTAAGGAACTGAGTCTGAAAGGAACACTGGAAGGAGCTGCAGGTCAGCTGCCACTTTAGCCCCAGACACCCAGCATCTTCCTCAGTCCTTTTTTACTCCCCTCTGCCGCCCCTACCTCAGCTGAAGGATCATTCATGATGTAGTGGTGTCCCACACAGAGAAAGTGCCGGCCTGTGCTTCGCCCAGGTGCCTCTAGGTGGTGGTGCACCCTAGATGGCTTCCTAGTTTGCCTAGTGGAAGCACTGGCACTGGCTCTGACCTTCTTCACAATCAACTCAGGATCTATCAGCCAATGTCCAACAGACTGTGCAGACCCTACAGAGATTTGGGTGGATACGAATTCTCCACAAATCAGCTCTGGGACTATCTCATTACTTGTAATATCTGGACCTGATCTTAGATATGGCACTGTTCAAGGTTTTTCTTCACCCTGAACAAACTCTCCACTCCCTTTTTCAGATTTTGCAGTCAAGGAGCCATCTGACCCTCCTTTTTGGCATGAGGTTCCTGAGCCTGATGGTGTCTTCCTTCCATATGCCCAATTTTACTCCAGAACATTGCAACCTAACATTCTGGCAGTGTGGGACAAAAGCGTACAGTCTCTGGTTTGTCCCATAAGCTGATCAGCTGTGCCAGGCTGGAGAAATCCTTTCTTCCAATGGTTTGGAAGGTGCTCATAATGGATGAAAGTCTATCAGGCTGGGGAGGATTCCTAGGTATCCTTTCATTTCAAGGGACCTGGTTGTCAGAGGAAGCTTAGCTTGAATTCAGTGCAAATTCATCGAACAAGATTCAGTTGAACAAAACAGTGGCTTTCATCAACTATCAAGGAGGCACCAGAAGAGAAGAAGATGTGATTCTGGCTTAGGCAGAACTTCATATTCCAGCCTTGACCGTTATGCATATCCCAGGTATGGAAAACTGTCAGAATTTCTCGGTCTCCAACATCTGCACTTCATTACAAGGTGTTTCAAGAACCCGGTCGCAGGTGGGGACACAGCTTGCTCCAGCTTCAGCAACAAACTTAGCAGGGTTGTCACCAGATCCAGGGATTATCTAGCTTTTGCAGTGGAGGAACTGGTGACTGTTGGAACAGTTCAGCCTGCTCATTGCATTTCCTCCTTTGCAGTTCCTTAATCGCCTACTCTGCAGGATCGAAATGGAGGTGATTCTCATCACATGCAACTGGCTCATGAGGACATGGTACACAAACCTCACCAGATTTTGGCAGACTATCCATAGGCCCTCTCATATTGTCAGGATCTGATGTCCCAAAGGTCAGTTTGTCACCCTGCTTCTTGGTTGTTGACTTTAATGGTTGTCCATTGAAGCCCAGGTCCTGAGGGACAGGGGCCTGCTGGATTTAGTCATCGCTGTGCTCTGGAAAGCTGGTGTATAGGCTTCTAGCAAAGTCTACCATTGCACACGGAACGCATATTTTTCTTGGTAAAAGACAAGAAAATTCCATCTCAGGAAGAAAAATCCAGTCTTTTCTGGTCTGGATCATCAAGGGTCAACTTCCTTAGCAGTTTTTTTTCAGAGCTTTCCAATCTTTAAGTGAAGGCCTTTGCAAAGGGTATTGCTCACATTTTTCTTTCTGTATGTTCCCAAGTGACTTTGTGGGATCTCAACTTGTTTATGTCAGCTGTTCAAAGACTGCTCTTTGAATCTCTTAGGCATATTCCTCTGTCCATCCTTACTGTACTTGCAAGATTATCTTTCTTGTTGCCATCACTTCTGCAAGTTTCTGAGTTGGCAGCCTTACGTACACAAGGACAAAGTTATGTTGAGACTCATTGTTTCTTTTTAATTCCAAGATGGTTTGTTCCTTTCATCTTATCCAGGACATTGTTCTACCATTCCTCTATCCTAGTTGGATATATCCTTAGATTTCCCTCCATTACTGCATGTGGTATGTGGTGTTCGAGTTTATCTCTCAGCTACAGCTTACTTTTGGCAGCCTGACTTTTTGTTCGTTATTAATAAGGTCCCATGTTCCATATGAAATCAATATTGAGAAATGAGAAAATAGAATTTTTGGCTTACTGTAAAATCCTTTTCATGGTGTAAATTATGGGGCACAGATCCCCTCTCTGTTCTTATGATCTACTGCTACTATTGCTTGCTAACAAAACTAAGGCAGGCGTGAACTGGGGAGTGGTGGGTTATACTGAGCTTTCCTTACATTGTTTTTCCAGTGTTCATTCTCCTGAAGGCACCAGTATATCCCATGTTACTCGTCTTGTGTTCTATAATGTACTACCTGAAAAGGATTTTGACGTCCATTGAGGAACATGGCCCTCTGTGTTTTTGGCCTAGTGTACTGCTTGTTCGCTAAACTGTGGTGCATGATGGTTTGAGGTAGGTAGGTGGGGGCTGGCTTAACTTTTTTTATTTTTGTCATTGTCCAAACAGCATCATAATCCAATGTCAAGGAATTACTACTATCCTATATCTCTCAATGTACTTCAAGAAAAAGATTTTACTGTACAAAAACCCTATTTTTTTTTTTTTTAGGCTTATGCATAACATACAGTATTTACTGGATTTGGGAGCTGTTTAGACTGCCATACAGTATCATCTAGTTTTAATTTAATTTACAGACATACACTGCATTTTCCTTTCACTGAAAAAACAAACCGCATGCATCCATATTGTAAGAGTTTACAAAGACTGCAATGCAATCATGTACTATTAAAGAAATAATCCTTCAATAAACTCTGTCATCATCAATGTGCCTGGTAGTGATATAGGTCCAAGTCCAGGGAGACAAAGTAATAAAATCATCTCGGTGGTTAGAATCACAGTTGTCGGTGAATTATCAGTTTTATTGGAAGCTGGGCTAAGCAACTCCTTTGTAAATATTTTGTCAGTGAATATTTAGATAAAGATTACATATGTTCAGGCTAGGGACAAAAATATTATATTTGCATGTTGACATTATATATTTATGTAAATTGTAATGCATCTTGAGAATATTTAAATCTTTACAGAGCTGCCAGCAGGGGCTTGGGCACAATTTTAGACTGCAACATCTTTTTTAGCTATACTCCTACATATGTCACTGACACAAATTGTACCTCTTCCTCCAGCTCTGAAAGACTACTAGGGGTAAATTGAACCTGTCATTATGACACTAACTAGAGCAGCCTTCCTTTACCTTTTCAACACAGAGAAACCCTTAAAATAACCTTCCGGTCTCAGGAAACCCCTGCTGAAAATTATTATATCTACAACCCATGATACATTGGTGTGATGGTCAGTGGGAAGAATGCACCTTACACTTGTGTTCATTGGTAAGAAATACCCCCTTACAGATAGCTAAAAAGATCATTGTTGTCAGTTGTCAGTGGGATCTTATCTGAGAGGCAGAAAATGTTCATTGCTCAAGGAACCCTTAGCAAGCTCTGGATAAACTCTAAGAGGAACTCCATGGAACCCTGGTTGAGAAACCGTGGACTGGAGTATCCCTAGAGCAACTGCATCTACCTGGATCCTGGTTTCTATGCTGCTTGATTCTAGTAATAAACAAAAATACCAAGTTGTCCAATCTACAAATTACCTTCACTACTAGATGTGCCAGCTGTGTGTGCTGTATAAACTGTATATTGCTACATGTTGTAAATAGCACTGTGTTCTGGCAACGGGATGGGAATTTCCTATCCTGCTACTGGAACAAAACTGAGATGGGCTGAGTGCTGCTCAGCCATTCAGAGGGAGCTTTGTATTCTATGAATGAATACAAAGCTTCCTCTGAATGGCTGAGCAGGAACCTGTGACATCATTCTTCCGACTCTCCACCTCAATCAATCAGAGGAAGCTGTATGTAGCTTCAGCTACATACAGTTTATACAGTGCCCTCCATAGGAAGCTGCTCCCTATGGTGGTCACTCATGCAGGCTCACTCCCAAGCCAAACTGCTTGTGTCTATTCAGACACTAAACCTGGCTCGGTCCCATTCCATGCTCTCTGCTCACTGGTTTTGACTGACAGCAGCAGGAGCCAATATCTGTGAAAGCTGGGGGAGGAGTGAAGAGCTGCTGCAGACGTGCGCAGCATTGGACCGAGACCAGGCTCAGGTGATTATTTAGGGGGGCTGTGGGGGGGAGCAGCTCTTAAAAGGTCATTGTGAGACAAAAAAATCACCTGGTGTTGGTGGTTAACAGAGGGAATTAAATACTTTGGTTAGTGTCTTTGCCCCTCTTACATTGGAGGGTCAGTGTCTGTGCCCCCTTAAATATGGTAGCCAGTGTCTGTGCCACCATACATTGGTGGTCAGAGTCTTTGCCTCCTTACATTACTGGTCAGTGTCTGTACCCTCATACATTGCTGGTTAGAGTCCCCTTACATTGGTGAGCAGTATTAGACCAATGCAGAATAAAAAATGTGTTTAGCTTTACTTATGATAGTTTCGTTAAGTTAACAATGTAATTTCATCCTTCATTAAAATCGGCTGAATAGCTTTCATACTATGTGTTGTTTCGTTTATACGTTTTCTAAAGGATTTGAATTTTGTGAAGTATTCAAAATCAAATCGGAAATATTGATTCAGTTTGAATTTGAATAAAAAATCCAAAGTGTAGTTAGGTACTTTTTGTTCATATATTGTTCACATATTTGTGATTTTTAAGTTTTCACAACATGATAGTCTGCATTATGGGCCCAAAAGTATATGTTACATGAAATTATAGGTACCGTAAGTTATCATTATCACATATACAAATTGTGGAACTACAAGAGTATCAACATGTACTGGACCCCAAACACCTTGATGTTATTCATGAAATACCAATAAATTCTTATAATGGAAATTATGGTGGAAACTTTATGTGATGTAAAAAAATGTATTTACTAGTAAAATGAAACTCGTGATCAAAGACACTATCTTTTTGTATACCTTAAGACATAAATGCATAACAAATAAGTTGAGTATAGTCAAGTCCACTTGAAGACCAAGCATTTTCTGGAATGTTTTGTTTACAAGTTTAAATCCATATTTTTTGCTAGAAAATTACTT
The DNA here is from genome assembly GCF_062004578.1 of Staurois parvus. Lineage (NCBI taxonomy): Eukaryota > Metazoa > Chordata > Amphibia > Anura > Ranidae > Staurois > Staurois parvus. The sequence goes on from NW_028318140.1 coordinate 1,036,772, forward strand.
TTAACCCCCAAACTTTATTTATTTATTTTTTTTAGCAAAGGCCTTATATAGAATAAAATGGTGATCGTTGCAATTGGTTATGTCACATGGAATTTGCGCAGTGGTTTTTCAAACAAAACATTTGGGGAAAAAATACACTTTAGTGAATTTAAAAAAACAAAGCACAATTTATCTCAAATTTTGTGAAATATGAAAGAGGATGTTACGGCAAATAAATAGATACCTAATATGTTAAAAGAGAAGTTGCAGCGCTAAACACAAAAATGTTGAATAATCTCAATACATAAATACCATCAAGTGTGAAAAAATAAAATTCACATAAAACTAAAAATAATATACATAAGTCCAATGGTGTTCAAATCAATGATTGTGGGCTGTGATAAACTGAATAGTATAGAGCCAATGTCCACTATCTAATAAATCTTCACCCAGTGATCCAGGAACAACAGACATGTCACCTCCACCAATGGCTGAAATTAAAACTCACCAGAAGATGTTGCTGTTTAGAAGAACAGCAATAACGTTTGAATGATAATAAATTCCCAAGGTACGATCTTTCAGTGTACCAGGAAACTCGATAGTCCTCCTCTATCCCGCTCCACCAGATGTCAGTACATGCACTTTCATCCTATAACGGGCAGTCAGACACTTGGAATGGCGGCACGACCGCCATCAATAATGCCTAACAACTAATGCCGCTTCGTGTGACAGCACATCCTCAGGGGTTCTTAAACGAACAAATAACAGCTGCCATCAATATACAGCCCATCTATACAGACCGTAAGACGTCACTTACTGTCTCAGCGCCATTTTCCTGTAGTTTAACCACCTCCCGCCCGCCATATAGTAATATGATGGACACAAGGTGGTTCTCTCGTTCTGGGAGGATGTCATATGACGTCCTCCCATTCTCACTGCGCATGAGCGGCTCCCTCGGACACAGCGGATCACCGATCCATGGAAAGAGCCGAAGATGTTGGCTTGGTCATGTGATCAGCTGTGTCCAATCACAGCTGATCACATGTAAACAGGGAAATGCCGGTTATCGGCATTTCTCTCCTCTCGAGCTGTCACGACAGCTCGTGAAGAGAGGAGAGCCGGTAATCGGCTTTCCGTGGAGGGGACAGTACCTGGGCACTGATGATCAGTGTGGCCCCAGCAGTGCCACCTGTCAGTGCCTTGTGTCAGTGCTCATCAGTGCCTCATGCCAGTGCCCATTAGTGCCACATATCAGTGCCTACCAGTGCACATCAATGCCACATATCAGTGCCCATCTGAGCTGCCTTTCAGAGTCACCCATCAGTGCCAGTCAGTGCCACCTATCAATGCCAATCAGTGCCACCTATCAGTGCTGCCAATCAGTGCCGCCTATCAGTGTGCATCTGTGCCGCCTAACAGTGCCAGTCAGTGTCGCCTATCAGTGCCAGTCAATGCTGCCTATCAGTGCCGCCTATCAGTGCTGCCTTTCAGTGCCTCTCAGTGATGCTTGACAATGCCCATCAGTGCCACCTACCAGTGCCTCCTCATCAGTGCCCATCACTGCCACCTATCAGTGTCCATCAGTGCAACCTATCAGTGCCCATCAGTGCAGCCTCATTAGAGCACATCAGTGAAGGAGAAAAATCACTTATTTACAAAATTTTATAACAAAAACTAAGAAAAAACATTTTTTTTTCAAAATTTTCAGTGGTTTTTGGTTTGTTTAAGATTAAACACTACCAAAAGAAAGCTCTATCTGTCACAAAAAAATGATAAAAATTTCATATGGGTACAATGTTGTATGACCGCGCAATTTTCATTCAAAGTGTGAGAGTGCTGAAAGCTGGAAATTGGCCTGGGCAGGAAGGGGGTATAAGTGCCCTGTAGGCTAGTGGTTAAAGGAAGTGTAATTATCGAGTTTCCTGTAACACTGAAGGATCGTACCATGGGAATTCATTATCATATAAACGCTATTGCTGTTTTTCTAAACAGCAACATCTTCTGGGGAGTTTTCATTCTAGCCATTGGTGGAGGTGACATGTCTGATGTTCCTGGATCACAGGGTGAAGATTTATTATATAGTGGACATTGGGACTATTCTATTCAGTTTATCACAGCCCACAATCATTGATTTGAACACCATTGGACTTATGTTTATATTTTTTTGTTTTATGTGAATTTTATTTTTTCGCACTTATTGACATTATTCAACATTTTTGTGTTTAGCACTGCAACTTCTCTTTTAGCTCTTTAGGATCTTGGTATATCGGTATCTATTGCATGCAGCTACACATAATATTTTTCAGTTTCTGATTTTTTGGATTAGTGCTGACCGTATTTAGTTTTTTTAGATACCTAATATGTAATGCTTTTAAATTGCGCACGCTTGTGGAATGGTGACAAACTACAGTACTATTGCCACAGGCAACATTTTGGAAATGTTTACAGTTTACCTGTTACAGAGGAGGTCTAGCACTAGAATTATTGCTCTCGCTCTAACGTTTGCGGCAATACCTCACATATGTACCGCGAACACTGTTTACATATGCGTGCATGATTTACATATGCGTTTGCTTCTGCTCGCAGGCGCAGAGGGATGGGGGCGCTTTAAAAAATGTTTTATCTTATTTACTTTGTTTTGTTATTTTTATTTTTACATTGCCCCTTTAAGTATTTATTTTAAAAAATTCCTATTACAATAAATTGAAACATCCCTTGTAATAGAAATATGCATGGCAGGTCCACTTTAAGGAGAGATCTGAGGTAAAAAAGCCCCCAGATCTCTCCTTTACTTTTAAAAGATTAAAAAACAAAAAAAATTTAACTTTTTCTTTAAAAAAGAAAACAAAATTGTTTACATCCGCCACTGACCAGAAGTGATGTCATGGCATCGCTCCAATCCTCCATCATAAAAGAGGTGATTAGATCAGAGACTCTCATCACCTCCATCTTCAGTTGGCCGCATCGTCGGATCGTTTCTCGGGAGTACCAGTTTTAACGGTAAGCTCGAGAAACATCGACAAGTGGCAGGAGGGGGGGACATTCCCTCCTGCTGCTACGGAAAGCGATCCAGGGGCTGAAGAAAGCAGGCCAGCAGCTGAAAAACAAATACTGGGGTTATGGCTGATTTCTTCACCACTACTTGACAAACCGCAACGTTTATATATACACTATATTGTCAAAAGTATTGAGACACCCCTCCAAATCATTGGATTAAAGTGTTCCTTGGCCACACCACCTCCTTGGCCACAGGTGTGTAAAATCAAGCACCTAGGCATGCAGACTGCTTCTACAAACATTTGTGAAAGAATGGGTCGCTCTCAGGAAGTCAGTGAATTCAAGCGTGGTATCGTGATAGGTTGCCACCTGTGCAATAAGTCCATCCGTGACATTGCCTTCCTACTAAATATTCCACGGTCAACTGTTAGTGGTATTATAACAAAGTGGAAGCAACTGGGAATAACAGCACAAAGTGGTAGGCAATGTAAAATGACAGAGCAGGGTCAGCACATGCTAAAGTGCACAGTGCTCAGATGTCGCCAACTGTCTGCAGAGTCAATAGCTAAAAGACCTCCAAACTTCATGTGGCCTTCAGTTTAGCACAACAACAGTGCATAGAGAGCTTCATGGAATGCAGCTGCATCCAAACCTTACATCACCAAGTGCAATGCAAAGAGTTGGATGCAGTGGTGTAAAGCACGCTGCCACTGGACTCTAGAGTAGTGGAAACATGAGTGATGAATCATGCTTCTCTGTCTGGCAATCCGATGGATGTGTCTGGGTTTGGCAATTGCCAGGAGAACGGTACTTGTCTATTTGGTGGAGGGGTATTATGGTGTGGGGTTATTTTTCAGGGGTTGGGCTGGCCCCTTCCTATTTCAACATGGCATGGAGGAGCAAGTTTGGGGTGGAGGAACTTTACTGACCTGCACAGAGTCCTGACCTCAACCCGATAGATAGAACACCTTTGGGATGAATTAGAGCTGAGACTGCAAGCCAGGCCTTCTCATCTGGCATCAGTGCCTGACCTCATAAATGTGCTTCTGGAAGAATGGTCAAACATTCCCATAGACACACTCCTAAACCTTGTGGACAGCCTTCCTAGAAGAGTTGAAACTGTTATACAGTTGCAAGAAAAAGTATGTGAACCCCTTGGGATTACGTGGAGTTTTGCATGAATTGGGCATAAAATGTGCTCTGAACGTCATCTAAGTCACAACAATAGAAGAACACAGTCTGCTGAACATAATACTACACAAACATTAGATGTTGCCATGGTTTAATTGCACATAACATGTAAACATTCACAGTGCAGGGAGGAAAAAGCATGTGAACCTTTGGACTTAATAACTGGTTGACCCTCCTTTGGCAGCAATAACCTCAACCAAACATTTCCTGTAGTTGCAGATCAGACCTGCACAACGATCTGGAGTCATTTTGGACCACTCCTCTTCACAAAACTGTTTCAGTGTAGCAATATTCTTGGGATGTCTGGTGTGAATCGCTCTCTTAAGGTCATGCCACAGCATTTCAATCGGGTTGAGGTCAGGACTCTGACTGAGCCACTCCAGAAGGCGTATTCTGTCCTGTTGCAGCCATTGTTTTGTTGAATTACTTGTATGCTTTGGGTCATTGCCCTGTTGCATCACCCATCTTCTGCAGAGCTTCAGTTGGCGGACAGATGGTCGCACGTTTTCCTGCAAAATGTCTTGATAAACTCTGGAATTCATTTTCCCATCAATGACAACAATCCGTCCAGGCCTTGAGGCAGCAAAGCAGCCCCAAACCATGATGCTCCCTCCGCCATGTTTTACAGTGGGGATGAGGTTTTGATGTTAGTGTGCTGTGCCTTTTTTTCTCCACACACAGTGTTGTGTGTTCTTTCCAAACAACTCAATCTTGGTTTCATCTGTCCACAGTATATTTTGCCAATAGTGCTGTGGAACATCCAGGTGCTCTTTTGCAAACTTCAAACATGCTGCAATATTATTTTTGGACAGCAATGGCTTCCTCTGTGGTTTCCTCCCATGTACTCCATTCTTGTTTAATGTTTTCCTTATTGTAGATGTGTCAACAAAAATGTTAGCATGTGCCGGAGATTTCTGTAGGACTTTAGCTGACACTCTGGGATTCTTCTTTACCTCATGCAGCATTCTGTGCTGTGCTCTTGCAGTCATTTTTACAGGACGACCACGCCTAGGGAGAGTAGCAACAGTGCTAAACTTTCTCCATTTGTAGACAGTCTGTCTTACCAAGGACACATGAACATCAAGGCTTTTGGAGATACTTTTGTAACCCTTTCCAGCTTCATGCAAGTCAACAATTCTTGATCGTAGGTCTTCTGAGAGCTCTTTTCTGCGAGGCATGGTTCACATCAGACAGTGCTTCTTGAAACCAGTAAACCCAAAACAGGTGTGTGTTTTTTAAGGGCAGGACAGCTGTCAGCAACACATCCAATATCATCACACTGATTGGAGTCAAGGTTGGCTCACTCCTGGCTCCGATTAGCTGTGGGAGAAGTCATTAAGGTAGGGCCTCACATACTTTTTCCTCCCTGCACTGTGAATGTTTACATGTTATGTGCAATTAAACCATGGCAACATCTAATGTTTGTGTAATATTATGTTTAGCAGACTGTGTTCTTCTATTGTTGTGACTTAGATGACGTTCAGAGCACATTTTATGCCCAATTCATGCAAAACTCCACGTAATCCCAAGGGATTCACATACTTTTTCTTGCAACTGTATATGCGAAGACGTGATCAATGAGCTCCTATGAGGAAAAGGTAAATAAAAAATTGGTGATGTATCAAGTCCCCATAGTCGTTAGGCCCATTAAGGGAATCTCATGTTATCTAGAATATAGTGACATCACATCTGTATCGCACTAAAGTCGAGTGCTTGGATCACATCTATGGGCCTTTATGATAAAATATCTTACATACAGTAGTTAGGAGCGAGCTTCTACATTGCCGTCCAGCAATCTCTCATTGGGTGGCAGAAGGTAACCCACTAAACCACAGGGGTACAATAGGGGATATCAAATTGCGTATCAGAAGTGCATAACATGACCCCATGGGAAGGCTGCTTCACTTGGCAAAACTGAATAGTGATATATGACCTGACTAGCACCATAACGGTATCGTATGTATCCAGAAAGCGAGCTGCTACAGTGCACTTAGTGATAACGTAGTAGGTGGGGAAAAGTAGCCAGCCAGACCATAGGGGTGTAAAAGGGGGTGGTATCAGATTGCACAACAATATGACAGTGTATCATGACCCTAGGGGAAAACTATTACACCAGGCATAAGTAAGTGTTGGAACACGCCCTGTCTAGCTTCATTATTGCAAGTAACACACCTAGGGCAAACAGGGTATACATGTTAGAGCCATATTAAAAAAGCACAGCTATTACACCAGGCATAAGTGAGTGTTAATATACAACCTGTCCAGCTTCATATCAGAGAGTAACATGCCTAAGGCATGTCTGAGAGAAATACAAGATTCATATTGGAAGGGCCCTATCAGCAAAAAAAAACAAGGGAGGAACAAAAAAAAAAAGTAAAAAAGTGAGTCCCGCTGAGCAGCCGAATATTTACACATCCTCGGGTTCAGTAGATGGGTCCACTGGAGCCGGCTCTGGTCTTCTTCTTTTGCAGGGTGTTGCATGAAGTCTGCGGTGAGGTGTGCACAACTCTCCTGTGGGGGGTAATGTGTCCTTCCAGATGTCTGGAACACTGAACTCTTGATACCATTCTGGCACCGGGATGGGTTGTATGCTTAAGTGGTGAAAAAACTGTGGTAAGTCTGCAGGGTTTTGTAGCGTAAAGGAGCAGCCCTGGACCACCACACAGAGGCCAAATGGGAAGCGCCATTTATAGGGAATGTTTCTGTCTCTGAGGATGGTAAGGATAGGACGCAGGGCCCTTCTATGATTCAAAGGCCCTGGAAGCTTTTACTTCTGATCCATTAAAGGTGAATTCCTCCTGCTCTCTAGCCCTGATAGCAATTTCTTCCTTGAGTCTGTAATCTGTGAAGCAGCAGATGATATCCCTTGAGGGGTCCCCTTCTCTGCGCGAGGGTGGAGGGCCTTGTGCGCCCTCTCCAACTCCACTGGAGAGAGTCTTGGGGTCTTTCCAGCAAGTTGTTAACCAGGGACTGCATGGCTAACGGAATTTGATTGTGTTCTACTGATTCGGGTATCCCACGTATGTGCAAGTTCCTGTGTCGACCCCTGTTATCTAAATCTTCTAATTTACGTTGCATAGTAATAAAATGGTGATAATAATAGGCTCCATGTTGCTGTAACTCTTGAATATCTGCATCAGTGGCGGCCTGCTGCTCTCTCCATTTCCCCCCTTATTTCCTTCTTCAGATCCGACACCGCCTCTGTTACTGCATTTTTAATATCTAGGGCTGTGGACTGCAAGTCTACTACCTTCGGTACCTGTTGGATCAGGGAGATAACATCAGCCCTCTCTCTGCTTCTGGTTCTGCTGCATATCACTGCGCTTGCGAGACATGGCCGCCTGCACAAGGGGAGCTCTTCCGTCGGTGCTAGGGGCTGTGTCCGGAAGATTTCCGGGAGATATAACCGGGTTGAGAGTGGGGCGACTTAGCAAAGGGCAGGGATCACCCTATCTTTCCCATGGTTCTGCTTACATTGGCTGCAAACAGGGTGATTCCCCCCACCGTGTCAGAGCTCCCTGTTCAGGCAGCCATCTTCGTCGAGCGCCAAGCCATGCCAACCTGAATAAGGTTTTTTACTGAAGCGCGTAAGCTGCTGTAACTTGCACACTGTAGCCTTTATTAATAAAGTACTTTTATCGGGAGAATGAGTTGCTGGCTCTTCACCTTATACTCTCAAAATTTCAAGGAAACCAGGAGTCAGCAGCACAAGAAACTTAGCGCATGAATGGTCAAAAAAGTAATTCCGCTTGTGCTGATTTTTTCTGTTTTTTAAGTTGACTACACTTAAGCTTCAAATATTTACCGATATGAATACCTTTGCCCAACAAGATTCAATTGCATTTAAATGCAGCACCCTCCTAGATAATTTGCTAGTTAGGTTAGGTAAATTTATTTCTTTAGGCTCCTCTGTAATCAGCGGAGCAGCTTGTGATTACTTTGGGCTGTTCTGGATCTCACTAGTTGCTGGTTTGACTACTCCCCCCTGCGTTCTAGAGGATTCTGGAATATAATGGCCTGGATGAGTCAGATTTACAGCTTGAATATTTATATGGGCCCGGCCCGGTCAATCCCTGGGGTGGATGCCCAGTGCCTGGGGCATCCAGGTTCTTGTCCAGGAGAAGTTCCCAGCCTGAAGGGCTGCTGCCCTTCTGGGCAGTACAGCAGCACTTTTGCATTTGCTTACTGAGTTCCTAGCTTGGTTAGAGCTAAAGAGCCTGCTTCTAGTGCTCATTGAAATCCCAGCTGTGTTTGAGCTGGGGGATCCATTGTACTGGACCTTGCTGGAACTGATTGAAGGATTTCGCTGAGAATATGGTTGGGAGAGTTCACAGGAGGCATCCAAGTAAACAGAGACATTTGTAAGCACAGACTGGTGTGTAACATCCTAGTGACTGAGTGCTGCTACTATCCCTTGTGCATCATTGCAAGATTCTGCAAGTTTGGACATTTCTTATAGTGTTCTAGTGTAGTTCAGTCCTTTAGCTGATGCTGCAAGGGCTGTTTTAAGAAGCTTTAGGACAGTCAGACGTGTCCTTGGGCTTCTGCATTGTGTTACTGGAGTATCCCACAGCTTCCCTATACATTATCCAAGTTCTTCAGAAATAAAAATCTTAAAAAAAAAGTATACCCCGGGGAGTGCTGTTGAACAGCCGCCAAAGATGTTTGCACATAAGACCGGATCCTCACCGCCCGAGCATACAACATGTTCCAACAATCTCCAGCAATACGCCTGACACTCTGCACCTTGGCTCTCCTGGCACCCCACAGACCTGCCTGGGGCATTTAACTGGCATTTAACTGGCATGGATTGCCGTGTCATTGGCCCCTTTCATCAGCGGTGTCTCTTCACTAGCTGAGGAAACCACCACCTTGCAGTCAGTGTGAGGACACCCGCCCTGGCCGCAGCTTCACTGCAAGCTCGCTTAGCCATCCAGCTTACCTCTGCTTCTCACTCATCCCACAGCTTGGCTCCCAGCTTCCATCTCACACTCGCGGCCTGACTGTCGCGGCTAGACTGGTCCTCCACCTCCCCTAAACTCTACAGTTACCGCCTTATTGCAAGCGCTTATTCCAGGAACTCCAATTGAAAGACTGGAATTCAACAGAATCCACAGGGCCTTGGGTCCGAAAAGGTCCTCCCCACAACATCATAGTCAAACCTACATTTTACAAAACCAAGGAGCCTGTCATGCAAGTGGCCTGGTCAAAGAGGGACCTGACCAGGGGCGGACTGACCATTTGGAAACTCAGGCACTGCCCGAGGGCCCAGGGTCAGTAGGGGGCCCCATGAGATGCCCCTGGTACCTTTTTCATAGGCTTTTTTGAGTTTGGGCAAGGACACAGGGGCCCCATGATCCCCTATTGCCCGGGGGCCCCATGAGTTGTCAGTCCACCCCTGAACCTGACTTTTCAATCTCACAAATACCAAATATTTTCTGATATAGCTCCGCAAACACTCCGGAAAGGGATAAAACTTTGAGGAATGAAAAAATGGTCTATTCATGTGTGGCAATTATGAGGCACAGAATAGTAAGTATAATCCCGTACTGTAGGGGTAACTTCCCTCTAGGCATCCACCAAAAGTGTATTTGGACAGGAGATCTGAGAATTGCTTTGTTTGTGAGGTAGACTCGGTAGAGACATACATCCAATGGTGACAACTCTTCCGTGAAAATTGCATGCAGTCACAAGGAGTGACACAACTAGCTGTACGATCTGGTGATCTCTGATCGGACCCATGAAGAGGAAGGAGTGAAGGGAGCTGTCACAGCTTGGAGTAATATTACAGGTCTGTTTTTAGTGAATGCATATGGGTAAAGGATTGAAAGGAAAAAAGGATACCCCAAGATTTTTCATTGAGTCAAATGAGTGAGTACACTAGACTGGGAAAAGAACCTTAGGACTATTCAGCAGGCCTTTTCAGGGGTGAGCACTACATAAGAATTTTTGGATAAAGATGCATATATTTGCATATCATCTTTTCTATGCAATGTCTTGTTAACCGCGGTCCCATAGCAGGTGTACTCAGGGGCGGACCGACAACTCATGGGGCCCCTGTGTCCTTGCCCAAACTCAAAAAAGCCTATGAAAAAGGTACCAGGGGCATCTCATGGGGCTCCCTATTGTCCCCTGGCCCTCAGGCAGTGCCCGAGTTTCCAAATGGTCAGTCCGCCCCTGGGTGTACTGCTACAGGGCTGCTTCGCTGGGCAAAATAACGTAAATATACTTGATTTTGCATTTCCAGGTGCTGTTATTGGCTCCTGAGGATGTCAATCACCGGGTCCCAGCTGGCGATTTTCAGCTAGTACTCGGTGATCATCGGCGAAGCTGAAAGGGGAGAGATCTGTGTGTAAACAACACAGATTTCTCTCCTGTCAGTATGGACGTGCTGCTTTCTATCTCTCTTCACAGCAGAGAGCAGAGAGATAGAAAGCAGCAGGTCTGCTTAGTAAAACACAACACAGTACACAAGAAAATCACTCCCTAACTCACAGGTAACCCTTTGATCGCCTCAGATGTTAACCCCTGCCTGCCCAGTATCATTAGCACAGTGTCAGTGCTTTTTATTAGCACTGATCACTGTATTAGTGTCACTGGAGATATCGCTTCTCGGCCTTTTGGCTAAGATCAAGTGTAGTATCTGTTCTTATCAGTGTCCAGTGGGGGTGCTCCCGACCACTCTGTCTTTGTGGGGTTGGTTGGATAGTACCCTCACTGGTATGATGGGGGTCCGGAAGGCTGGACCGGAGGGACAGAAACCGGGGAGCGCCATGATTCGTTCTGGGGCCTCGGGAGTAATTCCTCTGGGAAGACTGGAAAGACCCAGTACCTCCTGATTTGAGCAAGCTACCTTGGTCTGGCCAGGGGCTGGGGACGCAAAAAGTCCGCAAACTCAGTGCCCCCTGGGGAGACGCGCTCAGGGGTGTCACTAGTAACACTTGGGTGTGGGACCCCACGGTGTGAAAATGACACTTGGCCACTGTTTTTACACATCTTTTTGCACAGCGCCCTAAGGACCAGGCCTTTTGGCTAAGTCCAGGGCAATTTTTGCTATGGGCCTCAGGGCCTGGTCTGTGCACAATTCGGCACGGTACCACTTTTTTATTTTTTATTTCTCTTTATTTATTATGCACTTCCCACGTTTGTCACTTTTTTGCTCTTATGTGTGTGTTTTTCACGGATGGAGGGTGTGGGTCCTCGGGCCTACCCTGAAGTCTAGGGGGAGGATGTGTGGCCATACGGTTCCTTCCTCCCCTGATCCCTAGGGGACTCTTCTTTGGGAGAGTCCCCTTGCCTAGTACTGGATGTCCGGCTTCGGCTGGGCATAGGGAACGGTGGTCCACCAGGCCTTTTGGCCAGGAGGACCAATTGGGAACCTTGTCCCCGTCAGGAGCTTCGTGCCCCGGGGGATCAGGGTAAGCGGTCCAAGCCCCTTTAGGGGTAGGACACAGCACACCCCTAAGTGCACATTTTCGTGTGGTGTTTTGCACTTGCACTTTTTTTGTGAACACTTACGGGTTTTTTTGTTATAGTTGCACGTTTGCGGACAAAAAAAAAAAAAAAATTAGTGTCACTGGAGATGTCAGTGCCAGTTAGTCAGTTCCCACCCAGTGTCAGAATGCCTACTGCAGTCCTGCTGTAAGTCGCTGATCGCCACCATTACTAGTATAAAAAAATAAATACATAAAAAAATACATTATATTCAATATATTGCCATTTGTGGACACTATAACTTTCACGTAAACCGATTAATATACACTTATTGGGATTTTTTTTAGCAAAGATAGGTAGCAGAATACATTTTAGCCTAAATTTATGACAAAATTTTATATTTTACATTTTTTTTATTGGATATGTTTTATAACAAAAAGTAAAAAATATTGTTTTTTTTTTGTTTCTAGCGCAAAAAAACCCACAGAAGTGATTAACCGTTTCAATACCGGGCAATTTTACACCTTCCCTCCCAGGCCATTTTTCACGTTTCAGCGCTCTCACACTTTGAATGACAATTGCGCGGTCATACAACATTGTACCCAAACTAAAATTTTATCATTTTCTTCACACAACTAGAGCTTTCTTTTGGTGGTATTTAATCAACGCTGGGGTTTAGATTTTTTGCTAAATTAACAAAAAAAGACCAAACTTTTTGGAAAAAAAACACGTTTTTCTTTGTTTCTGTTATAAAAGTTTACAAATAAATAATTGTTCTTCATAAATTTAGGCCGAGATGTATTCTACTACATGTCTTTGCATAAAATAACCAAAATTAGGATGTATTATTTAGTTTGTAGGAAAGTTATAGAGTTCACAAACTATGATATATATCTGAATATTGATCAATCCTGAAGTTCTGACAGCCAATCTAATTTCTTGAGGTCCAAGAATGTCAGAATAGTACAGATATCCCCCAAATGATCCCTTTTTGCAGAGTAGACAGTCCGACATGCTTCATAAGAGGAATGGCAAGTTTTTTGAAGTTGTATTTTTTTTGTCATAATTTTTCAGAAAATGAAAAAATTAAAAAAATAATTTTCACAATTTTTTTTTGCATACTGTCACCAGTGCAGTACACCGTCATCATTTAACTGCCATGGCGGTGAACAGGGAAACTGACTGGTGACAGTATGAAAAAAAAAAAATATATATTTTTTATTTTTTTCTTATTTTTAATTTACAACTGTCATGTGACCTGCTGTGATTGGTCACAGCAGGTCACATGGTACCGGCAACGGGGGGCTGGTACTCAGATCTGTCATTGGCTGTGTCCGAGGTACACGGCCAGTGCGCGGCTCTGCAACCGCACGAACTGCGCATGTGCAGGAGGAAGCCAAATGGCGTACCCCCCGGAAAGCTAAAGCATTTTTGCGGCCGCCAAACGGCTATAGGCCGTGCAGCTAATGGTTAAATACCACCAAAAGAAAGCTCTATTTGTGGGGGGGAAATGACATAAATGTCATTTATGTACAGCGTTGCATGACTGTGCAAATGTCATTTAAAGTAACGCAGTGCCGTTTCGCAAAAAATGGCTTGGTGAGGAAGGGGGTAAATCTTCTGGAGGGCAAGTGATTAAGTAAGTTTAAACATTTACATTTGAAGGAATGTTCTCTTAGATTGTAAGCTCCAAGGAGCAGGGCCCTCCTAACCCCCTTGTATTGAACTGTATTGTTGCTGTATTATCTCCCGTTATGTTGTAAAGCACTGAGCAAACTGTTGGCGCTATATAAATCCTGTATAATAATAATAAACATATTTGTAGGTATATGCATATTTAGCACTAAACGTTACTCTACTACTGTATTTTGAGCTGTTTACATAATGTAAAATGCTAAGCTTGCGTCTTTAACATAAAAATTTCTGAGCTTACTTTAAGTAAACAGAGATTAGAAGATTATGTCTGCAAGATAAGTGTGGATAATAGACAATAAAACAAATCCAATGAAAAGTTGCTGTATTGGGCTAATTGATGTAGGCAACCTACATATGTGGACACGTGAACATTGATCTTTCAGATAAATATGTATCTGTATCAGAGTGATATCTGTTTTTGAAGGTTGTTTTAACTCAGTCTGTAGTTATCAGGTAATATAAATTTTCTGCAATGAAATACTTCTCTACAAGGACAGAGAACTTTGACACTTGATAAAGTGGTGCAGAGTTCATTGTACGCTCAAAAAATGGGAACACTGTACAGTATATAGTCAGTGCAGATTTTTTGAGTAAAGCCAGCAGTAGATGGATTGAATCTCATCCAGTTCAGCAGGGATTGTACAAGATTCGATCCATCGACAGGCAGGTTGGTTGTACTGAAGTCAATTCATCGACAACAAGCCTGTCAGGATTTTTTATGTGATCACTGCTGCTAGCTAAAGCTGCCAGCAATGATCATTGTGTTCTGCCTGCAGGGAAGCCCCCCAAGCAGAACACAATAGTGCTGCGAGAAAAATTCCCCCATCAACAGTGACTGTGTTGATGGGGTAATTGAACAATTTTCTTTACTTTCATCTCTGGTGGAAGGAAAGAAAATTGCTTAATCTATGAGCTGCTTAAAGTAAGTGCACTAACACATTGCACCTTTCTCATTGACCTGAATATGCCAGGGGCTGACATAGGCCACTTTTACAAGGATTCCCCGCAGGGCTACATGTCAACATGCTATGTTTCTCACCAATCAGATTCAGAGTTTTATGGCACGTTTGATGCTGATTGGTAGCGTAGGAGAAATAGCTTCAGTTCTTAGTAAGAACACATGGGTTTGAAGGCAAATAGACTATACACTTTGCAAGTGCAGTTGCACTCATTTTTTCCAGAGTTTAGTAAATATGGTAAAGCTCTGCCGATTTCCATTGTCCAATCACATGTAAGCAAAAATGCTGTTTTTTTTATTTTCCTTGCATCTGAGTGGGTATTCTTTAGAAAGTGAAGCTTTAGCACATTTAGTAAGTAAAATGAGTGCTGCTGCACTTGCAAAGTGCACAGTCTATTTGTTTTTAGTAAATCCACCCCATTTTTTATACATGACCTTGTATGGACATAGAAACTTTTGGTTGCACATTGCTAAGCAATTCAGATAACATGCAATATTTTCTTAAGTTACTACATAAATCATCTATGTTAAAATACTGTAGCAGTCTACCAAAAGTGGTGAAGTATTGTGGCATCTTATATCTTGGACTCCAGGTGAGATCTTCCTGCAGCAGCTCCTTGATATTTTCATATTCCTACCTACCTCAAGGTGTTTCCACTTCTCTAGTTGCATGCCTAGTAATATAAAGGTAAGGAAAACTCTAAAAAAGCACAGTGGTTTGCTTGTAAAAAAAAGAAGAAAAAAAAGGACCGTGGCAAGTATGCAGCTCAAACACCCAGGTTTCTCCACTGCAGAGACACAAGAAATGATTAATATTTTACCTCTCCAACACAGTGGAGAGACTCTGAAGATATTCAATACTCATATACACTGTTTGCAATTCTTTTATCGGTGGAGTACCATCAATGTGGTTTTTCAGTGGCAGTGCTCACCTATGATGAGCTAATATTTCTTAAAATCATATACGTCCCTGCTGACATCACCAAGATAATATTTTCTGTTTTTCCTTCAGATATTCTTTTAGCTTCCAAACACATAATCTGACAAAAGAAACCTAGGATGCTTTTCTAATAAATGTTGGAGCAAATATTCATCCAAAAATTCAGTCTACATTTAATGAAGGGAATGAAAATCATTTGAACAGACTTTAAAATTTTGTGTAGCACCCTCTTACATAGGTAGCTAAGGGATGGAAAAAATTAGTTTTTGACTGGGTGGTAGTCAGCCCAGATTTTTTATTTGTATGGTTATGTATTTGGTTTGTCTCTAAGCTCAGTGAAATCGTGGTTTCTCATTGTTGTTAGTAGATGTCATTAGTGCCACTGTCTGAGGTTTCCTTGCCAGGCTGAGTTATGAGTATTCATATATCCCCCAGCTATCCCAGTAGGACGTTCAGGCCACTGGGGCATGAAGGGGGAAGGTATAAATATTTGGGGAGGACATTTGCTTGCTCTCTTGCCTCAGGCTGAGGCCTAATGAGTTGCTGCTGGACTGCCTATGCTGCTGGGTCCTGAAGCCTGATTGGGGCCTAGCATGCGTTGGGTGAACTGCCCTAAATACCTGGTGTAGGAGATTCACCAGCTGGGGAAGCTGACATTTTTTAAGGCTTGGATACTGATCTATATGTATGTCCATCAGGGTCTCGGCTGTTGAAGAGCCGGGGGGCCCATACCTGCAAGTACAGAATCTTCACCCTTGAGGATCCAGTCAACTAACACATTACTAAAAAGCAACAGGCAGCTATTTGCTGACCTCATCAGTATTTTTTTCTGATCTGAGTGTGCTGTAAGGATTTATGAACCTGTATAACATTTACACGATACAACTCCTACAGTGTCCCTGATTTGGCCATTCCTTCCAGTCTCAGAGGTCAAGAAGTGTATTTACAAGACAATGAATTAGGTCCTTTTCTTTGGAGCTAGCATTGATCTGAGTATCTCATGTTACTGGGTCAGAGTGCATGAAGCTGTTATTGAGTGAGTGCTGGCAGCCTCCCTGGTCATCATCATTTGTGCTGCCATTATCAGGAAATGCGCAGTGACTGTGTTTTTACAACATTCAGTCATCACTAATGGCCCTTTGTTTGCTTTTAACATTCAGTTTTGTAATAAATGTAATTTCCTTAACAAAAACCACATACACCTTTTTATCCTGCTCCTTTAAATTTTCTTTTCACTATTGTCAAAAATGAATGTCAATGAATGTCAGTTTGAACCCACTATCGATTAGAAAATTTAAAGAATGTTCCTCAAACAACAAACATCAAACAAAATTCTACTAGTGCATAGCCAATTTTCTTTAATTTTCCTTAAAGTGCATTTCCACCTTTTGTAGCTCAGTTTGAGAAACCCTCACTATATGTTTTGTGCTCCTATGCACACAGCATATCTAGAAATAATTAAAAACTTTCTAGTTATTTCTTTGCTGCAGAATGATACCCAGGACTCCATAAGAGCTTGTATTGTTCAGAAAATTCTGGGGACAAATAAGTAGGGACACTTTATGGTCAGATTGGTTTAAAAGTGCATTAACATATAATTTACCACCTAACCCTTTGTTCAGTTTTACAACTGATAATGAAGATCTGCCAGCATAGTACAGACAAGGTTAATTTTAGTAAACATAACTCCCCAGCCTCCTTGCTAACATAAAATAAAAGTAGATATTTAGGTCGGATTTTTATAGTATTTTTCTGCAAATAAAAGGGTAAGAAGCATTTTTTAAATATTTTTTTTAAACGAATGCTAAATGAATAGGAATGTAACAAATAAAAAGAAGGTTTCATCCCAATATATACAGTATATTATACAGGCTGTCACTAACATTTACACAAAAGTTTTTATTTTTCCTTTGTAACTAGTTGTATCACCTTTTGATCCTGTCAGTAGAACCTGTTGGTTTTCCACTTGCTTTAACAGGATGACAACACTGTTTATTCTGAGTGTAATAGCATAGCAGCATTGTCACCCTGTGGACAGGATAGTCGTAGATGGACATATACTGTAGCTTTTATTGGACTTTAAGATACAAACAAATTAAAGCCAAACTCCTAACTAACACTTTTTTTTCCATCTGTATCCCATTAGGGAGATTTCCATTCACTTCCTGTCCCATAGCCAAATAAGGAAGTGAGAAGAAATCCCTTCAAAGTGAGGAAATTCCATTTATGCGGCAGACGATTTTACCCCCTTCATCACCAGGGCATTTTTTTTGCTATTCAGCGCTGCACTACTCTAGCCTTCAACAGCAGGGTCATACAACACTGTATGCAAATGAAATGTAAATTATTTTTTCACACAAATAGAGCTTTCTTTTGGTGGTATTTGATCACCGCTGGGTTTTTTTTTGTGATATAAACAATAAAAAGGCCTAAAATTTTGAAAAAATAAAAACAATATTTTCTGTCTTACAAAACATATTCAATAAATTCAAATTTCGTCATAAATTTTAGGCCAAAATGTATTCTGCTATCTGTGTTTGGTAAAAAAAATCCCAATACGTGTATATTGGTTTGTGTGAAAGTTATAGTGTCTGTAAACTGTGGTATATATATTTGAAAATTGGTCAGTCCTGAGGTACTGACGACCTGTGTCGTTTCTTCAGGCCCTAAAATGCCAGGACAGTAGAAATGACCCAGAAATTACCTCTTTTTGGAAAGTAGACAAGGCATTTAGTAAGAGGCAATGACGCTGTAATTTTTGGAAAATGCAGAAATCTGATATTAAAAAATTTTTTCAACAATCTTTCTTTACATACTGTCACCAGTTCAGTACAGCGTCATCATGACTGGTGTGGCCGGTGATCGGAGACACTGACTGGTGACATTATGTTTAACCACTTCAATACTGGGTACTTTCACCCCCTTGCTGCCAAAGGCCAATTTTCAGCTCTGTCGCACTTTCAACGACAATTGCACGGTCATGCAACACTGTACCCATGTGAATTATTTCAGAGACAGCAAGAGCTTTCTTTTGGTGGTATTTATTCAACACTGGGGTTTTTTTTATTTTTTTTGCTAAACAAATGCAAATTCACTGATGTAGGCTAATGATGCTGCACTGATGGGTACTGATAATCTGCACTGATGGGCACTGATGAGGCTGCACGGATGGGCACTAATGAAGAGGCACCAATGAGGCTGCACTGATGGGCATTGATAGGCATCACTGATGGGTACTGATAAGCTGCACTGATAATCAGGCACTGATGTTCAGTGTCCTGATTATCAGTGTAAACAAAGTACTGATAGCCTCTCCGGGTATTGGCTGTCCTTTCCTCACACAAACACAGCGTATGAGGAAAGGACTGCTGATAACCGGCAAGTCTGATTACATGTGATCTTTCGACTATAGCGCAGTAATAAAGTGGTTAAAAGAACTTTTTTTAAAATACCGTATTTCGTGCTCCATAAGACGCACCTAGGTTTTAGAGGCGAAAAACAAGAAAAAAAATATTCTGAACCAATGGACTGCAGACATAGTACAGGAGATGACCAGAGACTGCGGACACAGTACAGGAGATGACCAAAGACTGCGGACACAGTACAGGAGATGACCAGAGACTGCAGACACAGTACAGGAGATGACCAGAGACTGCGGACACAGTACAGATGACCAGAGACTGCGGACATAGTACAGGAGATGACCAGAGACTGCGGACATACTACAGGAGATGACCAGAGACTGCGGACATAGTACAGGAGATGACCAGAGACTGCGGACACAGTACAGGAGATGACCAGAGACTGCGGACATAGTACAGGAGATGACAAGAGACTGCATACACAGTACAGGAGATGACCAGAGACTACAGACACAGTACAGGAGATGACCAGAGACTGCGGACATAGTACAGGAGATGACCAGAGACTGCGGACACAGTACAGGAGATGACCAGAGACTGCGGACACAGTACAGGAGATGACCAGAGACTGCGGACACAGTACAGGGAATGACCAGAAACTGTGGACATAGTACAGATGACCAGAGACTGCGGACATAGTACAGGGAAAATACCAGGGACATAGTACAGATGACGAGACTGCAGACAGTAAAGGAGATGACCAGAGACTGCGGACCTTTGGGGAGGGAGGGGGAGCGGGTACCTGAATTTGACAGGTACCTGCTCCCAATTTTGCGGAGTTATCTTTCTTCCCACGCCGGCTTCTGTGACAGCCTGCGCTTTGTGAATGGCCCGGCGCCTTCTGGTCCGGTGTCTTCTGGTGTCCCAGAAGACACCGGACCATTCACAAAGCGCAGCGCTTCTCACGCATGCGCAGTGAGCACCTGGCTGTCACAGAAGCCAGCGTGGGAAGACTGTACAGCGCTAGAGCGAGGAACAGGTAAGGCCCTGCAGGAGAGAAGAGCTGAGCAGCCGGCCTGATATTCTGACATGGTGGCGGTAGAAATACCGGACCGGCCGCTTTATATTCGCTCCATAAGACGCACTGACATTTCCCTCCCCTTTTTTGGGGTTAAAGAAGTGCGTCTTAGGGAGCAAAAAATACGGTAATTTTTATTAAATTTTTTAAACCTTTTTTAATTCATTTAACATTTTTAAAATGTTTTACTATTTGTTTTACATACTCTCATCAGAGTAGTTCAGTGTCACCATAGTAACACTGTACTACTCTGAGGGAGTGATCAGGGATTTTTTTTTGTTACCACTTTGTTTGCTGCTACAATGAAGGTCATTCTAACAGCAGTTTTCAACTGTCATGAATTGATTACATTCATGACAGCTGTGATCACTAGTGATCTGTGATTGGATACAGCTGATCACATGGTACACGGTGCTGTGATTGGCCCAGGTACCATGTGACAGCTGTGGGCCAATCACAGTTAAGGAAACACAGCTGTTATGAATACATTCATAACAGCTTTGTTGACACAGTGATCATTTGATTGCTATGCAATCACATGATCACTGGGTCTCGAGTACCGGAATCCGAAATCTGCACGCCCCCGAACTGGAGCAGGCAAAATGATGTACATGTACGTGCTTTGGCCTGCAGATGCTGCACAGCCGCAGTATAATTACTGCGGCTGGTCAGCAAGTGGTTATTTTCCTCAAATTCACTCTTGGTGATAATGGTAAACAGGTCAAATAGAGAGAGTGAATTTCCCTAATGAGGGCACAGACAGCAATTAAAAACCTAGAAAGTGTTCTAATCCCTCTTCACTCTGCCCAAATCGAGAAAAAAATGTTTTATTTTTAGTTGTACCTTAAATCTATTGACAAAGTGTGTCATATACTGTATGTATTTTTCTGTTTTACCCATAGCTCTACTGTAAGTAGCTGACAAGTATTGATAGCTGTCAAAGAGTGCATTTTCACTTACATAAGGCCCAGTCCTCATCATTGCTATCCTATTTATTAACACAAATTACAAATGCTACACAGTGTTTCCATTTTTCTTTATTTACAGAGTCCAAAAATCGTACAAATTAAATATACAGAATACGTTACAATAAGACTTATTGATTCTACTAATATTATCACTGGGTGCATGTGCAAACAGTAACCTTTCCCACTCTAAAATCTGTCACACAAAATAGAAAGTGACAAAAAAGTGTGACTGTGCAAATAACTTTAGAAATGATGTATAATACAAACGTGTAAAACATAACAGTGGCTATAGAACCGTAATGCAATAATTCATTAAATATACATTTAACATTATGTACATAATCTGAATGTGCATTTATATCTTAAAAATACACAAGTGTACATTTTATATGAAGGGAATGCATTATTGTTCTGCAAAACAAATACACATCAAAACATAAACATTTCTGATATCTCCTGATAAACATTCTAGTTACTAGTTAGATGGTGGTTGATTACATATTAGCAATTCGTATTATTAGGCAGTTTTTATAGGCCATTTAAGTTTTTATACCACAATGTGGTTTGAAATGGATATAAATAGGCACTGTATTGGTTTCTACTTAAAGAAAACCTGTGTCTAGACTTTGCAAATTAAAGTATTTATATATTATATAGGCGGCATATTCCCTAACTGCTTGTTAACTGTGAGCCAGCCACTACTAACAACTGGATCCATCGTAGATTGCAAGTCAGCAACCTAGGCCTATGTAAAAGTGACCTTATGGCAGCAGATACTTAGCAGCCTGTCAGTCTTTTAATGTAAACAAACAGCAGGTGCTGTAAACTGTTGAAATTCAACTGAAACCTCACATCTGTGTCTCTGTAGATCTTTAAGGATGAATTACTTCAAAGTGCCTGCAGCTACAAAAGTCAGTGAGGGCCTGTTTTAAAGCTGTTTTATTGCCTCTTAAAAATATATATATACACTTTACTGTCTGTAGTCTGGGCACAGGTGCACTTTAAAGAGTTTCCATTTTAAAAAGAACCAGAGACAACTAGCTTATGCAAATAGCAAAATATTCAGTTTACATGATTATTATCCAGGTTTTCTTTACTCACTTTGAGTCTATGGCTGGAAC
Organism: Staurois parvus; assembly: GCF_062004578.1. Classification (NCBI taxonomy): domain Eukaryota; kingdom Metazoa; phylum Chordata; class Amphibia; order Anura; family Ranidae; genus Staurois; species Staurois parvus. The sequence continues at coordinate 1,058,495 of NW_028318140.1, forward strand.
ACATGAAATACAGCCTCTCCACTCTGATTTTTTTCTACATGCACAATAGAAGTGAAGGACTGGCAGGGTGGCTGGGGCTCATTTAGACGGGCGATTAAGTCCATCCTCCATGTGCAGCCACTGGCAGATGTGTGCACCTCAAAGCTGCGTGCCAGCAGCCCATAGAAGTGAGTGCACATGCAGTGGTTGCATGGACACAATCACATGTCAAAGTTTGACAAGTGGACAAAAGCGGGTGCATGGATCCAAATGGGGAGGCTGTCTAAAAGAGCCCTTAGCAGCTGCCGCATTGCAGCTTCTTGTAAGCTCCATGCCCAAGTGCGGGTTTCTAGGGGAAGGTTGTTAAAATCTTCTTGCCAAGCTCACACATATTGTATGTATGCTGTATCATGTAGGTGGGATTTCTTTTGCGAAGTCACATGTATACTGCATGTCTTGTGCTCGGAGCGCACTCACTCGGGGCACCCAGCACAGTGACTGGGTTGGCTCCCAATCATGTGATCACTGGAAGAGTTAACAACCCCTAAAGGATTGGTGGCAAGAGGTTATTTTTTCAGCTTAAGAGCCTACCTAATGTTGACAGTTGCTGCTCTGTCCATCTGGGGTAGCTGTGCATGGCAACCAATCAGCTTCTAGTTTCCATTTCTAAGCTTATCTGAGCAAGCTGAAGCTAAAAGCTGATTGGTTACTAAACACAGCTGCTCCAGATTTGACCTGCTCCAATTTTTAGCAAGTTCCCCGCACTGTATTCTATCACCTAGGAATGCGGAGCAGTCTGGTCAATCAGTTAGGACACCTGCAACTGTCAGACTTCAGGTGAAAAGAATTCTCAGATAAAGTTAAGTGAAAATTGATAAAAAAAAGAATTCATCCATAAACTGCATGAGCCCAAGCATGACAGATTATTTGAAATAAATAAAAAAATACATAATTTGAGTACCTTTATGGAAGGATTTATGAAATACCACGGGCGACTACTTCAGATGTTTCCTGTAGTGCCATCGGGCTTGCTCTGTACTTCTACCATTGGCTTAGGATGCTATGCTGTTAGAATTTATGTGGATTACTTAGAAATGAACCTCCAACAGTCACAAGCTACAGGACTGGTGGTAGAATGAGGGGTGTGCTCTTTGCCCAGTCTTTTGCTATATGGAATTCCTGAAGGCATATATTGTATTACAAACTACACCAAACCATAGAGATAGCTTTTGTACAAATTCTGGAAGATGGCGTATAATTGAAATATGAAATATAACTTTGAATAAAGAAATTACCTTAATGTGTACTCTACCTTTACAGTAAATGCCTAGAGCTATTTTCACATTTCCATTTATTTTACATGCTTGTTGGAGGTGGTGTTCCTTTCTGTAACATTCTGCATTAGCCATATAACTATTGCAGCATATTTGGCAAGCATGACAGCTAGTCCTAATATTGCTATATCTACTCTATTCCCTAGCACTGTCTGTTCTTTTTGAACCTTGAACAAATATGTCTGTTTAATCTCCCCCACAACCTCTATTCCTGGCTGCCACTTGTGGAGTACATGAAAAATGCAGGAAACTGTAAATTTACATACATTTAAAATTGAACTCCAGAAAAAAACTCTATTGCATAAAATTCCCCCTCTCTCCATGCAAAGAAGAACGCCAATACATGTCTCAAATTCAAATCTTAAATGGTCTGAAATCCCATCTTTTAATATCTGTGACGTCAACGCAAAGCGGCCCAGAACCTTTGTATTACTGGATGCCAGGAGTATCCGATAAGGTGCCGCAAGTTACATTTCACACAAAAATAAGCAAGTATAAGCTGCCAATTATTTGCTGCGGGTGGGGCATGATCAAATGATCCACCAATGTTGATCTACCTGCCAAAAGTAGCTCTGATATCATTACGTTGGGCTTCCCTGGACTACCATAGAGGCTTATAAGATGTCAATGTGCTCAGTAGGAAAAGAGTAGAGATGAGTGCTTACAACAGAAAATGGCTCCCCTGATGCTTACTGAAAAACATATTTAAGGCTAAATCTGACTAGCAAAGTAGCTGGGATGAATGTTTCGGTAAAGGTAAGGCTGTGCCTTTGCATTAGTGCATTTTATAACTGGCTGGAGTTCAGCTTAATACATACAGTTCTGACTGACTGGTGGTTTTATATGTCTTGTACACTGTGGAATATTTACATGATTTGACTATGGCTTTATTTCAGTTATTATAAAGGAAATATATAATACAAAATGGTACAAATATATAACTTTATTTAAGAAATCTATTGGTATCTAACATATCAAGTTCAAACAGCAAAAAATTCCCCCACTATAGCAGTTGTTTCTGGTTATGCTAGCAGATTTAGTGCAAAGTATCAAACTACATAATTGTCAAATCAAGTTAGTTTTATCTTTACAAAACCTACAATACAAAAATGAGGAACATGCATTTGTGTAGTAAAAGCCAACTGCAAACACCACCTTTGGTAACACATATGCTGTGTCTAGCCATTTACCCGTGCCTGATTTTGTCTGTGAATACACTGCTTACGTGACCATCTTCACACATTATTTGGTATGTAAAAGCAATAAAAGTCTTCCTGTGCCATACCCTACTTCCTCGAGATGTGGAAACAATTAGGTATGCAATCTATGGAAAGCTATAGATTAATTGTGATATCAACTAGCCTTGGAATCTATGGAAAGCTATGAAATAGCTGTAAAATCGATTAGCTATGGAATCTATGGAACAATATGGAATAGTTGTAGAATTGATTAGCTATGGAAAGCTATGAAATAGCTATGGAATTAACAAACCATAGAATCTATGGAAAATTATGGAATAGTTGTAGAATCAATTAGTCATGGAATCTGTGGAAAGCTGTGGAATACTTGTGGAATCAACAGAAAAACTAATGTGATCTGATACAACAATGGCCCAGCCCATGTGATGGCTGTGAAATGCCTGCTGTAAACTTCAATGAGCATTGTTGCATGGGTAGGGGTTCCTATGCTCAGATCTTCCCAAAGTCAGGATTTGTACAGAACGAATATGGAGGCTGGCACCTTATGCCAGTATTGTTTTGTGCTGTTTTATTAAAGACAGGTTAGGACAAAACACTCTATAGCTCATCGCATATATATGTAAAAAACCATATATATTTGCAAAATACACAGCCAATAGTAACAGACATTCAAAAACCAATGCTTCCAAGTACAGGGGATGCAAAAGCGTGGTGTGTATGACCATTCCATTATTTTAAAGAAACTGGTTGCTTTAATTCTCCCATCTTGAGCAGACTATTCATTTCTGAATGGAAGAGCTGGGTAAGCTCTGGAGTACAACAGACTGATCAAAATGTGGCCATTTCAGCAAGGACCAGACAAATTTCGATCAGTGATTGGCTGCCCCTGATTGACAGTAGGCCAGGTCCTGCTGTCAGAATACAATGTTCCAAAGGAGGTGGGATTCCACCTGGTTTGTGTGGACAGGGGAAACTGGCTAAGCAAAAAAAAAAAAGAAAAATACAAGGCTAAAAACTATAGCTCTGGCTTAATCATCAAGTACCGACAAGCACTAACATAAGTTATTCACATGCTCCTATACACCTGGATGTACTGGGTATTTTCTTCACTCCCAGAAACTGAACAGAGCATCAAGGGAGTGATTAAAGGTGATTGTGTGCTGTTGGGTAGGGAAGGTGGGATTTATAGCAAGCCTGTTGCTTTTATCTGTGTTACCATAGCATAAGTTAGCTGTAAACAGCGATCAATAGATATAAGAATTGTTGACTACGCACAATGAAACCACTGCTTCTTCACATGATTGTCTTATGTGCATGGGTACCCTTACTGACACTGATCACAGAGATGTATAGAACAAAGTATTAGTGAGATCTAAAATTATTATAGTCATTTGCACAGCACAAAAAGGAAACCTACTGTATATTTTTAGAGGTTTTAAAGCCTAAATGCAGCCAAAATATATTCTGGTGTGACGGGGGTTAATACAACTAAGGGGCTCTCACAAGCTTTCATCAAGAGAACCTGACTTTGCTCACCCTTTTCCCCCTAGCAGCTCCATTCATAGAAGGTATACTACAACTTCTATGAATGCACAAAGGACACATCCAACTGAGTGTAAGTTATGTCCCTTATACTGATTTTTCTGTTTTTTATTTTGGCTGCACTTAGGTGTTAATGATAAGATGGTGTGTTTTTGTAAATGTACACTATAGTGTATAGTACATTTACTGAGTGCATGTTTTTAATTACTATTTTAATGTCTACCTGAAGGCAATTTTTGTTTAGAACTTCACAGGTTTACCTGCTTGCTAAAAAAAATAAATAATCAAGGACTTATCTATAAAAAAAAACACTGTGTGAATGTCTCAAGCTTTTGCACAGCTATCATGAAAAATCATGAAAAATCGCCAAAGTTTGCCTGATTCATATATTTCCTCTGATAGTCATCTCCATTTAGTTGCCACAATGTGGTATTTTCCTGAAATATTTCAATCCAGAAAATAACGCATTATGGTAACTAGATGAAGCTCATGATCATAAGAAACAAACATATAACAGAATACAGGGATTATTTGTTACAGCTGTGTGACATTTGCATAGGATTTTTTTTTAATAAATAAACCCTTTAAAGCATACCTATGGTCAAAATTTAAAATCATATATTAATGTCCATATTGTATTTCAATTATTTCTAGCCTACTACTATTTATCTGAATGAAGCTTGAAATTTGTAAACTTACTTTGTGAAGATCCCCACACATTTATTTTATAGAATCTATGACACATATTCACCATGGAATATTAAATTGAGAAACCCTGTGCAGCGGGAAGATTAGGATCTGTAGGTTGCTGCTCGCAACTAACACAAGTAGGTGTGGTAATAAATCAATTAGGATGCACGCTGCCACTCCTATAACTGTGAAAAAAATATGATTATAAATGAATATGTGAACCCCACTCTGAAAATAATTGTGATGGAGTTTGTGTGACGTGCTACAGTACACCTCCCTCCACAATGAGTGAATGTGTGGTCGCATCACTAAAAATGTATATAAACAACAGTAACAAGTGTATCGTGCTACAATGCACCTCCCTCCTCCGTGATGATGTGATATAACACTCTATGATAAATAAAAAAACATAAATCATGTGATAGGAAACCTAATATGCGAATATATAAATGATAATACTTGAGGTGCTACAATACACCTTCTCCTAATGCAACACACTGAAATTTGTGTTAAAAAATATGTGAATATATAAATAATAATACTTGAGAGGCTACAATACACAGGAGGCTAATTCATTGCAGGGACTTGAGGAAGGAAAGCACCCAAAAAGTGCTTTTCACCCACCTATGCACAGAGGGTCAATATATTGCAGTGAGTGAGGTTTTGGAGGGGGAGCACGAGTGATAGCACGGATCACAAATTACCTGGTACTGGTACCAGCTATATCACCAAGTCACCATTGTATTTAAAATATGGAAGGTGTTTTGTAGTACAGGGATTTTATAAAGATGAACTGACACATACATGGAAGTTTTGAATATTGACCTTTCTTTCAAGGACATTTTTTAGCACAAATTTCCGGTGTATTGTATTAGGGGAAAGTGTATTGTAGCCCCTCAAGTATTATCATTTATATATTTGCATATTTTTTAGCACAAATTTCAGTGTGTTGTATTAGGAGAAGGTGTATTGTAGCCCCTCACGTATTATCATTGATATATTCGCACATTAGGTTTCCTGTCACGATTTATGTTTTTTAGCATATAGTGTTATATGGGCATCCTCACTGAGGATGGAGGTGCATTGTAGCACGATACGCTTGTTATTAATATTTATATTAATTTTTTAGTGATGTGATCACACATTCACTCATTGTGGAGAGAGGTGTACTGTAGCACATCACACAAACTCCATCACGTTTATTTTCAGAGTGGGGTTCACATATTCATTTATAATCATATTTTTTTTCACAGTTATAGGAGTGGCAGTGCAGTATCCTAACTGATTGACATATTCACCATACCCTGTGAGTAGCACTGTTGTGTCACACATTTCACAAAGGCTTGCTTCTGAAATACAGAAAAGGAATTTTAAGAGGCGGAGTCAGTATAGGAATCACTGCTTACAGGCAGCAAGATACCATGGGATATGTAGTCCTTAGAAATTAAAAGTGAAAAGCAGAGGCGAAGCTCAAAGCATGCAGGAAATCCAAGAAGTTGTGGAAAAAGATGGCCAGCAGACAGAACTCACAACATACAAGGTGATTTTTTATGTAAACTTATATTGGATTGTCAAACATAACTATTGCTTGTATTACTATTGCAATGTTGATGATATCAAAGTGTAAGCTGTGACTATAGAATTCCTTTCAAATTTATCTGAACACAAAAACTGAAGATTGGTTACTTAATAGGGAACATATAGAAATGTTAATTGTGCCTAAGCAGTACCCTAAAGAAGATTACCGGAGAGGAAGCTGTACCTGAGGACTTGCAGTGCAAGGATTTCCCTACTTCTGTTTCATTCTTTCTGTGGAACTGTGTTTCCTAACCTGTCTTGGTGTTTTTTGATTATTACCCCACTAATCTTTATATCACAAGTCATCAAGGAGGCAGCTCTGACAAGAGGAACAGTAGCCCTGCTTCTCTACCAAGATGACTACCTCCACACGGAAACATGCATGGAGCCTAAAGGCAATGCTGGTAATTAGTCCTTTTCCCTCAGACTGAATAAAAATACTTAGGAATCTCTTTCAACTGTGGCCAGCAGCCAGGCAGGAAGCTGTCTCTTTGAGAAAGAGGTGAATCCTGAAACTCATTGAGAAGTGAAGTGGTGTGTCTGCTGAGTTCAGCCCTTAGTGCATACTGAGACTTTCCTTTGGCCGCAGTTGTAGTAGTTGGGAATGGCAGATTCAAGTGCCATTCAGCTCTCTAGTGGGTGGAATAGAAGCGTATGAAAAAAAATTTATATTTATATGCCATTGCAGTTTGTTTTTGCTTGCGCTCTTATTTTATTAAATACATAGATTTGTATATGCCAGCTGTATATCGGAAAATAAGGTAAGAACTCCTGGTTAAAGTGCACCTGTTTATAAACTCAAAGCTCCAAATGGCCAGTAGAAGCTTTTAGGTGTGGCTGGTGCCTATGAATTGTAAATATGTTCCTACAGGTCACCTAGGGAGACACCAGAACATGAGTGTCCATGGTATACAAAATCCAGTGTCTGGAATTGCCTACACTAATGCACTCCTTACATATAAGTCCTTAGCACCCTATTGAGAGGCTATCTGCAGTTCACAGTGGGATGTAGGAAGTTGCATACTACAGATACTCCCACATTCTGAGGGTTCAATCTAAAATAAATTCACAACATGTAGGCACTGACAGGCTTAAATTGAAAAGTTGGTTTTGTTCTTGACAGCAGTGACAAGTTGGCTTCTAGGACTGCTTAGGTCAGCCAAGTTAGCCCTATGGAGATTGTTGTTTTTATTCGGGTTGGAATTGACCAATAGACAAACACATAGAAAATGAAGCAGTGACATACAGTGATTGTACAGTATTACTATGAAGGAAAGATAGCCAAATGTGACTATACTTATGTACTTTAAAGTTTACAAACTATGTATATACAGAAATAACCATTGTTTAATTAAGCTGTTCACATTATACTATATATAAAACAAAAAAAACTTTATAAAGATTAAAGGTCCTGTTTAAGACAAATTCAAAATAGCTTAAAAAAATGTTCTGCCCTGTCCTTTTTTACAGCCACTGTCTAGAAAAATGGTTAACTATCCTTCTGTGACCTGCATTTCTAAACAGAGTACTTAATTTTGTTCCACCCCAAATAAACTGGTGGGACTTCTGAGATTTCAGAAAAATAACTGGAATGGTGAATTGGAAAAACAGGGAAGAGAGCCATTAGAGTCCACCCCCACATTACCCCAGCCATCTCTAAAATGGTTTAAAGGTTCTGGAGTAGAGGTATTTCTTACTGTAAAACAATGGGGTTGATTTACTAAAACTGGTGCACTCAGAATCTGGGGCAGATGTGCATGGTAGCTAATCAGCTTCTAACTTCAGCTTATTTGATTAAGGTTTGACAATAAAACCTGGAAACTGATTGGTTTCTGTGCAGAGCTGCACCAGATGTTGCACTCTCCAGGTTTAGTAAATCAACCCCAATGTACCTTTAAAGCAAATGGTTCATTGTAAGAACAGGGATGAGAGCTGTTAAAACTCCCTCACAATACCCCAACCATTACTAAACTGGTTTAAGGAGTAGAGATATCTCCTATCGTAAGACAAAGTACCTTCATGGAAAATAATGAATTGTAAGCACAATGAAGACAGCTGCTAGACCCCCCCCATCCCTTCATCAAATCACCCCAACCATCACTAACTGGTTTAAAAGATGCCCTGAATCTGGAGTAAAGGTATCTCTTATTGTAAGACAACGTACCTTAAAAGCAGACATTTTGTGAGATCCTTTCTTTAAACAGCCATAGTTTTGTGTAAGGTTTACCTTAAAGCTGAACACCAGGAATATATAAAAAATGCAAATGAATGCAGCTCTGTATTCACTAATAGATCCTTAAATATATTTTTTTTTTTAACGCAAGAAAAGTGCCAGGATTTCACTTGGCATTGGCCTCTTGCAGTCCTTTACACAGCAGAACTTATTTGTGCTGCAGTGCAAGGAACATGAAATAGGAGAGACCAGAGATCAAGAAATGAGCTCAGTAGGCTGCTGCTTCTCTTTTTATTGTCCTATCCAGGTGGCAAGAGAAATATGTTATCTGTGTATTTAACTGAATACCCAGAGTTCAGCTTTATTAATTAGGTATTAATATTTATTTGCTGTAACAGGCCATTTGGTTTGACATATGATATGGCCTTTAACCATTTTTCTTCTGTACCTTATTTTTTTAGTCATTCATCTAGTTTTTTCCAGTATGTGATGTATTATAGCGAATATTTAAAAAAAAAACTAATTTCTGTTAAAAACTCCTTTTAGGGCTCATGCACATGGGCATTTAAAACACTGCATTTGGATCCAATGCAGATTTAAAACACTGCAAACAGTGTTATAAGGTTCTGAACAGATGTAGGCTATGGGCCCATGCAGACATCTGTGTTGTGGTCAGCCAAAGTGTTGATTTGTGTAAACCTAAAGTGTAAAGTTGTGCATATGCGGTTTGAACTTGAATTAATTTTACACAGCACAAGTGTCATTGTTTGTGCAAATCTTTACATGTGTAATACATAAATGGACATTGTAGGTAGCTGAACCAAAGATCAGTGGGTAGGCGATGGAGTCCACCAGTGTGGCTATATGTGCCATTGATGCCTATTGTCAAGTCAATCATTCACAATGACTAAAGACTGAGGTCTGCTGCTTAATGTCACTCAGTGACACTTTGTTTATATTTACATCACTTTCATGGCCCCAAATGAGTCACATTCAAGGCAGTGGTGGTGCGGGTGAAGAATGAGCTTATTCTGCTCTTGCATCCATGCCTATTGAATGAATCAGGGTCAGGAAGGAGGTGTAAACATAAACAAAATGTCAATAAGTGGAAATAGACAGCAGACCTCAGTCTTTCAGAGCCAGTTCACAGAGTCAAATAAAAAATATAATCCACATTCCTGTGCCTTCCCCTGTAATGCAATTTTGCAGCAATTTTTGTTATGCAAATCGCAACAAATTGCACTCATTTTGAAAAATGCACTGCACCAAATCATATTGTATTGCAGCACCATGCGATCTGGTGCCCACAAAAGTACTGCATTTGTGATGTGTTTGGGATGCCATTAACAAAGTATTGGCACCCACAGCACGATTGCAAAGGCAGCGCGTTTTGAACACAGTGCGAGAAACGTGCATGGAAAGCTCCTTTCCCACACAGCCTTCTTATGTGAACCAGCCCTTAATAATTCCAAATGATTCTGTTTGTTTTGTTTACATCACCAGAAAGCCTGAGAACTGAGCCTCTATGCATCTCAACTACAGACATATGCACCGTTTGCAATACAAACCTTTTTTTGTGCATGCTTCCAGCAAAATCCGGCGTATATTTCAGTATTTTTTACACCCATGTGCATGAGCCTCTCATTTAAACAGGTAAAGCGTTTCACTGAAGTAGACTATAAGAATGACTAGAACAGGTTATAGAGTGCATAACTGCATTGCATACAAGTACAAAAATAGGATTTGTTTTAGGGCAGCTACAAAAATAGTACCTACTAGGTTACTGCTTATTTGTGGACTAACTGGACACAGGAGGCCCCCTTCCACATGGGTTGGACTCCGCTAGGAGTCTACTTGCTCAGCTGATCCTCACTGAGCAGGCGGATGGTTGTGCAGATTGGACACAGACAAAGCCTGCTGCCCTTTATGGGAGGTCGAATGTAAATGGGCCACCTGTCCGTTTACACCTAACTGCCATCTGATCCACTAGATGGATGGGGAATGTGTTCCCATGCATCTATTTTTAGCAAAAAGGATCATATCCGATGTAGGCGAGTGTAAATGGACACAAGATTGCTTCCATCCACCGCTCCATAGATGATAATGGAGGGTCCAATCGGGTCTGTCTAAAAAACTGACATGTGAAAGGGGCCTTAGGTGCTCCAAAAGAGCACCGTAACAAGCAACTGATTCCAGCACTACTTGCAAAGATTCTTTAATATTTTAGAAGATTCATAGACTCCAGAGAAAGAGAGAGAGAGAGACACACACATGATTTACTAAGATCTCACCTTAAATATTCATTTCAGTTTTGGGAATAAATTCAAAAAAGGATGTTATAGAACTGGAAAGTGCTGCATAGGAGGGCAACTAATTTATTTAGGAGAACTGAGGATTTCATCTGTGAGAAAAAAGCTGAAATTAATGTATTCATATTTGAGAAGAGGTGATTAGGATGGATATCATCACTATGTATAAAAACATAAATGATCCTTATAGTAAACATAGTATGCAATATGTTAATCCTAAAGTTATAATAATCCCTCAGTTTTAAGCATTTTTAGCAGCTGATTGGTGCCTTGCACACTGGCTTAAAAAAAAAAGCTGCTTCTAGAGGAGTTTTTTGTTTTGCCAGTAGAAGCAACTAACATTATCCTATGTGTAGGCACAAAAGGAAAAGGATATTTGGTGCACTCGGGGGGGGGGGGGGAGGCTGGAGTGGCTGCTGCAGCAATAAAATGCAATATAAATCCTTATATAAAGAAAGGGAAGGGGAAAGGTGAAAAAAGGGTCATAAAGTCCCAAGATCAGTCTGTAATTGTGGATTGCTGGGTTTGGAGGCTCTCTGCTTGCGAAGAGCTAGAAGGGATTCCGTATGGAAACAGTGAAGAGAAAAGGTGGCGTCATCTAAGTGCAGCATATAAATACCACTCGGGTACACCAGAAAAGGGGAGAACATTGCTTCATGTCCCATGAACAGCAGGGGGGAGGTGGCACGCATTCAGAGCATGCGTGCTCCCTCTTCAGGCCATCTTCAGGTGTGCTCCCTTTTCAGGCCCTCTCCTTGCCTGAAGAGGGAGAGCGCATGCTCCAAACACGCACCACTTCCTGCTGTTCATGTGACCGGAAGTGACGTCCACCCAATCTCTCTGGTATACCCGAGTCCACAGAAAGCACTGGGAGAGACATCACAGTCGCACCCAGCTTTGGGGCCGCCTACACCTGGACCTTCAGCGGATGATCTGTTTCGTGACAAGCACTTTTATATTGCAATATTGTGAGTTGCTCCACTTTTACTCTTTATAAATGGGTATTTATATGATGCACTTAGATGACTTTTCTCTTCAGCGTTATCCTATGTGTCAAAGGACATTGGGACGTTTAGAGGCATATTTTAAGCTCAGTGTTTAGAGGCAGAGAAAATAAACCCTTCTGTTTTGCGTTTTTGAGAAATTTTTTTGGCAGAAAAAAGCACCAAATGCACCTAAATGCTAATACAAACAAAAAGGCTTTTTTCTGCCAAAAGCATTCGGGTTTTTTCATGCCAGTGTACATGGACCCTTACTCACTTACTGAGTATACAGCTTTTTTATCTTTTAATCTTTGCCTATGGTCCATTTTAAGCTGGTGCCAAGACCACTGCCCAAGGTTTCCTGTTTAAGGCCTCTTTCACATGGACGTTCCAATCGGGTCTGCCTGCCCATTTTTCAGGCGGACCCGATCGGAACTTTCATTCTCCTCTATGGAGCGGCAGGTGTAAGCAGACATGTGTCCATTTACACCTGTCGACATCCAATCCGATCCAACTCACAAAAAAGGACAAATGGGGATCCAATTCCCCTTCCGTCCATTGGATTGGGTCAGATGGAAACAGACAGGTGGTCTGTTTTCATCTGACCACCCATTGAGGAGAGCAAGCTGCTCTGTGTCCGCTCTGCAGCAGCGGAGGGGGCACGGACTTTTCATCTGCTTACTCAATGGGGATCAGCAGAGACATCCCCCGCTGAGCAAGCAGATCTGCTAAACGGTTCCGCCTCGTATGAAAGGACCCTTAGTGTAGCTCCTTGTTCTAGCAAGGGAACACCAGGGGGTGCCAGACTAAAGGGTTGATTTACTAAAACTGGAGAGTGTAAAACCTGTGCAACTCTACATAGAAACCAATCAGCTTCCTTTATTTTTTGTCAAAGCTTAACTGAACAAACTGACGTTAGAAGCTGACTGGCTATCATACACAGCTGCACCAGATTTTGCACTCTCCAGTTTTAGTAAATCAATCACTAAGTGTAGTATTATAAATTGAATTGGGTAATAAGACAAAAAGCATCTCAAATAAGGATTATGTACAGAGTGGCTGTCATCAATAATCCTTGTCACAGCAAATCCACAGGGTTTGCCTCAGTCCATGCCAGGAAGCCAAAGCACCACTGCTGGCCAGGTATATTTCTTCAGGCTTTTCAGGTGTGCAGCAAAGTATGGAAATGGAGTTAACCCCTTGTGACTATGATGGACATTATAAGCTCTTGTTTGCATCCTTTTTTACTTTCCTTTTATCCTTTGCACTGAACTGATTTTTGCACCACCTGTCAGCTCTCCTCTTTCTTGCAGCATCCTATGAAACCACCCTTGAATGCAGGATTAGAGTTGTGTCCCCCTACACTGTGTGCATCAATAGAAACACATGGCTTCGTAGTGTAGGATGGCAAGGCACTACTCTGGTCCTCCTCTAGACCTTTCACTTTCTGATTCCCAGCTCTGCCCCCAGCTTCTTCCTGGCAGTGACACAAGGTAAGGAGTGTGCCCAGTGATGTAAGGGCGAGTGGGAGACTCTGAAAATCTAGTCTTACAGATACAACCAGCCCTTTGAGGGCCACTATAATGCTGAAGCGGCCTGCAATTACATTGTGTTTGACACCCCTGTTCTAGACCATAGGGGAGGTGTATCTGTATAGTGGGTGGGCAGAGGATGACCCCACACACAGCAGGAAAGCATATACCCCATCTCTGAGTGCTGTATTCCAGCAGCTGCTGTGTTGAAAGCGTGGTTTCTACTGGGAGCTTCTGTCTACCAACACGACAGGGCTCTATGGGGAGTGTGGCAAGCAAATTGACTATGGGAGAAACAGGCATGCCGTGCATGAGCACAGCATCCTGTATCTCTATTCAGAAATAAGTGATATGCAAACTGACCACAGCAGGAAGGATTCCCTTCCATGCTTGTTGTGATCACAATGAAACAAACAAAAGGGAAACTGACAGGATCACAAGACATTAAACAAGAAATAAGGCTCTCAGTAAAGAATAGAAATTACCCACAATACCATTGTTAAAAAAAGACACATACAAAATATATGAATTTTTGGGGTAACATACAATTTACAGTCATCACATAAAGACAAGGGCGCATGCTTTTCTCCTGGATTATAAGAGGTTTAACATCCGCATACAAACAGAGAGCTCTGAAAATATAGAATAGTCTTCCATAGAATCTAGCTCTAACCAACTCTGTAGATTACTTTAAAATAGTCTTAACACGTCTCTAAATTTGAAAATATAAATAACTAATAATATTTGTAAGAAATAACATAGTAGAATTTTGACCCAGGGAGCATTTGATTGCTCTGGCGATCAGAAAGGAGTTTTTTACTATTAGAGCAAACTGGATCTCATGCTTAATTACTTTTTTGTATCTTCCTGTGGATCAGCAACAGGTTTAGGGTTCTAAAGATGCAAAGTGTTTTTTTTGGTTGAACTTGATGGAAATGTTTTAAACCTATGTAACTGTGAAATTCTGTATACAAAGGAACACATTTACACTAAGCAACCTTCCATTTGTCCTAATTCTACTAGCTCCCTCCTGATTTACAAACCACCAGGAGGTGGAACTCAAGTATACCTTTTTATTCATACTGTATAATTTCAAACCTCACATTTTACCAAGAGAATCAAATGTCTTTGGTCAATTTTTTGGAAGTTTACACGGTTTTGGGATTAGATGTAATTTCTGACTTTTTAGTATATGCATACAATCATTGTTGAATAAATAAATATTTAATACTAAGGACTCCCAGACCACTATGGGTCATCAGAAGAAGCAAAGCGGTAGGTATTAAGCTATGGCTTTGCCTGATTGAAACTCAGGATGAAGTAATTCAGTAAGGAATTCTGACTCCTACTTGTATTTGTGAATTTCAGTCTATTCAATAGAGCTTTGTAAACAAAAGAATTTTTTTTTTTACAAAGAGGCTTAAGTAGTCTTATAAAAAAGATTTGAAAAGTACAATAAAACTCCACTTGCTGACTCAAAAGGAGAATATCAAATATTGAAAATATTTTATATGTACCTGACTTAAAATATAGAAGATACATTTTTATTAAAAATCCAAACCATAACGAAGAATGAAAGAAAATAGATAGCCACTATAAATTCCCTTTAATTTTTTTTTTTAACTTGAAATTTGTATTGGAATTGTGGATGGTTGTATTGGGTAATAAGGCGCATTTTGCCCCAGTAACTGAGAACTTAATATTTTATGAGGGATTCACCATCCCCTGCATATCTTGCACCATATTTATAGGACAGAAGGCAGCCCAGAAACAATGCCTGTGAACTAGAGGCTGTGGTGTTGAGGTGTAAAACACAATAAAAGGATATTGCCATTATTGATTTGAACCTCTGGAAAGTCTGTTCTTATGAACAGATCAGTACTGAGCCAGATAAAGAAAATCGACCTCAAAAGAAACACAGTAATTCAAGAAAATTAGATGTACAATATGTGAGCAAAACTATTCATGTATTGAAACTACACTGGGAGATTAATAAATAAATAAAACATGGGTACATTTCATTTAAATTTTTGTTTTTAACAAACAATTCTATCATTTATATTTTTAATGCTGCCTTAACACATATTGCCTTTTAAGTGTGTTTGTGATAGAATATTATTATTGTCAGAGTAGGCAAGAATAACGTGTCGAATAATTATATGCTTAGATCCATTAAATGAAAATGTTTGTGATGAATAAACAGCAAGCACTCAAATGGTATGCAAAAGATCAAGGTTTATTCCAGCAATGATCACAGCCATATTCCCCACCAAGAGCCCACCCATCTTAAAGTGATTTACCGCAACAGGCTTAGCCATAGTGATTTCTCTAGAGAAATCTCTATGACTAAGACTGATACGGTGAAATGCATTAAAGTAAGTGGTCTCTGGGTTTGAACTATGGCTGTATTCATTGCTGGAATAAACCTTGATCTTTTGTATGTCACCAGAATGTGACTCTGCTCTTTATTCATGATACGCTTGGAACATGGCTCCCCTTCAGCCTGCACCTGAACTCCTGAGATAGCCGGAGTGTGTACCTCAAGCAGTGAATATCCATATTAAATTGATGAATGACCTTGTTATAACCATTGAGTAGGAATTTCATATATTCTGAGAATTTATCATGACCAGAGATTTTACTGTTGTGCTCTATCATGTAATGGTTATATAATACCATTCATCTTTAGACTACTGTCTGTCCTCAAGCCACCGGACACTAAGACGGGATTGTGCTCTATTTAAAACTGCACTTTGCGACTGAAGAAGCAGGTGCCTTTCACCACCACTAAAGTCTGGATATACCTTTTTGTAGAGGTCAAACAGTACAAGTTTTCAGTGGCATTTAGTGAATTTATTATCAATACTGGAAACATATTGGCACCAATTTGACTAGAGTAATGAAAACTATGTTGCACATGGTAACCAATTAGATTCCATCCATTCTAAGCCGAATGTTTTCTGTAGTAAAGTTCCTATTGTTCAGAAATACTTCTAATGAGATTATTAACAGTACGTCAATTGTGTAAAAAAAAAAAATTTGCCAGAAGCACACATTTATTTAAAAAAAAATCTTTATGAAGGCAAAAGGGACACAGCTGCCTCCAGGCTGCCTGCACTGTAATCCCTCCTGCCCTCACACTGGTGTACTACAAACTATTTGTGTGCCTCTACATGGTTTTCTTAGTACATTTATATATATATATATATATATATATATATATAACTGTGACAGTTATCAGTCTTTACTTGAACCAACCCGTGTGATGTTAGACATAACTTCATATTGTGCTATGTTACTGAAAGAGTATTGTAGTGGCCACCACAGGTGACCTTGTGTAAAGTGGCACCCATCCATGCATTAAGGCACTGATTCCAGAGGGGGGATACAAAGGAGTGACACCCCTAACGACCTCCAAATTGTGGATGTAACCTTATATACATTTGAAAATATATTGCTTCTGTAGAAAACATTACAATGTAATTTCATTTACATTTGCTTATTATTTCCTTAAACGAAAATGTGAACTTAATAAATATAACAGTGGCAAAATATACTTCATATTTCAAACAGTGTAATGCTAATTTGTACCACAAAAGGAGAGAGCTGCTGTTGGTGTTGCTTAGTCAATGTCACAGTTCAATTTAGGCTGACTGCTGTCTCCGTTCATCAGACCTTTCTCTTGCTGCTCTGCCAAAACTTCCCACTTCTGCTTGTTCCTCAGGCAGCCCTCAAGTAGTGGGTAACATGACTCAGATACCTGCGTTAAAGCCTACATAAATGGTCAAGGCAGAAAGAATGAGAGGTTAATACCATTGTTCCTTCTAATTTGCTAAGGAATCAACATATACTGCATGAGGATTTCATTAAAGGATAAGTCCACCTTTTGCACAAAAATAATAAATGCACATTTTTTGCAGGTATAAAAAAATGCTAATTTATTATTTTTGTCTTCAGATCGCTGGTGCAATCGCTGGTGGCGGTTGCAGCGCTGGGAACATGTTACATGTTCCACCCTAAAAACGGGTGGAACATGTAACATTTTCCCAAAAGTGAACTCTTCCTTTAAAGCTGAACTTCATCCCAGCATCGTTTCCCTCCCCCTGCCCATCATCTGTGCCACTATCTTTAAAAATCCAGATTTGCCACAGGAATCAGTCAGGTATTTGGGACCTGGCAGAAATCTGCAGCATCCCTGTGCACATGCAAGGGATTCTGGTGCAGGTGCACAGATGCTATTAGGGTTCTGATATCAGGCATTGTGGAGACCCGCGACAACTGTGTGTGGATCCCCTGCTCGAGAGTAGACATGCCAAGAAGACTGCCATTTTTTCTCATGTGCTGAGATTTGAAGGGGAAATGAACCCACAGTAAAACACTGCCTCCTGTGATGTGTGATGTGTGATGTGGCAATCCCAGGACACAGCTAGGGGGCCTATGCAACTTTCACCTAGGCCAGAAAGAAGGAAGTGCTTCCTTCCTGTACGAGTGAGGGGGGAGGACCCAGAGGAATGGGTGATGTTGTGCTTTAAGTTCAAAAGAAGATTGGTAAATCATTGGTAACTAGGCACAAGTAAAAACGTTAATGCGGATCTCCATCTTCTCCACTCCTCCTCCCCTTCTCTACATGAATAGCACGTTTTTTTTTTTTCATTTATCTTTTATGCATGTAAACTGTGTGGCCCTGCCCCCTATGCACATCAGTTACCTAGGTGAATGACGTGCACAGTGCTTGCTGCGCTTCCGGGGATATGCACGTTATTTGTTATGTATCTCTATTCATTGTCCTTAATTCTCAAGGGAGGAGGGGGAGTGGGCCTAGCAATGACAAGAGGATCTCAGTGGGACAACGCTGAATCCACTGGGTGGGTGAGTATCTTAACTGTGCAGAAAACACCACCTGGTGGGAAGGGGTAAAAAAAAAATTGGAATGGAGGAAGAGTTAAAGTTGACTTTAAGTCAGTTCATACATAAATACTGTACATTTTAAAGTGGCAGTAAAGTCCCCTATGTATTTTTAACTACAGATAATATTATAATAAAGCTCACCTATAGGTTACATTAATAGGTATTTCTACTAATCCACTGCCCCCGGCCAAAGGAGTATCTAATTTCATGTGTTGGGGGGGGGGGACCCAACTGCTTGAATAAGTTTAACAGCAGCCTGGAATGGAGCTTTAATACATATATTTGTTGAAGAAGTCAATGATGTTTCAGTTTTGAAGCCATTATATTCAGTACTGCTCCAGGTGGGTCTGTGCTTGCTCACTGGAAATAGCCTGTTCCCATCCAACTCGTCACTGTATACACTAGCCCAACTGAAATAGCAGATGGCTATACCATATTGCTTCTTATGAGCATCACGCTAATCAGTGCATACTTTGTGAGTAAGCTCTGATTAGCGTTAGATACAAATAAGAGGTTTTACATCTTTCTGTATGTAGCCTGTTTACACCAATAAAGGATTTATGCAACAAACACCAGTTTGGTGCTATGATCTTTTAGTTTGGTTCCACTGTTTCAGTTTTGGGTGGATGGATGGGGTGGGGTTAAATCATCCTAACTATCCATCCGTCATACAGTAAATCTCTTGGGAAAAGTGGTTCTAAAGCCTAAACATTTTTAACTTTAACAGTATCAACCCTCAGTCCCCTTATACTTACCTGAGTCCTCACTTGATCCAGCGCTGTGCCCGTCTGTAGCGGCTCTCCCCACACTCACAGGCTTTGCTGAGGCAGTGGGAGCAATTGCATCCTGCTGCTGTCAGTCAAAACTAATGAAAAGGGAGTGGGGGCACAGCTGAGCCACGCTGCCTTTGTCTATGGACGCAGGATCAAGATCAAGTCCACAGGTGGGCCACTATAGGAAGCAGCTTCCTATGGTGGCACACAGAGAATAGGAGGAGCCAGGAGCTCTGTCGGAGCTGGATCCAAGAAGAGAAAGATGAGGGCCGCTAGGTGCAATTCCATTGCACAAAGCAGGTAAGTGCATCATGTTTTTATTTAAAAAAAAAATACTTTACAATCAATTTAAGTTCCAATATAATTTAAATAAATTATGCCGTTTTGGGGGGATCTCAGGATCAGCATTTTCTGAAGTGCTGAAGTGCTGGTCACCACCTGATACAGTCTGGCCTTCCTTTTGAGGTTAATTACAGAGGATTACATTGTATCATTGCAGTGCATACCCACTTCCCCTCTACAGCATTTGTTTTTCATTTTTTAAACTCATATTAAAAGGAGCTTTTTAGGCTATAAAATTACTTAAAAACCCCTAGAACATTATATTATTCCTACAGAGACTTTGTAGAATAGAAAGATGGCAGGTGCAATTCTTTATGTTACGCTATATTTGTGTAACTGTTTTTCAAATCTACCTTTCCAATTATAAATGCATTTAAATTATTTTTATTGCACACAAACCCAATGTAGCCTCTAATTTTGTTGTATAAATCAATATATGAGTTGTTAAGTCAAGTTAAGTCAATGTTAAGTCAAGCCTTAACACTGCGTATTTTCGCAACATGGCAAAAAATTATGGTTACTAGTAGAGATGAGCGAATTATTCAAAAATTCGATTCGGCTGATTCGCCGAATTTGCGGGAAAAATTCGATTCGATGCGAATTTATTCGCCGCAAATTTAACTTACTAAAAGGGTTTCTAGGGTTCAGAGAGCCTTTATATTAGTGCAGAACACTGTACCTTTAATTTAAATGCCCTTGGAGTCTGCTGGGGAAGAGAAATAATACTGTCAGTCAGTATGACATGCAGATGAGTGCCGTCGATCTTAGAATCACCGCACACTTCACTCATTTGGGCAGTCACGGGGCACGACGAAGAAGAAGAAGAAGAATGAAAAGAAGAATGAAAAGAAGAAGAAGAAGAATGAAAAGAAGAAGAAGAAGAATGAAAAGAAGAATGAAAAGAAGAAGAAGAAGAAGGAAAAGAAGAAGAAGAAGAAGAATGAAAAGAAGAAGAAGAAGAATGAAAAGAAGAATGAGAAGAAGAATGAAAAGAAGAATGAAAAGAAGAATGAGAAGAATGAAAAGAAGAATGAAAAGAAGAAGAAGAAGAATGAAAAGAAGAAGAAGAAGAATGAAAAGAAGAATGAAAAGAAGAAGAAGAAGAATGAAAAGAAGAAGAAGAATGAAAAGAAGAAGAATGAAAAGAAGAATGAAAAGAAGAAGAAGAAGAATGAAAAGAAGAAGAATGAAAAGAAGAATGAAAAGAAGAAGAAGAAGAATGAAAAGAAGAAGAAGAAGAATGAAAAGAAGAAGAAGAATGAAAAGAAGAAGAAGAAGAATGAAAAGAAGAAGAATGAAAAGAAGAATGAAAAGAAGAAGAAGAATAATGAAAAGAAGAAGAAGAAGAAGAATGAAAAGAAGAAGAAGAATGAAAAGAAGAATGAAAAGAAGAAGAAGAAGAATGAAAAGAAGAAGAATGAAAAGAAGAATGAAAAGAAGAAGAATGAAAAGAAGAAGAAGAAGAATGAAAAGAAGAATGAAAAGAAGAAGAAGAAGAATGAAAAGAAGAAGAAGAAGAATGAAAAGAAGAATGAAAAGAAGAAGAAGAAGAATGAAAAGAAGAAGAAGAATGAAAAGAAGAATGAAAAGAAGAAGAAGAAGAATGAAAAGAAGAATGAAAAGAAGAAGAAAAAGAATGAAAAGAAGAAGAAGAAGAATGAAAAGAAGAATGAAAAGAAGAAGAAGAAGAATGAAAAGAAGAAGAAGAAGAATGAAAAGAAGAAGAATGAAAAGAAGAATGAAAAGAAGAATGAAAAGAAGAAGAAGAATGAAAAGAAGAAGAAGAAGAATGAAAAGAAGAATGAAAAGAAGAAGAAGAAGAATGAAAAGAAGAAGAAGAATGAAAAGAAGAAGAATTAAAGTACAGCAAAAAGTGTATCTGCAGAGAGCTCCGCTATTTCTGACAGTTCCTTCACATTTACAGCGGTTGAAACATTGTATCTATTTATTTCCGAATAAAAACATCTGTATCCTAAATGGAAACAAATAGATACAATGTTTCAACCGCTGTAAATGAACTGTCAGAACTGTCAGAAATAGCGGAGCTCTCTGCAGTGACACTTTTGCCGGCTGATCGGGAAAAATTCGATTCGTGCACCCGAAGTTTGCTAAAATTCGGATTCGATGCGAATCGAATTTTTCCTGATATTCGAAACGAATTCCACTTCGCCAGGTTCGATTCGCTCATCTCTAGTTACTAGAATTATCACTAGGTGGCGCTTCAAATGTGCAGAGTAATGAGGATGCTTTTAATTTTTTTCATTTCATTATATATTTTTTTCATTTTATTATAACTTTAAATTATTTATTTATTTATTTTAACCTTTTTACATTTTTTTTAACGTTTAATTTTATTGCTGTGACAGGGAGGTTAACAAGCCCCTTGGGTGATAGCACTGGGCAGATTACTAGTCCTCTTTATGAAGATTTCAAAGGACTATCACACAATGAGGTTATAGTTCTTCCTGAATAAATTTTGCATGCAACAGTTTAACCTCCTTCCATCCACAATCTGTATACTAACATTCCACTTCTTTTCAACTCTATAATGGGGAAGGGCGTGGGGTTATGTAGTCCACACATTGGAACTGGACAGACTGGTAACACTGACAGAATGGATACTTACAGGCTTATTATACAAAAAGGCAATGAAGGTATATCCGTCTGCCTTAATTAGAATTTTTACAAAAGAATAGTAAAAAAAACATATATGACTGATCGGTATGGACAGTTGTTGCAATTTTGTACTGCGCCATTATTTACTTTAGCCCCTCATTATTTAAAAAAATACAGGAGGGAAATAAGTAATGTTAAGAGAAAAGCATAAACAGACACAACAAGCACAAAGCAACTAACCTCATACAGCTCTAAGCAGATTGCGTCAATAAATCCAACCTGCATGCTGGGTATTTTGTCTTTCTTCTCTCTATTCATGAGATCCTGAAACATAAGCATAGCATGTGATGACATTCTGTTTCCAAGACTGATACTCATTTAAACATATGGTGAGTGATCCTGCCAGTAGACCTGGCAATCAGAAGGGTTAGGACAAACCATATAACATTGACAAGTTTGAAAAAACAAAGAAACAGCAGCGCGTGATCTCCATCAGCAAGATGTGCACGTGAGTGTACTATTTTTTAATTGTTCAATAAAACTACATGTATTGCTGACGGAGATCCCATGCTCCTGTTTCCTTGTTTTTTTAAGCTGTTTCTGGATCTTCCTGGGTCTATTGGTAGCTGCAGGATCCTTTGGCATTTTTCATTCTGAGATTTGTTTCCCCCATCCCCACAGTCTATCAATGTGGTTTAAGCCTTTTTTGCCAAAAGAAAAAAATAAGCAGTTGCTTTAACTGCCTAAAATTGTTAGCTGCAGCTTCTGGCAGGATCAATGGGTAATAGAAGTATACAAGAAGGGCTCAAAAATCTATTGTGTTAAAGAGTAACTAAAGGCAACATTTTTTCTTACGTTTTGGATAGAGTGGAGAGTAATTAGAAACCCTGTCAGTTTATTTTGTGGTCGTAGCCCCTGTTAAGGAGACTCTATTTGTCCTGGGTTATCCCCAGAAAAGTATTAGAGGGGACATATTTCAAAGGGGACACAAGTTCTGGTGACCTGGGGATCCCCAAGGGATTCCCTTTATTTGCAGGGATGGTTTGGCTATGGGAGAGAGAGTGAAATGAAATATCTGAAATAGGACACAGATGGCGAAAAAAAATCTGATAGGGGTTATAACCCTTTCTTGCTCTATCCAATAAAAAAAAAAAAAGTTTTGCTATAGTTCTAATTTAATGCTAGTGACGGAATACATCATTTGTCATTTTTATGTTTTTTTTCCATATTTGCACATTAAAGTTTGAATAGGACACTTTAAGAATACAACTGGGAAAGTGGAGGTGATACTTACAATTGGTTCTATATTCAGTTCTCTCCTCTCTTTATCCCCTTGGTCATAAAATTCTGAAGCGACAAGTTCAGCTATCTAAAAACATAAAGTTTTATTTTCTCAGTAAAAGATAAAACACTTCTCATTGTAGACAATACAGTTACTGCTAGGAGCAATGTAAACAGGTGAAGAGTAGAAGTGAGGGATTCCACACCGATACAGAGCATAATATTATATACACAGGTGTGTGAGCTAGACTGCTCTGCTCATACAAAGCAAAAACTGGAAATTTATGGACTTGTGAAGTTAAAACTATCAGTGTGCAAAACGTTTGCAGTTGTCACTGTTTATGCTGCTCACGGAATACTACCTTTATAGAGGTATTTACCCACGTCCAGTTTAATTACTCTAACTTTGAAGCCTCTTCCACACAGCCTCACAGCAAGGATGACATTGATAGGAGTAGAGAGCAGATTTAGCAGAGAAGACCTCATCAGTCTGTGGCTGCACTTTAACTGTCTAGTCCAGCGTTCCTCAACCAGGGTGCCCATGTCCTAACAACTAATTAAATCATCGGTTACTAAGGACACATCGGGCGCTTGCATGGCATTCTGGGTTGCTGACAGGAGTACAGACAGCAGCAGAGAGAAGGAAAGAGCCTGGCATGAGGTGCAGGCTGTGCTCTCTCCTCCACACACTACTCCTGTCCTGGTAGCAGAAATTATCGGTGGGGGCGGTAATCAAATTCTGTACAGTTTCTGGGAGCATTCTGAGTTATCTCTTGTATACAGACAGGAGGGAGAAGAGCTGGAGTGAGAGGGGAAGTGGGAAAGAGCACAGCCAACACCTCCTCCTGGCTCTTTCCTCCTCTCTGCTGCTATCTGTACTCCTGTAGTGACGAGAGGGATAAGGCGGGATTAGAGGTTTTGTGCTAGGAAGGAGGATTTCGGAGGGGTGGAGGGGGTTGTGTTAGCAGCGGTGATTATGGAGAAGACATTTTCCAGCACTGCACAAAAATGTGTAGCCTTTTGCATATGTGTGCAGGTGCCATTAATTCTTAATGGCACTCCCCACACATGTAGCAAATAAGTGTGCATCTGCGCCCACTAACCTGCATTGTACTAGCAGTTTGGTGTAGCGCAATTTTAAAAATCATGCAGACACTTTTCTTGCATGTTTCATGTACATAGAGCAGCCCACAAAACTCAAAATGTTTATGCCTTAAGATTGTCTACAATTCTAAAGGTACCTTGACTGAAAAAAGATTGAGAAACACTCATCTAGTCTGGATATGGAGAAAAGACCCCCGCTGTATCTCTTCTACAGTAACTGTAACAGAGAATGTAGTATCTTCCCCTAGCTGTGATATCTGGCAATTCTGTGTAAATCTCACAACTAGATGGATAAAAATACAAAAGTATTTAATCTGTGTATTTAGCTGTTTGGCTGGAGTTCAGCTGTAAGATTTCAAAATGCAGACAGAAAATATTAAAAGTCTTTGAGACTCAGTATACACAAACACCGCAGTAGGGTAATATTTAGCATCACTATGATTACAGAGTACTTCCATTTGGTGTGAGCCAAGCTTGACAGGGTCCTCAAAACTGACATGGACCAATGTGATGAGACTTCCATGACTCCACCGAATGTGGGATATGATGACAGAACACCTCTGTCTCCCAATCTTAGTTCCTAGGTGTGCTAAAAGATAATTGCTTTACACAGCACTGTGCTGCATTTTGTAGACCAAAGAATCTAGCTGAAATTGCACTTCGGTCAAGTTCATTTGATTTGCTCATCATCTCAAACACCATACCTTTACTATATGAAAGCTTAGACAAACATGAGTTTCAGTACAGGAGCTGCATCCAACATTCATACATCTAAGAAGTATGAGTACTTTTACAATAGAAGGAAGACCTTAGAAACAGTTAAAAATACAAAACCAAGATTGTGGTTCACAGCCAACAGATTCTCATGAATGTACTTGTTTACACCCCAAACAATCTGACCCATAGGGGTTTATTTACTAAAGCTGGAGAGTGCAAAATCAGACTCACTTCTGCATAGAAACCAATCAGCTTCCAGGTTTCATTGCCAAAGCTTCATTGAACAAGCTGAGGTTAGAAGCTGATTGGTTTCTATGCAGAAGAGAGTCTGATTTTGGACTCTCCAGCTTTAGTAAATAAACCCCAGAATGTCAGCAGCCAAGACAGATAATGACGCTTTCACTTGACCTTCTGAAATTGACCCAGGCAATTCAGATAATTATATCCATGGTTTTTGCTTTCCTCTTGCATTATTATCTGTTTTCCAGGGATTCTGCTTCCTGGCCAGAGGCCCAGGGCTCCATCTGGTGCCACATCATCCACATTGTTAAACTGTCTTTTTTATTTGTTTCTATTTTCAATGTTGTGATCACTTTGTAAACATTTACTGTGCTTCAAATAAATTCATCTGCTTATGTTGGGATACATTCATGGCTTCACATCTTGTATATCATATAGACTCAATATCTGCACTCCCTGTTCAAGTCATGTTGTGGTAAATCCCCCTACAGCTGCCTGCTTTTACGAGAACCAGAACGTACAACCAAAACATACACTGTTGTGGAGAGTCTGTTTTCCTTTCGAATGTACGGTAAAAGGATTGTTTAGATTTTTTACAGTTTAAAGATAATGTATAGTCTATTGTTTGTTTTTATAACTCTAAATACATTGAGAAGTCTCCTTTGAACATGCTAGCTAAAATATTGGCAGCCACCCCAATTTATAACTAACTTTTAATGTAAGGTGCACATGGAAGGGCTTTGCACAGAACAAATAATGCAATAACTGCTGCTTGCAGCTGGCTAGACAGGAAAATGACATACCAGTGAGTAAAACCAACAATGGTAACCACCCAGCTTTTCTAAATCATATTCAAATTATTCATTATAATCCACTATTTATTCCTAAGAACCTCTTCATATACACTTTGATGTTCATTTTAAGGAACAGTTAAAGAGGAAAAACTAATTGATTAGGTCATTAAGTATGGAAACCTCAATCTGATGAACACAGAAGAATCTTCACAGCCTCATATTGACCATTTATTGCTATACAGCTCTATTGAGGACACTGAACGTTTCTCAATTTTAATTCTTTGATTTTATAACATGATTGTATTATGTTCACCATGACAATGTCTACCTTTTCTACGATCCATGAGATCAAATAAATACAATATTGCATTCACCAATGTAGTGATATACTACTCTGCATAGGATTCATTACAAACCACCTTTTAGGTAGGTTTTGCACTAGTCATCTGCCATTTTGTTTTTCAAAGTATTGCTGGGTTTATAATCCACACTTAATTAGAAGTGAGACGGAGATATTATAAGGATATACAATTATATTCGATTAGGATGGTAATTTTTTCTAATTTATATATGTAACTTTTCTAAATCATAGCCTAGATTGTAAGCTCCAAGGAGCAGGGCCCTCCTTACCCTCTTGTATTGAACTGTATTGTTGCTGTATTGTCTCCCAATATATTGTAAAGTGCTGAGCAAACTGTTGGCACTATATAAATCCTGTATAATAATAGTAATAATAGCCGTAAATATCCTGTACTGGGTTTCTCTTGAATGGAGAAAACTAGGTGTATGGCCCCATAGACATTTCGGATGATTTTCATACACTCTACATGTGCACATGTTTACTTTCAAATATGTACAGATACAGCATAATTTGAAAAAATGATTCGCACTAGGGCTCTAAGAAAGATAGATCCCACAGTAGCCACTTTTTAGTGCTATGTAATGTGTATGGGTCTGTAACAAGGAAGGCTTTACCTCCCACCACTCTACTGGGAGGACAAGGAGCCACAACTGCAGACCAGAAATATGTAACTGATTGGGATATTACAACAAGAGAGTGCCAGTGCCACCAGCCAATATATGCGCTCACCTTTACTTTAGACCAGCGGTTCTCAACCTGGGGGTCGCGACCCCTTTGGGGGTCGAACGACGCTTCCACAGGGGTCGCCTAAGACCATCGGAAAACACATATTTCCGATGGTCTTAGGAACCGAGACACCGCTCCTCTAGCCGTCTCCAGGTGTGGGCGGGATGACATGCCGCCCCTGTCATCTGGACACACCCCGGGATCAATCCTCGCCGGTGATTGGCCGCCGGAACTGTAGCTCAGGAGAGGCACACAGGCGGCCAATCACCGGCGAGGAGGTGGAGCTTGGAGAGGAGGAGCCGAGCGGCACCGCGAAGATCGAGCGAGTGAAGAGGAGGAGAGCGGCCAGAGAAGGAAGACAGCTGACAGGTAAGTGTCTGTACCATGGGAGAGGGAGGGAGCGAGCGAGCCCAGGCTGGAGCAGGGGACAGCAAGGTAAGTATCATTGGTGTCAGTGGGAATAGTGCCCCATCATTGGTGTCACTAATACCAATGATGGGGCACTATTCCTCACACTGACATCAACGATGGGACACTATTCCTCCCACTGACACCAATGATGGGGCACTATTCCTCCCACTGACACCAACGATGGGGCACTATTCCTCCCCCCACTGACACCAACGATGAGGCACGATTCCTCCCCCAAATGACACCAACGATGGGGCACTATTCCTCCCCCACTGACACCAAGGATGGGGCACAATTCCTCCCCCACTGACACCAAGGATGGGGCACTATTCCTCCCCCCACTGACACCAAGGATGGGGCACTATTCCTCCCCCCACTGACACCAAGGATGGGGCACTATTCCTCCCCCCACTGACACCAAGGATGGGGCACAAATCCTCCCCCCACTGACACCAAGGATGGGGCACTATTCCTCCCCCCACTGACACCAAGGATGGGGCACTATTCCTCCCCCCACTGACACCAAGGATGGGGCACTATTCCTCCCCCCACTGACACCAATGATGGGGCACTATTCCCCCCACTGACACCTATGATGGGGCACTATTCCTCCCCCCACTGACACCAATGATGGGGCACTATTCCTCATCCCACTGACACCTATGATGGGGCACTATTCCTCCTCCCACTGATACCAATGATGGGGCACTATTCCTCCTCCCACTGATACCAATGATGGGGCACTATTCCTCCCACTGATACCAATGATGGGGCACTATTCCTCCCACTGATACCAATGATGGGGCACTATTCCTCCCACTGATACCAATGATGGGGCACTATTCCTCCCACTGACACCAATGATGGGTCACTATTCCGCCCACTGATACCAATGATGAGGCACTATTCCTCCCACTGATACCAATGATGGGGCACTATTCCTCCCACTGATACCAATGAGGGGGCACTATTCCTACCACTGATACCAATGATGGGGCACTATTCCTCCCACTGATACCAATTATGGGGCACTATTCCTCCCACTGATACCAATTATGGGGCACTATTCCTCCCACTGACACCAATGATGGGACACTATTTCCCCCACTGATACCAATGATGGGGCACTATTCCTCCCACTGACACCAATGATGGGGCACTATTCCTCCCACTGATACCAATGATGGGGCACTATTCCTCCCACTGACACCAATGATGGGGCACTATTCCTCCCACTGATACCAATGATGGGGCACTATTCCTCCCACTGACACCAATGATGGGGCACTATTCCTCCCACTGACACCAATGATGTGGCACTATTCCTCCCACTGACACCAATGATGGGGCACTATTCCTCCCACTGACACCAATGATGGGGCACTATTCCCCCCACTGATACCAATGATGGGGCACTATTCCTCCCCCTGACACCAATGATGGGGCCCTATTCCTCCCACTGATACCAATGATGGGGCACTATTCCTCCCACTGACACCAATGACGAGGCACTATTCCTCCCACTGACGCCAATGACGGGGCACTATTCCTACCACTGATACCAATGACGGGGCACTATTCCTCCCACTGACACCAATGACGTGGCACTATTCCTCCTACTGCAAAATTACAGTTATGAAGTAGCAACGAAAATAATTTTATGGTTGGGGGTCACCACAACATGAGGAACTGTATTAAAGGGTCGCGGAGTTAGAAAGGTTGAGAACCACTGCTTTAGACCTTTGCACAGGTCTTAATGCATCTTCCCCCCTGGGGTTTATATCCAGTGGCAATCTGCTTCCTAAGGATGCCATGCTGCATAGTGAATACAGGGATCACTCACTTGGCATGGGCACCATCCATAGAACACCAATTTTTCTCATTGAAAGCAAGGCATTCTCTGATTGGACTAGGTGCATACTGTGATGTCACCACCCTGCCTCCCACCTTGTCCAATCAGAGAATACATTACTTTCATTTAAAAAAACTAAGGCATTTTATGAATGGTGTCTGTGCCTAGCAGGTGACCCTCTGTGGTTACTATGCAGCATGACAGCCTTTCTGCATAGAACCCGGAAGATAGCAGTGATCATTGTAGTAGCAGAGACTACTAACCGGATTTCCTGCTTCCACATGGATTTCATTGGTATGGAATATGCATACTTACACTGGTCCAAGCTGGACCTATGTAACTATGGTATAAAATCCATTCCTGGAATTCAGCTTTAATTATCACATGTAAATTGCATTAAGAAATAAATATACAGAGATGAGCATCAATGAGTTAGATACAGACCCGCTGTTGAACCGGCCAGGGTTTTGTTATTGCAGACAGATCACAAGCTGTCATCAGCATTGCCCTGCAGAGAACAGAGAATCATGTTTGAAACTTTTTTTTTTGCATAGTCTTTATTTAAAGTATCCAGCATTCACAGAATTACAAAACACAGTAGAAACATATGTATACATGGTGATCCACGTACGTTCCACAATCTGTCAAGGAATACATTATAAAGTATATTCATCATATAGTGTTGAGATTACCTATTGGGGCATTCAATAACAACACAGACCTCATAACATAAAAGCAATCTACACGTTTGAAACTTTGAATCAGGTAAAACGTGTTGAAAGTTTGGAGTTTAAGTGATATACCTTACTGGCTAACTTAAGTTATTAAAGATCCAAGTTTCCGGGATGACTTAGATCTCTTTTCAGGCTTTTTACAATTCAGATTTTATACAATGAATTGTATGAAGCCTGAAGGAGGGATCTAAGTTATTTCAAAAGCTTGCATCTTTAGATAACTACCGTATTTTTTGCTCCATAAGATGCAATTTTTCCCCCCCAAAAAATGGCGAGAAATGTCTGTGCGTCTTATGGAGCGAATATTGACCAGGCCTCCCCCATCGCCGCCTCATTAGATTAGTGGGCCAGTCAGCAGGGAGGGGATGGGGCCAGGTCCAGAAGCTCCACTGATCCCGCCCCATGCAGCCTGTATGCTCAAGAGGGAGCTGCTGTAGTAGAAGTTGTGATGTGAGTGGGAGTCCTGCCCCTAGACCTCAGAGAGGATGCTGAGCACGGCTGGCCAGGTATGTCCCCCCCCCCCCCCCATACACTGCCTGTGGACTATTAACCAAACCATGAGCTGTTTTTCACAAACTGTACATCTGTGCACTGCTGAAAGAACTCTGTTCATCCCCTGTAATATGTCTGCAGTATCTGGTCATCTCCAGTAGTGTGTCTGCAGTCATCTCCTGTACTATGTTTTTAGTCTCTGGTCATCTCCTGTACTGTGTCCGCAGTCTCTAGTCATCTCCTGTACTGTGTCCGCAGTCTCAGGTCATCTCCTGTACTATGTCCGCAGTCTCTGGTCATCTCCTGTACTGTGTCCGCAGTCTCAGGTCATCTCCTGTACTATGTCCGCAGTCTCTGGTCATCTCCTGTACTGTGTCCGCAGTCTCAGGTCATCTCCTGTACTATGTCCGCAGTCTCTTGTCATCTCCTGTACTATGTCTGCAGTCTCTGGTCATCTCCTATACTATGTCCGCAGTCTCTGGTCATCTCCTGTACTATGTCTGTAGTCTCTGGTCATTCCCTGTACTGTGTCCGTAGTCTCTGGTCATCCCCTTTACTAAGTCTGTAGTCTCTGGTCATCTCCTGTACTAGGTCTGTAGTCTCTGGTCACCTCCTGTACTATGTCTGCAGTCTCTGGTCATCTCCTGAACTATGTCTGCAGTCTCTGGTCATCCCCTTTACTATGTCTGCAGTCTCTGGTCATCCCCTTTACTATGTCTGCAGCCTCTGGTCATCTCCTGTACTATGTCTGCAGTCTCTGGTCATCTCCTGTACTGTGTCCGCAGTCTCTGGTCATCTCCTGTACTATGTCTGCAGTCTCTGGTCATCTCCTGTACTAGGTCTGCAGTCTCTGATCATCTCCTGTAATATGTCTGTAGTCTTGGTTCAGAATATTTTTTTTCTTGTTTTCCTCCTCTAAAACCTAGGTGAGTGTTATGGTCAGGTGCATCTTATGGAGCGAAAAATATGGTAAATATAGGTTGTCACTTAAACTCCAAACTTTATGCACTAATCGATGGCCAGCATGGTACAAGCTACATACAACCTGAAATAAACTATACTGTATGCTGAGTAATTGCAAACTGCAACTTACATTGATGAACATAATACTGCAGTAACCAAAGAAAAAAAAGGTTAAAGGAAAGGAAGTAGTTATACCGTATTTGCCAGAGAAAATGTAAAAAAATCCTTTTCCCAAAAAATATCTAGTTATATTTGGATGGACTTCCTCTTCCTTAACTGACCAGAGAAATGGAGGATTTGAAACAAAATATTTTTTTACCCAGAGGGCCAGGAGAATCTATACTCATGCATTTAAAATAGTAAAAAGTGCACCCTTTATCACTTAAGAAGAGTGCAGTAGGTTCATGTGTTTTTACAGTTTTGAGCTATCACAAAATGCAGCACATCCAAAAATAGCAGGCACACCAAATCTCAATTGTATTTTACTGTGTTGGAGAGTAAAAAAACAGTTAACTGTTGCTACTAAAAAGAATAGCCTTAAGCTAATACACACACACAAAGAGTTTAGTTGGAAGGATTACCATAAAAAAAGAACACACTAAACTAAAAAGAGGAAAATTTTTGATTAAAATGGTTGTAAACTTCAGACATGAAATATGAACAACGCATATCCCTCTATAGTGTGTGCTTGTTTCAAGTAAGAGCACTACGTGTTGTTTTAGTCTGCTGCCTAGTTCCTCTGCTATCTGCATGAGTCACTATTGACAGGTCTTCCTGACATCAAGAAAAAAAAAGGTGACAGGGGAGGGACTTCCAGCACACAGCCTGTGATTACTTTGTTTCTGTGTGCTGTGTGAAGGTGGAAGTGTCTCTCTCCTCACTAAGCTCTGCAGTGTGCAATTTTAGCTTCCCACCCCCTGCTTTCTGAACTCCTAGACACATTTTATAAATTCTGGACTTTGAACAGATGCAGAGAAGAGAAGACCACAGGTAAACAAGTACAAGTTATGTAGGAGGGTTTTTTTCATCTCTGTGTATCACCTAAGGCTAGTCACTTCACTTGGTGTATATAAGGGTTTACAACCACTGTAATTCCACACAAACAAAAAGATTCCTTCCCAAACATTAAAATTGTTTTAGTTTTTAAAAAAAAAAAAAACTTTAACAAAACTTTACAGTCTGCATTTAAAATGACCACATAAATGAACTCTATAGAAACATAGAAATGTGATGGCAGAAAAAGACCGGGTGGTCCATTTTTTTTTTGGGGGGGGGGTACTTTCTGAAATTAGTTTTGAACTTTCCTCCAGTTAGTTTAAGGGCCTGTTCCCACCACAAAAAGGCACTCCAGATGTATTCCAGATACAGTTTTGCTTACAGTTCACACCACACTCCATTCTGGTGCAGTTTTGATGCAGTTTGCTATATTCCAGTATGGCTCTGTGCAGAAAAAATGCAGCACATTCTTTTTTTCTGCACCAGAAACTGACTGGAACAGACTGCACTGGTGTGAACTAGGGCATTTGGAATACATAGAAAACACTGTGCATACATTTTTGATGCAGAAAAAAACCCGCACTGGACTGCATTTAGTGTGAACTAGCCCTAAGGTCATGTCCCCATGTTCTTGATTTTCATTTCATGTTGAAAATACTGCCCTCCTGAATCTTATTCACCCTTTGATGTATTTAAAGGTTTCAATCATGTCTCCCCTTTCCCTTCTTTCCTCCAGACTTTTCATATTAAGTTCCTGAAGTCTCTCCTGATATGCTTTATCCCACAGACCTTTCACCGTTTTTGTTACCCATCTCAGGACTCTTATCAATATCATTTTGGGAGTGAGGTCTCCAGAACTGGACACAGTATTTTAAATGAGGTCTAACTAAAGATCTATATAGAAGAACCAGGACCTCCTTCCTCCTGCCTGGCCACACTGTTTGCTCTTTTTGTAATCATCTGAAATAAGTACCCCAAATCCTTTTTCTCTCAAGTGCTGGCCAACAATGTACCCCCACTGTTGTACACTCTCGAGGGATTATTTTATCTTAGATGTGTTATTTTACATTTAGAAAC
This sequence comes from Staurois parvus, assembly GCF_062004578.1. Lineage (NCBI taxonomy): Eukaryota > Metazoa > Chordata > Amphibia > Anura > Ranidae > Staurois > Staurois parvus. The sequence goes on from NW_028318140.1 coordinate 1,092,201, forward strand.
ATTGAACTGCAATGTCCACTTTTTTGACCAATCTTTAAGCAATGCCAAATCATTTTCCATGTTACGTACACTTCCAGGGATATCAACCCTATCGCACACCTTTGTGTTATCAGCAAACAATTATATCTTACTCAACAACCCTTTAGTTATATCACTTATGCTGAGAAAATGTAGAACCATTTAAAAAAAAGGCTGTCAATTAGATTATAGATTATAAGATTATATTATGGATGTCTTATTATTGCCTACAACGGCAATGGGCAAACTACGGCCCGCGGGCCGTATACGGCCCGGCGGACTTTTTAATCCGGCCCGCAGAGCTAGGCTCCTCTCACAGTCCGCCCTGAAGACCGGTGTAGGATGAAAATCTGTCTCCTATGAGGATCTGTCCCCCTCGACGTATCTGCGCATGTGCCGGAGATCGCCGATCGGCTGCTAATGCCTGAAACTGGCACATGCGCAGATACGTCGAGGGGGACAGATCCTCATAGGAGACAGATTTTCATGCTACACCGGAACGGCGCAGGAATACGGCGAGAGGAACGCGCGGAGCAAAGGTAAGTGAATTGACACAGGGGGGACTTGGGGACTTAATATGGGGGATGAATTACTATGGGGGATGAATTACTATAGGGGGGATGAATTACTATATGGGGGATGAATTACTATAGGGGCGATGAATTACTATAGGGGGGATGAATTACTATAGGGGGGATGAATTACTATATGGGGGATGAATTACTATATGGGGGATGAATTACTATAGGGGGAATGAATTACTATAGGGGGGATGAATTACTATAGGGGGGATGAATTACTATACGGGGGATGAATTACTATGGGGGATGAATTACTATATGGGGGATTAATTACTATAGGGGGGATGAATTACTATATGGGGGATGAATTACTATATGGGGGATGAATTACTATGGGGGATGAATTACTATATGGGGGATGAATTACTATGGGGGATGAATTACTATGGGGGATTAATTACTATGGGGGATGAATTACTATATGGGGGATGAATTACTATGGGGGATGAATTACTATATGGGGGATGAATTACTATATGGGGGATGAATTACTATGGGGGATGAATTACTATATGGGGGATGAATTACTATGGGGGATGAATTACTATATGGGGGATGAATTACTATGGGGGATGAATTACTATATGGGGGATTAATTACTATGCTTACTATGGGGGAATATTACTATACTTACTATGGATGACACATACACATCATTTATCTACTCTTGGTCCGTCCCCCGGGTCCAATATATGAACCCATTGCGGCCCTCAAGTCAAAAAGTTTGCCCACCCCTGGCCTACAACAAAGGCATTTGCTAGTGAAACTAGAAAACCGCAAAAAGCTCATCATAGAAAGTCCCCGCATTCCCCTCTACCTTATCTTATCTTATATTACTATGGTCTGTTAATGGTAAAAATGTTAAATATAAACATATGAGGTTCCCAATTTTTTTTCAGCTCACATGACATACTGAGGTTGATTTACAAAAACTGGAGAGTGCAAAATCTGGTGCAGCTCTGCATAGAAACCAATCAGCTTCCAGCTTGTTTTAACTGAACAAGCTGATTGGATTGCACAGCTGCACCAGATTTTGCACTCTCCGGTTTTATTAAATTAAAGAAAGAAAAAAAAAAACAGGAGAATATTACAGCTCAACTCCAGCCTTTTATAGTTTTGGATGGAGGGGAGAATTGTTTGAACTGTCAGGGTTATGTTGACCTCTATATATGTGATGTGAGGATTTCCCTCACTTTTTGTGTGGGCACTGGATAGGAAGCAAGGGACAACCTCATTAGAGAGGCACAGAGAGCAATAAAACAAAATAGAGGTTCTAACATTTCTCAGTTTTAGCCATGACAAAAAAATTGGCTGGAGGTGGCTTTAAAATATTTAAATGCAGTGATATGATTCTGAGAGCAACTGCTTTGTTATCAGCTAAAATTACATTAAAAAGAAATTCCATATAGCATTATGAACTTGGCAATGATTTGCCTCTACATTGTCTTGTGGGTCACTGAGAGAGTTAATGTAGGGTTACACAGAGGGTTAGTGGAGGAGTTACAGGGAGAGTTAATGTATGTATTACAGACATGACTGGTGCTTCCACTGGGCAAACTAGGCAGCCACCTAGGGTGCCCTGCCACTAGGGAAGGCTAGTGTAAGTGTTACAGGGAGAGTTAGTGTATGTAATACAGACATGACTGGTGCTTCCACTAGGTGAACTAGGCAGCCACCTAGGGCGCCCTGCCACTAGGGAAGGCTAGTGTAAGTGTTACAGGGAGAGTTAGTGTATGTAATACAGACATGACTGGTGCTTCCACTAGATGAACTAGACAGCCACCTAGGGTGCCCTGCCACTAGGGAAGGCTAGTGTAAGTGTTACAGGGAGAGTTAGTGTATGTAATACAGACATGACTGGTGCTTCCACTAGGCAAACTAGACAGCCACCTAGGGTGCCCTGCCACTAGGGAAGGCTAGTGTAAGTGTTACAGGGAGAGTTAGTGTATGTAATACAGACATGACTGGTGCTTCCACTAGGCAAACTAGGCAGCCACTTAGGGCGCCCTGCCACTAGGGAAGGCTAGTGTAAGTGTTACAGGGAGAGTTAATGTATGTATTACAGACATGACTGGTGCTTCCACTAGGTGAACTAGGCAGCCACCTAGGGCGCCCTGCCACTAGGGAAGGCTAGTGTAAGTGTTACAGGGAGGGTTATCGTAAGAGATATAGGGAGGGTTAGTGTGAAGACTTACAGGGAGGGTTAGTGGAAGGGTTACAGGGAGAGTTAATGTAACAGTTACAAAAAGGGTAAGAATATTGATTAGGGGGAAGGTTAGTACAAGGGTTAACATAATTGCCTACACAACAAGAACTCCCAATGCTGAAACCTTATATATCAAGGCAACAACGCTATACAAGCAATGTCATTTTTGATACTTACACAAACAACTCTTTTTGTGTTGGATCATCCCACCTGAATTTCTTTCTTTTTATAAGTTCAAAGAAATCCCCTCTCCTCCTGCAAAACAAACACAGTGTTTTACTTGATAGATTGCACCTTAATAATGACCAACAGTAAACTCTATCTGACTGTATTAAGTAAACCGACCAGTGCTTCTGGCTGTGTTATGATGGTTACCTATACGAAACTTGACGGTATAAGACAGATTATTTGTGACGCACATAAAAACTGAGTACTGCCAAAAAGACATAACTCAGCCATTCCTTTTATGGTCAGTTAGAATGAGCCATGCCCGAAAAATAATAAATTAAATATGATTTTACTGGAGAGAGCAGAGAATAATAGAAGAGTCAGAGGATACTTTGCTGATCTTTGAATACTTACTTTATATAAAGTGCCAAATCTGTAGCAAGGATTGCTTGCTTTATCATCTTTAGTGCAGCCTTGTAATCCTGAACAGAAAGCCCGCTCAGAATCTGATTACCCTGAGGACAAAAGTACATTAGAATTTTATATTACATTTTGCAATTATACTCCAGAAACAACAGTGATTTAGTAATCTATTCATATTTTTAAAAGTGCTGCAAATATACTGTATGTGATGGACTTACATTAAAGTGATTGTAAATTAATTTTTTTTAAAATAACAGATTTATACTGTACTTACTTGCCCTGTGCAAGGTATTTGCACAGAGCGGCCCTGAACCTTCTCCTTCTTTGCCGACTGCTCTCTTTGTATGGCTATGGAGGAATTCAGTGGTGATCTATCCCCAGCACAGCTCCTCCAGAAAAAAAGAAATAGGGAGAGTGTCCCCCTCTTATAATTCACCATTAGGTGTACAGACCTTGGAACTCAAGAGCAGAGACCTCAGCGCAAAAGTCTAATAAAGACTAACCACAGCTTTAAAGTGATTTCTGTGTTGTTTCAATCTCTTGTACTTTACTATGTATTTTACAAATGTATTTTGAATTTAGATGTACATTTTAGTAAAATTAAGTGGTGCTCAAATACTGAATAAGATTAGCTGCTAAACGTCTTAGTCAAAACTGGAACTTGCTGAAATTCTGGTCACTGGGAATAGGTGATATTGGTGATGCTCCAAGTAAACAAGGGAACATACTGCTTATACCTCAGTCCAGTCTCATATAAGTGCACTTTATGGGGTTGATTTACTAAAGGCAAATAGACTGTGCACTTTGCAAGTGCAGCTGCACTCATTTTCCCCAAAGCTTCGTGTATGTGGTGCATCTATGCCGATTTCCATTAATCAATCAAAAATGCTGTTTTTTATTTTACTGGCACCTAATTAGGCATTTTTTACAAAGTGAAGCTTCACCATATTCACTAAGCTCCAGGGAAAATGAGTGCAACTGCACTTGCAAAACGTACAATCCATATGCCTTTAGTAAATCAACCCCAGTTGGGATGCAGTGAGAATGTATATACTGTATACAGTATGATACTTGTGATTAATATATTCCAACAAATAATTGAAGCTCTCCCTTTTGTTCTCGAGGTGATTTACCCACTATGCTGTCATTATAGTTTCATTCTCTGCTCCACCATGAATCAATAATGAGAAGCTTGCGCTTACATTTTATAAGCAACTATCATTTCCAAAGAGACTCTATTAGCAGTATGCACTGACCTGGCTATTTAGTATCATGAGGCACTGGTCAAAGTGGTGGTTCTCCATGATAGAATGACAGTATAGTTGTGCTAATGGATGCTCACTCCTGAAAAAAGATGGAAAGATGACAGTTAGATTCAAGGTATATCTGATCTTTTTACTGGTAACTTGCATGATAGCTACACTGGTGCTTGCATCCTTTAACCACAAAATTAGCATCAGGTTTAATCCTAGATTGAAAGCTCCAAGGAGCAGGGCCCTCCTATCCCTCTTGTATTGAACTGTATTGTTGCTGTATTGTCTCCCATTACATTGTAAAGCGCTGAGCAAACTGTTGGCGCTATATAAATCATGTATAATAATAATTTATTACAGGTCTTATGTAGCACCATCAATTTACGCAGAGCTTTACATATATATTGTACATTCACATCAGTCCATAACCATCAAGGAGCATACAATCTAAGGTCCCTAACTCACATTCATACATACACATACTAGGGCCAATTTAGACAGGAGCCAATTAACCTACCAGCATGTCTTTTGGAGTGTTGGAGGAAACCCAAGCAAACACAGGGAGAACATACAAACTCCAGTTAAGTAGTGCCATGGTTGGTATTCCAACCAACGACCCCAGTGCTGCCAGGCAGAAGTGCTAACCATTTAGACACTGTGCTGTCCAAAATAGACAAAGTGGGTCCAAAGCGAGACTAATATCATTTTATAGCCCAGACTCAGCCAACAATATTTATTTTGTTGCAAGGGAAGAGTGAATGCTTCTATCAGAATTTAATTGGCATGTGTCCCTGTTGGGCAGGTTTACCCTTATTTTTAGCCAAGACAAAAAATTATTGGAAATCTTTCCATTGAGGAAACATTTTTAATAAAAACAAGGAAAGATTTAGAACTTCCAAGTGTTTTATTGCTGTTTTACTGCCCTTACTTAGTGCTATGAGCAAGGGTAATCTCAGCTGCCTCAGCTGGTGACATGTCTTTTCTAATGATGACAAGAAAGTCAGGTACGGACACCTTTACAGTGCATGTCCTTGACAACAAGCAAAAAACTGTAGGCTGTAAACCTAAGCTTTGACTTGTCTCAGCAGTTACCATAGAGAAAAAAAAAATGAAACCTTTAAAACTTTACTTCTTTCACACATCAGGGGATGTGGCCTGTGGAGCAGCGTGAGGCCATCACATATACCTACATGTATTGGGCTGGGGGAGCGGCGTCCTACACTTTCTATAAAAAACCTCTGGATAATTGAAACCTGATGATAGCACTCCTTTCCTGTGTTCCAATGGGAAAAACCCAGGTCACCCAAGGTTACCCAAGGTTGTTTTGAACTTAGTTCTCCGTGTCAATTGTTGCATATACAGTGCTCAGCATAAATGAGTACACCAGAACAGATTTGTCAGAAAACTTTTACTTTCCTTTCAGAAACAACATTTTCTATGGGACATTATACTACAAAATACTCCCACAAATGCGGGCCATTGATTGCAAGCAAGATTGGTTAAATTTGCACACACATAAAAAGTATTTTTCCTAACAAATTTATTTAAGACTATGTTGCAAAAATGAATACACCCCAATGAAAGTCTAAGGCCGGCCATGCATGAGTCGAAATTCGACTGTTTTTTTGTCCGAAGATCGGACCTAAGAATAATTTGCTCTGTTAGTGGGTCAATGGCACCGGCCGATTTTCGTGGTTCCTTCCCTTTTCAGTGATCGGGCTTGTCGGACAATTCGTGAAAAACGACCAATTTTCGACTCAATGATGGTCAAATCGTATGATCATTTTTCCGAAAAGAATATGTGCATGAGCTGTGACCTGGAAGAAACAGAAGTTTCCCCTGTTATATGGGGTGAACTTTATGACTCGGTCGGCCGATTTTCAAAATTATTGATGGCACCATCAGATTACCGAGCGCACAACGTTTTCGATTTTCGGACGAAAAATCGTTCGAAATTCGAACCATGTATGGCCTGCATTAGGACCAAAGCTAAATTTTAGACAAAATCCTAATTAACAGGAATACAACTACAGGTGAGTTTAATTATTAATTAAACAGGTGTCCAGCAGACAGTTGATTATAAAAGGGTGTTACTTAATAAAAAAAAAACTATTCCACTTTCATGCTGTCAGCAATGGCACCACATAGAAGAGAAATGTCACAAGGCCTGCAAAAGAAAATAATTTCTTTACACAAGAAAGGTGAAGGCTACAGGAAGATCAGCAAAGCTTTACTTATCAGTCAGAATACTGTAGTAAAAGTGATACAAACATTTAACAAAGATGGAACTGCGGCCATCTCTCAGAGACGTCCAGGCCATCCTCGGACGTTAACACCTTGACAGGATGAGAAGGGTTGAAGAAAATCGCCATGCAAGTTCACTGCAGTTAGCTAAAGAACTAGAAAGCCAAACTGGGATGATTGTTTCTCATGACATAATATGGCGTACACTGCAGAGGAATGGCATGCATTGGTGTCGTCCATGAAGGAAGCCTCTCCTAAAGTCCATGCACTAAAAAGCTAGAATTTGCCAGGGCCCATGTTGAAAAAGAAGACTACTGGGACGCTGTACTCTGGAGTGATGAGACCAATATAAATGTTTTTGGAACTGATGGCTTCAAAGTTGTATGGCATCGCAGAGGTGAGGAGTACAAAGAAAAATGCATAGTGCCTACAGTGAATCATGGTGGTGGCAGTGTCCTTCTGTAGGGCTGCATGAGTGCTGCTGGTGTCAGGGAGCTGCATTGCATTGATGGTATCATGAATTCACAGATTTACTGCTCTATATGGAAAAAGAAGATGCTACCATCACTCCGTTCCCTTGGTCGTCACGCACTTTTCCAACATGAAAATGATCCAAAACACACATTTAAAGCCACTGTTGCATTTCTGAAGAAGAACAGGGTGAAAGTGGTTCAGTGGCCAGGTACGGTATGTCTCCTGATCTGAACCCAATTGAACACCTATGGGGAATTCTGAAAGAAAAGTTGAGCATCACTCTTCATCCAGCATCCAGGCTCTGAGACGGGTAATTCTTAAAGTTTGGAAAAAGACTGATGTTGCAATATGTCACCAAGATGTTCATTCCATGCCTAGAAAACGTGGTACTGTTCTTACAAATCATGGAGCTCATACAAAATACAAAATGTAGTAGTTTTTGTAGAGGGGTGTATTCATTTTGCATCAACTAATTTGAGTAAAACTGAAGATTGTGTAACCTAAGTTAAATTATTACCTTACTTTCACGTAACGAGCTAAGTAAATGTTCTATAAAACTAAGTTTTGATAAAATTTTGGAAATTGTTCTTGTGTTCATTGAGATATTGATTAAAATCTTACATTTCAAAAGGGATGTACTCATTTATCCTGAGTACTGTAGATATTTTATATTGTAAATTATCGCCTTACTCACTGGAGCAGCAGACTGGAAAGTGGGCAGGCACAGTCTCAGCGTATGGCTGATAGCTGGAGCCAGCTTTCAATCAGGCAGCTAGGTGGATCCCAAAAATATGGTCAGGATCCTTCCAGATACTGGAGCAGCTCCATGACATCAGCTGACAGCAGGCTTTAGCTCACTGTCAGCTGATTCTGGGTCACAGAAGAGCAAAAGTAAGTGCACTCCTGTGACCCACAAGAGAAGTATGAACAAAAAAGCACCTTCTCTTTTAAACCAATACCAAGAAAACTTTCAGGTAGATAATTTAACTTACTAGCTGACTGGTTACAGTGCAGCGCTACACCAGATTTTGCACTCTCCAGTTTTGGTAAATCAACCCCATTGCATCAGTAACTTTTAAACAGAGAGGATACCGTTTGTCTTAAAAATATCAACAACAACATGTTTCTAGAATGAATCTCCAACATTCAGCTACTCTCCCCCTGCCACTGAGTTGGGGAGGATTAGAACCCCTGTCAGATTTTACTGCCATCAGAGGCTCTAGGTGGGAGAGATCCCTTCACTTCCAGTCTGGTAAAATCATTGTCCCCAGGACAGAACAAGAGAGGAATCTCTCAGCAGACCAATGCACACTGGTGCAGAGGGTTGTACACCATCAAGAGGAGTATATTTTGGTACCTGGGAGTCACAGGTCTTGGAGTTCAGCTGTGGTCAGTAGCCTGTACAACTCAATGGCAGGCTGGCAGACACCATGGCTGTATGAATAAAACCACAAACCCGAGCAAGGAAAGAAGAGTGGCCCTGGATGCAGTATGTACCAAAACAATGTTGACTCTGTACAATCTCAGAAGCTTGTGTCTGGACTTAAGTATCACAATGTGGTCCAAAGAGGATATACAAGCATGAGAGCTGAAGTGGTTTGATTGGAAGGAATTTTCTTTGTGTTGGAGCTGTTTTCAGATTTTTTTATTACAACAGTGCTACATTTAATATGCTATGATTATACTGTACCTGTCATCAGATCTTAACTTGCAGGCAATTCTCTATGCCATCAGGCATACAGGAAGTGTTAGTGTACAAAGTATACTGTTCTTGAATACACTTCCTCACTGACTGAAGTAGGGTCTGGTGTATACCCTAAAAAAAATATATGTGGGAAGCATCAGCTGGAAGTTTCCTTTCTCTGACTCCTAACACTAAATACCAATTCTAACTCAGTTATGCCACTCACTGAAGCCATCATTGATGTCACCTGCATTAAAAAAAACTGCCCTAGATATAGAAAATACACTAGCATCCCTTCCCTGTGCTGTATGACCCCATATGGTGTGCAATCAGCTGCTGCAGGGCTCTTTCTTACTTGTTACTTGTAAAAAAAAAAAGGAATTCAGAATTAAAAAGTTCCTGTTGATTTGGAAGTCCTCCCTGTAGAAAAACAGAGGTGTCATCAACTCCACTTTTTTTAAGCCACAGGAAGAACTCATTCTCGCTACTGTTTTCAGAGGACAGTGGCATGTCTAACTATGAAAATGAAACAATTTCCATACATAATCATTGCATTTTATACAAGCACAGCACTGAGAGATTCCACCAGTGGCACAACAGGTGACATTTGAAAAGTCAAGTTGTGAATTTAAAGGCAGGAGGTGTAGTACTCAAAAAGGAGATGTTCTGTTTTTCTGTTAGGGCTTTACACAGCACTGTCAATCTAAGGGTTTTGTTGACCGACTTTGCTCCCCCCCCATACAAGTTAGCAGCAATGCAAAAAGAAACTTGAAGCAGGCCACATGCAGGTTAGAAAGAGGTAGTTTGCAGATCACATGCACCTGCCAATTAATTCTAACAAGTGTTACAAACTGATTTTAAAAGAACGTTGCATTTGTCTTTTAACACAAGGCCAAAGCCCATTGACACGTCATTATGCTGCGAACATGCACATAAACGTGAGAGCACATAGATGACCTCATCAGTGTGCTTCTCCTCCTTCACTGTCCAATTGCAAAATAGAAGTGACTAAAGAATTTGAACTTCAGCAGTGCTTTGCTTTTATTTTCCTATACTCACTTATCTGATGGGTGAGAATCATTACCATGCTTTTATGTGGTAAGAGTGTTGAACTGTGTATTTGTTGGAATATTGCAGCTATAGGAGTAAGGTGTGCAACATATAATTAAGATTTATACTTTTAACTGAGGTTCTGCTTGAAGAGAAAAATGAAATAGCCATTTCTACTGAACCTGATGAATCTTCCTTTGCTCACAGAAACTGGACGGCGATACCATTTTCTCATACACCACTAGGGGTCACTTTATCCCCATAAAGAATCAATATATTGACAGTACAAGTAAAATGTGGATAAAAAACATATTAACAAAAAAATTTCACAAAGTTAAAATTAATTCTTACTCAGAGACAGTTATAAAGTATGTAAACTATATGTGCAGAACATGGTCAATGTGTTTTTGAGTCATTAGTGACTAAGAAAGTCTAATTTGGTATGCAGTAGCAATTTGGCAGCATTCTCCGGTGTAGTTCTGATCTCCCAATCTATTCATGGTATCCCCTTCTGGGACCTGCAGTCTTCTTTGATATTTCTCAAAATGTCACAAAATTACCCACAAGCACATATGGGTGCAACAAATAAAACACAGATGCACACTGAAGATCACAGAATTGTATCCCACAAAGACTTAGCAGCAACAGGTCACGGGACTGGTACCACACAAAAAAGTAGAGAAAGGTTGGACTCCCTGTCAGGTTTTTATAGCTGTTTGTGAGCCCTTTTGGAAATTTCCCCTTCATTTTCTGTTACTCTGACACACGGACACACAAAGGGCTCAGGTTTCACCAATAAAGGAAGACACAGACAGAAGTAAAAACCTTTTCCCAACTCTAGTTGCATAAAATGTTTTTTGCTGCTATCTCTGTCCCCTTTGGAGGGATTTCCCATCACTTCTTGCCCCTCTGACACATTGCAGAGAATTTACTAAAAGTGGAGCAATCAGAATCTGGAGCAGTTATATATGGCTACCAATCAGCTTTTATCTTTGAACTCAAAACCTTACAGGATAAGTTCATCTTTTGATCAAAAATATTAAATGCAAATTTTTTGCAGGTAAAAAAATATGGGCATTTATTATTTTTTGCTGCAAGAGCCTGTAAAGCATTATGCCAGCAATCAGCAGAACGTTGGTGCCATGCAGGTCTCCTGCAGATCTGTCAGTATTTCTCCTTTCCTGTATGGGGTGTACGAGCAAGCAGATACACTTACAGGAAGATTCAATTACTCTGCAGCGCCATGGTAGTTCATTGAGAACTACACGCCAACAGCTGCTAAGGCTGTTGGGACTTATAGTTTCTCATTCACAGGGGAATGATGTGAATGACAGCTTGCTGCTAGCTGTCAAAGAGGGGGATCGGTAGAGAGCGGGGACTGATGCTTTCATTCAGGGTGTAATATGTAACATGTTATGAAATGTGAACGTATCCTTTAATTGAACTTTAGAAGCTGATTGGTTGCTATGTACATCTGCTCCAGATTCTGTATGCTCCAGTTTTAGTAAATTCCCCCATTGTCTCCACAATAATAGAAATAGAGGGGACATCTATCCAATGAGAAAACCTGAAAGAGGTTCTTACCTTTCCCACTCTTATCTAAAACTATATAAGAAATATTGCTAGAGTTGAGCTTTCATCTACTAACTTACCACCTTTCCAATATGAAACTGTATAGTAATGGGAGGTCATCTTTTAGATACAAATTAATAGTAATGATAATACTTTGGCCTGGTTGAAAAACTGAATGTAGAGCAGGGGGAGTCCCTCTATCTTACAACCAAATATATTTATTCTGTCACTTTACAAACACAATTTAGACACAAAGCAACATTTCAATTTATTGCTCCTACTATTCATTGACAGTATGTTACGTGTGTATGATAAAACATTCATTGTCAGCGTCATAGACTGGAGTTCCACTGAGATATTCCTGAGTACATTTCAACACAATATGACATTTGGATGCAGAAACACAACTAGAACTACTCAAGTGCAGGCTGATAAAAGCCACACAAGTCAGAGCCTAGGGAGGCAAAACTGTAGGGATGGGCAGACTGCCCAGCACAATGATCACTGCACATTCATAACCATTTGCAACTGCAGCCACTATAATGCTTTCTGCTGTATGGTTTGGGGTTTAGTCCAGCTTTTTTTTCACACTATGGCCTGTCAATATGTAGCATTTAACCACTTATACCCCCTTCTTGCCCAGGCCAATATTTAGCTTTCAGCGCTGTCGCACTTTGAATGAGAATTGCGTGGTCATGCAACATTGCACCCATATGAAATTTTTGTAATTTTTTTCACACGAATAGAGCTTTCTTTTGGTGGTATGTACTTGCTGCTGAGTTTTTTATTTGTTGAGCTATAAACAAAAAAAGAGCAAAAATTAAAAAAAAAATGTTTTCTTTGTTTCTATTATATAATTTTGCAAACAGGTAATTTTTCTCCTTCACTGATGTGCGTTCATGAGGCTGCACTGATAGGCAGCACTGATGGGCACTGATAGGCGACACTGATAGGCGGCACTGATGAATCAGTAATTTGCAGTTGTAGCCTATGCTACATACAGGAAGTGGAGTTCTCTTCCACCGGGTTCTCTAGCAACTTCCGCTTTGTGTATTTTAAACAGAAAATAATTTGCTCTGCCATTCAGAAGAAGCCTTGTATTTTTTTCAGTGAATACAAGTCTTCTGACTGGCCGAGGTGAAGGGGCAGAGAGAGAACATGATGATCTCCTCCTCGGTTAACAAGAAGTAGCTTTGTATTCATTGACAATGAGTGGCAGAGGTGCCGGAGCAAGTGATTGTCTTTACGTAGTACATAATAAATCGCTGATGTGTCTACTGGAAGTGGACGCCGCTTCCTGAATGTAGCATAGGCTACAACAGTATATTACAGACTCACTATCAGGCACAGTGTGGTGGCATGTGAATAATGCATTTAGTCCAAGCTAGGCCAAAATAAGAGTTTAGCTTAATCACATTCCTGAAGTTCTTTAACCACTTGCCTACTGGGCACTTATACCCCCTTTTTTACCAGGCCAATTTTCAGCTTTCAGCGCTGTCGCACTTTGATTGACAATTGCGCGGTCATGCAAGATTGTACCCATATCAAATTTTTATCATTTTTTTCTCATAAATAGAGCTTTCTTTTGGTGGTATTTACTTGCCGATGGGTGTTTTACGTTTTGTGCTATAAACAAAAAATTAAAAAAATGTGAAAAAAAAAGTTTCTTTGTTTCTATTATAAAATTTTGCAAACAGGTAATTTTTCTCCTTCACTGATGTGCGTTGATGAGGCAGCACTGATGGGCAGCACTGATGGGCACTGATAGGCAGCACTGAAGGGCATTGATAGGCGGCACTGATAGGCAGAACTAATGAGGTGGCACAGATAGGCGGCACTGATGATGGGTACTGATAGACAGCACTGATAGGCGGCACTGATGATGGGTACTGATAGACAGCACTGATAGTTGGCACTGACTGGCATCACTGCTGGGCACTGACTAGCGGCACTGCTAGGTATTGACTGGCGGCACTGTTAGGCATTGACTGGCGCAACTGCTGGGCACTGACTGGCACAACCTCTGGGCATTGACTGGTGGCACTGATTTGCAGCACTGCTGGACTGCACTGATGGGCACTGGTGGGTGGCACTGGTGGGCTCAGGTGGGTGGCACTGGTGGGCTCAGGTGGTTGGCACTGGTGGGTGGCACTGCTGGGCACTGGTGGGTGGCACTGCTGGGCAAAGGTGGTTGCACTGCTGGGCACAGGTGGGTGCACTGCTGGGCACAAGTGGGCGGCACTGCTGGGCACCGATCATCAGGGCACTGATCATCTGATCACCCTGATGATCGGTGCCGATCCCTGCTCTAACAACTGCTGGTTCTCGGCAGTACTTTCCTCACAATCTGACAGCGTGAGGAAAATGCACCCGAGAACCGGCAATTGCATTTCCCTGTGATCAGTTTGTCATTGGACACAACCGATCACGTGCTAAAAGGCCGCTGTGATTGGCCGGGTGCGCGCCCCGTTCTGGGAGGACGTCATATGACACCCTCCCAGAACTGGCCGGCCGCAGTGTAGCCGTCATTCCGCTATCTGCGGTCGGCAACTTAAAAAAAACTTTTGGCTGCTTAATCTCAAGCAAGATAAAAGTTATTTGTTGCCATAGGTTGATGCTCGCAACACACTGGCATAACAATCTACATACACATGAAGTTTAGTCACCTAACTTATCAAGTTTTAACCTGAAAAGCAGACCTTCATTTAACAATAGTATCTGCATTTGGTTCTATATCCATGTCTCTTTAGTTATTTATGCAGGGCATAAAAATGCTACTAGTACTCATGTCCTAATGGTAACAAAACTTTCCAACAACAAGTTACTTTAGTTCCTGGGTTGTAAATTAAGACCGGAAACTATTGTGGTATTATATCCATATGCCAAAATTTCCGCCCAGCTCTGTTCCTCCTTACAAATGGCACATCTCCTTCTTTCCATTTCCATAGAGCCATAATGACCATGGAGGAGCTTGTGTTACACACTGAATGACTACCACACATGTGATCTCTTCTTCCACTGACAGATGTCTGGAACCATACAGTAAATACAAATCCAAGCCACAAAAGCCTATAACTTTTTATTTGACTCTGAGGCAGTTTTATGGTTTGTAATTATTTTGCAGTGGTTGTCATATATTTGGTTGTGTAATCACACTCTTACTTACAGAGATTGTTATGTGGAATTTTCTTGGTCCAATTACTGAGAATATAAGTCACAGCTAACCACTGCATGTGCCATGAACGATTCTGCATGTTCAATAACAGATGAAAGGTGCTTTCAGAGTAGAATAATTCAATAATATAGGAACAATCATTCCCAAAGCTCACAAGTGATGTCTGTTCTTTTTCTGTAGGATTATTCTTATTTGGTGAAAAGAATAGCCCCTCTAACAAAAAATATCAATCCAGGAAATATCCTGCCAATAATGTGCACAAGTTCATAACAATGGCATCTGCTCTATTTGAAACTAGCAATCATCAGAAGTGCCTTGAAGTGTAGCTTCTATATTTTCAAATGTATGCAACTATCATGTTTTTAACCTGTTTTAGCTTCCATATAATTTAGGGCTCATTCATATACCATAAATTCCAGGGTATTTCCCCACAGAAGTCGATGGCTATACAGGGCAATATGCATTTACATGCAAATAACTGCACAAGTGCACATATGTGTAGTGGCATACAACTCTGGATGCAAATCTATGTGTCCAGAGTTGTACAGCAATACACATATGATTTTTTAAGCAGGTATTTGTATGTACACATGTATAGCCATGTACATCCACTGTCTTCTACAGGCAGCTGTACATCCAGGTGGGGAAATGTGACTAAATTTAAATTATTTTTGCCAGATATGACCATAAAGTTTTATTGTGCTGGCTAGCTTCAAAGTGTACTTGGGATCCCCTTTGTACTGTTTTACAAATTCACAGACACACGGATCATTCCAACCACATGACTGTTAGGGCTCATTCACATTTGACGTGTGGGGGCGGTAAAACCACGCAGCTGAATCACAGTTTTACTATCCCCAACTGCTCTCTCTTAAGCTGGAAAGACAGTGGCCGGGGGTGCTCATATACCACGTTAGTAACTTTAACCCCGCCACAGGCACTACTGCCGGCCAAACACAGACCATTTAAGTGCATAGGGCCACATTGCAACCGCCCAACAACTATATGCAATGTAGTGCAGTGCAGTGCAGTGGTGCTGCATTTAGAGTGGTTAAAACAAGTCGAGAGGAGGCGACATATTGCCTCCTCGCCACCTGTCTAATGCCTGTGAAAAGCAATTCAAGAGTGGATAGCATTTTAGAGGAATGGCAGCCCTTACCGCTAGTGTGAATGAGCCTTTATACTGGTCTATCTGTACTCTTCATAATGCAAACTCTTACTTTTGTATAAAGGAGTTGTTGACCCCTCTGTGATCCAAATCATGGCTCAATGTGGCAATCATCAAAGACAAAATTTCCACATCTGTTAGTTTACTCTAAAGGAAATAAGAATGAATAAAAATTATTAAATGATCCAAATCAATGTTAAAATGAAAAATGAGACATCATGGATATGTCACAGATATTCCTTCCTGAAAGAGAAATGAAATATAGCTTTCCTTCTAAATTTATCATGTACAAGTACAATTTAACTGAAGTAGTTTACAATCTCAGATGTAGAAAGTATTCTAGTAGTGAAGATGGCACTTTTAACAGGTTTCAGTGGCCTAGCGGATTCTGCACTAGTTGCTGTTAAGTAAGGTGGAATGTTTCTGAGGAAATCATGTGAGGCTGACGTAATGTGTGGGAGGAACCGGGTGATGCTGATACCACAGGATAGTGGGATTACGGCTGTATAAGGAATTTAAAGGGGCTGTACCAACATACTGTATATATAGTAAGTGCAATACTTTTATGAAATGTTTGAGTTTTATCATACTACACTACGTATGAAAGATAATTCCATATTCATTTGAGCACATCTAAAAGAGAAGGGACCCACAGAGGAGGGATCTCTAGAGATTATTCGTACCCCAAGGTGCAGTGTGACACATCAAACGTCAGATGGTTTTCTAGAGAACATGTTTATTCACTTTTTCTACATGAGGTGGTGGTGAGGAGAAGACCACTTCCTAGTGCTACACATAAGCACTTTTTCCTATTATAAAGCTGAACTCCAGGCAAACAGCTAAATACACAAATAAAATACTGTATATAGAGTTATTTCACCTGCCAAAGGATTTGTATATCTGTCCATTTATTCCTGAAATCTACTCAACACAACCAGCCTGGATACCTGGAGAAGGAGAAGCAGCAGACCGATTCGCTCATCTGTTTGTCACTCAATTCTCTCCTCTTAGCATGCTTCTTTTTAGCACATGACTGGCTTGGTCCTTGTCCTGCTTCACCCTCTCCTAGTCTGAGTTCTCCCATACAAGGGATCGAAAGAGGCTGATACCAGGTACTTACAAGTAAAAAATACACATGTAGCACCCTCCTAGAAGAAATTGCTAGAGAGGTTCAGGTAAAATTAGAGTTTTTGGCTCCTTTGTAGACGTTGGACCAGTGTGTGATTACTTTTGGCTGTTCTGGAACTCGCAGACTACAGGCTCAACTACTTCTCCCTGCCTTCCAGTGGATTCTAGAATGTAGTGGGCTGGAAGAAGCAGACCCTGAGCTTGAATATTGATGGGACTCTAATCAATCCCTGGGGAGGTGAGCCAGAAAGCAGAAAGAGCCTATAAATATTCTGAGGCCTGGATCAGCAGGGTTTTTGTCCAGGAGAAGATCCCAGCCTGAAGGACAGCATCCCTTTGGGCAGGTTAGCTGAAGCCAGAGAATTCACTGAGGTTCCAGCTTAGTAAGAGCTGGGGGGCCTATTGCAGAGAGTTCACTGAGGTCCTAGCTCAGTAAGAGCTGGGGGGCCTACTTCTTCTGGAAGCAGTTTTGAGCCAAGCAAGGGAGTGCACTGAGGATTCAGCCTGGAGATTCATGGTACAGGTGTCTAATCAATATTGGACAGGAGGTATCCAAGTATTTGGAGACACAGTGAGTAGAGTCCTGAAAGTGGGATCCTAGTGACTGTCTGTTGTTGCTAAAGTGAAATTTGCACAGATGGGAATTTCAGACATACTTGTGTTTCTTTTCTCTGCCAGAGGGGGGGGGATATCCCTGAAGAAGTAGAGAGTAGAGTGTGTCCTCAAATTATTTTGTGTGCTAGCTTTTGGAGAATCCCAAAGCTTCCCTGCACCCCGTCCAAGTTCATGAGCATTGAGGCTCCATGCACACTAGCGTTTTTTTTAAGCTCCTAGAAGTCATAATGAGCATTTTTTCTGCTCCTAGAAGCTAATAGTGTTATCCTATTTTTCCATGCACACTATTTTATGCCAGAAACATTTTTCAAGCTTCAGCATTTAGGAGCAGAAAAAAATTGTTTTTTTAAAGTTTTTGGGAGTGATTTCCAAGCAGAAAAAAAAACGCCTAAATGCTACTAAAATGCTACTAAAATGCTCCTAAAATAAAATGCTAACTCTCCTAAACACTTCTACAAGCCAACACAAAACGCTATTACCAGTGTAATCCAGTATTATAAAAAACGCTATTGTGCATGAAGCCAAATTCTTTAAAAAAAGACTCAATGCCTGGTTATTGAGCTGTGAGACTGTTAGTGTTGCTGTGTGCCTGGCTGCCTGTAAACCCAAACAGGAAGAGCCCTGAGGCAAATCAGTGGGGCCTGTCAGGGGTTATGCGCTACACACATAATGATTTTTAATGAACACCTGCCTTTGTAAACTGCTTGGAGTTCAGCTTTAATAAGTGAATATCCTTAAAACTGATATTTTAGCTTTTATAAGATGCTGATGTGTTAAATCACCTGATAGTTGGCTAAAACCCTTAGCCCTGGTTCACAATGATGTGACTTGTCATGTGATTTAATCGTTCAAATTGCATGACAATTCGTATCCAATGATCATCAATGGAACTGTTCTAATCAGTGCAACTCATTAATTTTGCGACTAATTTTGGCAATTTCGGGTGCGACTTGTATAGACATCTGTGCATGAAGTTGCACAGATGTCTGCAGGTCACACCTGAAGTCGCATTGGCGTGCAATTTTGAAATCTCACGATTTCTAATTCACATGCAATGTGAACAGAGGATAAGGAAGAAATATGAGAAGTTCAGTTCCAGAGTGTGTACTCCTTCTGTGGGCCATTATAAGGGGGGGTCCTACTCCCCCTGTTTTAGTTTATATAATGCACAATGTAAAAGGAGATGCTCGAACATGTATATTTAGGCAGGAACACCCAAAGTGTCTCTTGAAGAATGTCCCCAGTATCCAAAATGTCCCCACCTTTTACACCATTCCTGTAGCCTTTGACTATCTGCTTTCTGCATGTCTGCAGTCTCCGACAGGTTTATGCAGTATTACATTCACTGAATATTATGTGTGGCCCTTCAGTGATGTCAGGGGTAACACTTGAGGCTCACTACATTGTTGACCACCACTGCGGTACTGTAATCTCCAATAAACACAGTTGTGATCAGTCGTGTTCTGTATTATTTTTATTCTTTGCCTGTCCTAAAGCAATATGTTGGTGTAAAACGTGACAGCTGTTTATGGCCAATAAAAGCATCTTCTATACCGGGTGTCGGCAACCCGCGGCTCCGGAGCCGCATGCGGCTCTTTTTCACCTTTCCTGCGGCTCCGGAGCACACTGCCCACCAGGTGACAGGCAATAGGGTCGGCAAGCCGCGGCTCTTTTAATGCAGATCTTCTATGTGCCGGGCGCCCGCTGGCAAACATTGGCTGTCAGGATGTAGGCGGGGCAGCCTGGATGTAGGCGGGGCAGCGTGACGAACTCCTCTCCTCTCACAGTCCGCCCTGAAGACCAGAACGGCGCGGGAACCCAGCGAGAGGAACGCGCGGAGTAAAGGTAAGTGAATTCACACAATATGGGGAATGAATTACTATGGGGGATGAATTACTATAGGGGGGATGAATTACTATATGGGGGATGAATTACTATATGGGGGATGAATTACTATAGGGGGGATGAATTACTATGGGGGATGAATTACTATATGGGGGATGAATTACTATAGGGGGGATGAATTACTATAGGGGGGATGAATTACTATATGGGGGATGAATTACTATAGGGGGGATGAATTACTATGGGGGATGAATTACTATATGGGGGATGAATTACTATATGGGGGATGTATTTTCAGTTTTAAAAATGTTTCTCTCAAAATAAATTTCAATCGTGGTTTTGGCGAGATTTGGCTCAGTCGAAAAAAAAGGTCGCCCACCACTGACCTAAGGCTATGATTGTGATTATGACGATACACTGTGGCCCTGATTAACCCTTTGCTTACTGGGCCCTTAAACCCCCTTCATGACCAGAGCGTTTTTTGCAATATATGCAGTGTCGGATTTGTTTTAAATGTTGCAATGGTTTGGCGGCTCCCAGTCTTTTTTTCCCTCTCGGAAACGGGTCCAAGTGGCTCTTTATGTCTTAAAGGTTGCAGACCCCTGTTCTATACTGTTGTCATTTCAGTGCAGTACCTGAATCTTTCCGGTCTTCAGTGCAGCGAACATACATTGTGCTGTATTGAAGGCATGTCTCCAGTTGTGATAGGCTACATTCTTCCTGTAGTTTTTCTTTACACTTAAAATCCATTTACAGAGAGTCTGTAATGATAATGGTAGAGCACAAGAGTCAATGAATATTAAATACTGAACACTGGTAAAATTATAAAAAGAATAAAAATAAGGAAGAATCATTGCTTATAAGCAAGTAACCAGATTCCCTCTTTTATAATTACATAATAAATTTAGATAATGAAACCTGACATCTGACTGGCTGCCATAGACATCACTTTAGAGTTTGTTTGCCTGCTTTTAGTAAATAACTCAAACTCAGAATGTAATGTGATGTATTATTACTAAACAACAGGATGGAGGCACACTATCTTGGTGTGTGTGCAAGTAGTACTGAAGTAGTACTTTATTTCTGTCTTTTTATTTGTTGTAAATTGCATTTTTAATTGTATGAAAACATTACTTGATGCTTTTTATTATAGCGTATTAGTTTAATAATTTGTTATTAACATTTGAACATATTGAAGGTGCATTGGAAAAAAGGTCTTTTAAATGAGCAGAATGTATTGCTATTTTGCTGAGCACGTTACCTTAAAAAGGGTCTAAAAAATAATGTACCCCAATTCGGGGTAATGGATTGATTTAAAGTACAACTCCAAAGGTTTAGAACTCCTGTCAGGATTTTTAAGGCTGCCTGTGTTCCTACTGAGTGGATTCATCATATTTGTACTGGTAACCACTGTCACTAATGCAGAGAGTGAGGAGAAATCCAAAATGGTTGTCACCAGAACAGAAATATAGGAGACATCTTCTAATGGGAGCAATATTTCCGTTGCAACTTTCAAAGGCTGGTTCCAGCTCTTTCCCTTGCTATACAAATGTAAAACAGGTTTTGCCCGGATTTTAAAGGCTAAATTTCATATACATTTGCTAAAGAAATACGAATGGTTATCTGGAACTATCCATTCAGTAGGCTATGGATTGGTAATATTGCTAACAATTCTGTATTTTATTTAAAGCTATGAACATAAAAATCCTTCTTTGCTGTGGCCTTGTGCCATTAACTTTTGTGGACAGTCACCAAACAAGATATCAGATATTTATAAAAAGCTCCTTATTGTTCTTATCCCAGGCAGAGGGAATTCCAGGGTTTTTGGATTTTGAGGTGCATGGAGCTGGAGCTTGGAAAGGAGGATGGGCAGAACAGGGCTCTGATTATCAATGACCCTTAAACTCCTCCCTCACAACCTTATTAGCAGGCTTTTCCTTTAAGTACAAACGGTACATTTTATTAAAATCATATTTACCCCTACACAAAAATGCCATACGGAAATGCTCTACAGTACCTTGTGTATCAACATACATTAGGTCAATTGCTTAATACTTAAAATCATTGCTTCATGTTGCATTAAAAAGAATGTGAACCAGACTGTCTGTACACTGTGGCTCTACAATTCCTGTTTTTTCATACTGCTCCTCTGAATGCCCAGGAGAGTATGGTGTTGAGGATTTCTGCAGGACTGCTGCTGCCTTTCTGTATCTAAAGCCTGTATACATCTACAGTCGAGCTTATAAGGATTGTTGTATGCGCCTAGCTGAAACACACACTAAATGCAGTCCAAAAGAAACACCAGCATCAACACTATACTATCACCAGGCATCAATCCAGTATTATTGGGAACCACTTTACTCTGTTTATAGTTCACAAATTGTAATGAAATTATAGCATAATAAAAATCGCACAAACAAAGATATTATTTCATATGAACGCACAGGGTGTTCCATAGTTGGCTCTGTAAGTGTTTCCTCAGTTAAGTCATTGCTAAACTATAGAGTCCAGAAAAAACAGACTGCTGCAATTAAAAATCATTTAACTAGTCCAAAATTAGTCTGGTTCAGTATGCTTTTCACAGAGTTTCTACCTCGTATTTCATTTGGAAGGTCTGCACAAGGTTGAGGTCTGTGAACATTCGACTTGTGGCTAATGTGGTTTCCATGTCAGAGAGCTCAAAGTCACTGAAGTAGAAGTCCGTTAATTTAAGTGATTGTGCAGATGGCACGACAGCTCCCTTTGAAAGACAAGAAACGTCAATTAGCTGGAGGCACATCACGAAAATCATAGGTGATCTCTATACAACAGGGAATAGGAAAATAACCAGGAGCCTCTGCTACTGACTTCTGAATCCACTGCAGACAATATACAACACTGTAAAACTACTGCTTTGATTGAGCTGAATTTTGGAAAATCCTACACATATTGAACTGTAATGAAGGCATGCAACTTTTGTACACTCCAACATTTAACCTGCGTTTGACTCAGCCGTCACTTGGGTTAAAGTGAATCTTCCTGATAATTTTAAACAAACCTATTCTCTGAGCTGGTGAATTTAAACAAAAGCTCCTCTTGACATTTTTTGCACTTTACTGAATATTTTATATAACACTCTTTATACCAATTTCCTTAGATCCTGTTCACTTACAAGGAGTCCTGTTAATTTACAATTCATTCTATAATTTGCCTAAAATTACAGAAAATATGCTTTTTTCTTGTTATATCTCTAAGTTTTGGTTGCATTTAACTAAATGTACAAAACAAAGAAGCCTAGACACCAGGGGCTTAGCAAACTGCTGGCAAACTCAGTAACAAGCCCAAATGGGAAATAATTCCATAGGGCAAATGTAAATGCTTCCCTGTAACAACAGGAGCTCCTGTATCTGTAGTGCTTAAAGTAATGATGACTCTGTCCATGCTTCCTATATTTATTAAAAGGAAGCATTTCTTCAATGAAATGTAATGGTCTGCCATTTTTATACTTTGTAAAACAATGTGATATGACTTGAAGGGGCAGAAGGGGGGCAAGATATTGTCTACTTTTGAGCACTAAAACTGCCTCTCCTTCTAAAGAAGCACAATAATCATGTAATAGCTGTAATGTTACAAATGTCTCCTCTAGATAACACAGTATAACACAGGATGAACTACTGCATTAAAAAGTGCTAATTTTTACATTCCCAATTAGATATAGGGTAAATTTCTATTTTCTACAAATTTGTTTCATTTTCTGAATGGATATTTTAAGTAAACACATGCTTGGTTAAATTTCCGGTTTTAGTAAATGATCCCCGACATCTTTTCTAGCTAGGAATAACCTGCTTGTACCTGTAAAACACTGCACACAACATTTCCTGCATTCCTTTTTTTTTTTTTTAAATTTGTATTACTTTTGTGAGGTTTATGAAAGCACTGTTACAGCTTGGTATGTAGAATAGGGTCGCATTTTACAAGTCCAATTCAAAAAAGGTTGGGATGCCGTGTAAAATCTACATAAAAACATAACGCAATGATTTGCAAATCTCATAAACCCATAGTTTATAAACAATAGAATACAGAAAATATATCAAATGTTTAAACTGAGAGAATGTACCATTTTAAGAAAAAAATCAGGTAATTTTGAAGTGGCAGAAACATATCTAAAAAAAGTTGGGGCAGGACCATGTTTACCACCGTGTAGCATCCCCTCTTCTTTTAACAACACTCTGTAAATGTTTGGGAACTGAGGAGACCAATTGCTGTAATTTTAGAAGAGGAATGTTGTCCCATTCTTGCCTGTAAACATCTGGGAATTGAGGAGACCAGTAGCTGGAGAATGTTGTCCCATTCTGGATCCTTTTTGTCATATTTTTTGCTTCAAGATGCTCAAATATTTTCAAGTGGTGAAAGATCTGGACTGGAGCTAGTTAAGCTAGGCTAGTTAGGCTAAGCTAGGTAACCACAGGGGCTCTTCTACAAACTCATGCTGTTGTTATAGATGAAGTACGCAGTTTAGCATTGACCTGCTGCAATATGCAAGAACTTCCCCGACAAAAGACGTCTGGATGGGAGCATATGCTGTTCTAAAACCAGGACATATCTTTCAGAAATGATGCTGCCTATCCAGATGGGCAAGCTGCCCTTTCCATATGCACGATTGCACCCCCATACCATCAGAGATGTAGGCTTTTGAGCGGAGAGCCGATAACAAGCCAGAAGGTCCCTCTTCTCTTTAGTCTGGATGATGTGGCCCATGGTTGCCACGTCAAATTTCCATTTGTTCGACACAGGACAGTTTTCCACTGTGCAACATCCCTTTTTAAATGAGCTTTGGCACAGAGAAGACAGCAACGTTTCTGGATAATGTTCAGATATGGCTTTTTCTTTGCATGGAGGAGCTTTAACTTGCATTTTTGGATGGCATGGTGAACTGTGTTTGCAGACAAAGATTTTCGGTTGTATTCCTGAGCTCATGCATTGATTTCCACTACAGAATCATGCCTATTTATAATGTAGTACTATCTGAAGGTCCGATATTCACAGGCATCCAATATTGCATTTCGGCTTTGTCCGCTGTGCACAGAGATTTCTCCAGATTCTCTGAATTCTTTGATGGTATTATGTAATGTGAAAGATGATATATTTAAAATCTTAGCAATTTTACATTGAGGAACATTATTCTGAAATTGTTTGACAGTTTCACACATTGGACCTCTGCCTATCTTTATTTCTGAGACACTCTGACTCTCTAAGATGCTTTTTTTTATACCCAATCATGTTACTGACATGATTGGGTAGCTTTTTGTTGCCCTATCTGAACTTTTCTGAGACATGTTGCTCCCAATTAATTTCAAAATTAGCTTATTTCTTTCTTAAAAAAAGCATTTTTTCAGTTTAAACATTTGATTTAAGGTTTTACATTTTCTATTGGAATTGAGGTTGTATACTGTTATGTATAGATGGGTGTTCTGCTGGAAATGCAGTTCTGAAGAGCCAGCTGTGCCATGCACAGAGAATGGCAATGGGACCTGGGTATGTGTACAATGTAAGTGGAATGATACTTTAAAGAGTTATAGTTATCCATCCTGACACTGCTTTTATAGGGACATTAGATGAATAATTACTGTATAAGTGCTGTGGCCGCTATAGAGTTAAATAACAAAAGCAACTAACTGCATGTAAAATCCCATATGGTATCCTCTATGTGGTTCATGGAGTCCTACTGCTAATTAAGTGCTAATATTTGCCCCAGGACATTACCAGCTGTCTTTCTGCTATAACTGAAAGCTGTTTTAGCTTATTTGCCTTATAAATGCTACAATCAGAAATAGTTACTGAATGTATATCTTACAATTGGCATGCTTTTGTAGAAATGAAAATGTTTAGCATTATGGCATCCTAGACTGTGTACCTGGGTGCACAGTTAAAAAGGAAACCTTGTTGAATTTTTAAAAGGTGCAGGCTTCCAATTTGAGAGCCAAGTATGTTGACCTACAGTAATTATGCATGACAGTAGTTCAGAACATTTACAAGTTGATAGCTGCATGCTTGTTTCAGTAGTGAATTAAGAATCGGGATGATTGTACCACTCCTGCATCTTTAAATACAAGTCAGCAGATGCCATATTTATATCTTCACAGGTTCAATTTTAAAGGAGTGTATAGTGTCCTTTGTACATAATTTCTTTGCTTAATGTGGTCAAGACCCAAAAAAATTCTAAAAACCGCAAACGTGGAAAAAAGCCACATAACGTTAATGCAAAAACACAAAAAAAGCTGAAAAACTCAAATTTTTAACGTGACTTTACACAGTTACCAGTGTTATCAAAATGCCCAGTGTGCATGGAGCCTTAAACAAGCCTGAATGAATTTTCAACACTGCCTGCAAGATAAAAGGCTACAAAGCAGCTACTTTAACTATCTCAATCGGATTAAGACAAGTTACTGTGCTGAAAAGCACTGTGCTCTTCTGACACAATGCCAGATCCTAAACTTCAGAATGGCATAGCTGCAAGGGACAATTCTTAAAAACTGGTAATGTAACTTCTAAAACAATAAACATATGTTATGTGTTTTCCATGGGATTTATTTCAGTTGTTTTTACTTGCATTTAGATATTAGATATAAGTGGCAGGAGATAGTTTTCCATTAAAGTGATTTTAAACTCTTACATATACCCATTGAAGTGACTGGCCTCAGGTCATAGAGATAAAAAAATCCTCCTACATAAGTTGTACCTGTCTATCTGCAGCCATCTCTTTTCTATATCTGTTCAAAGTCCAACATTTATAAAGCTTATCTGAGAGTTCAGAAAAAAGGGGTGGAGAGCTGAAGTGACACACTATAGAGCTCAGTGAGGAGAGCACAGAGCTGATTGGAGGGAAGTGACACCCCCCCCTTCGCTGTTGGAGTTCCCTCCCCTGTCACCATTTTTCTCTTGGTGTCAGGAAAACTTGTCAGAAGTGATTCATGCAGATAGCATAGGAACAAAGCAGCAGACAGAAATGACACTTGGTGCTCTTATTAGAGACAAGTACAAGCTATAGAGGAATATCCTTTGTTCATATTTCATGTTTGAGGTTTACAACTGCTTTAAGTTCTTTTTACTATACACTATCTAATGCCTGGTATCTGTATGTTCTCCCTTGGTTACCAAGGCTCCTTTTCCCAATCAAAAAACATATAGTCTAATGGCATTCTATCCAAATTGTATTTGAAGTGGTGTAGGGTCATAAACTCTAAGATCATTTGTAGGATATGGACTAATGTGAATAGATTTCTGTAAACTGTTATCATATATCAGTACTGCATGATAAATCTAAATAATCAACATTTTACATAATAATAACAATGTAATATTAAAACATTTTGCAATGTATAACAATACATTATTTTGAAAGAGAAATAAAATGTTTTTTACCGCTGTTACCTGCAGCTCCATGGTTTCCTCTTCAGCGGCAGATGCA
This sequence comes from Staurois parvus, assembly GCF_062004578.1. Lineage (NCBI taxonomy): Eukaryota > Metazoa > Chordata > Amphibia > Anura > Ranidae > Staurois > Staurois parvus. The sequence continues at coordinate 1,119,252 of NW_028318140.1, forward strand.
TGATATGAAAGAATCTGCCATACAAAAAAAAGTTTGTGTCTTTAAACCAGCACATCAGAAAACAAGTTAGTCATTGGGCTAAAGCAGAAGTGGCTGTTCACTTAGCAAAATGAACAATCAATAAGCTAAGTGAAAAGTCTTTACTCATTTAGTAATTCAGCTTTGCGTTCCTTATTGAACGTGCGATACTATTGGAGTGATGCTGCCCATACACTGTCCCATATTCACTTAGTGGGTGGCCCTGTCAGCCCCTTCTGCCTGACATTCTTTGAATGAAAAATTGTTGGCTTAACAGTGGCTGCATCCAATCAGAGGCAGAGCCGGCTGTCAAAATACAATAGCTGCAATGGGAGTCATCCATCCATACTGTATAGCGTGGATGGAGGTATCTGTTCAGCCTGTAGGCCGAACAAAAAATCTATATGTGTATGAGCAGCTTTAGATTGAGAAAAAAAAATGAAAAAACACAAACATGGGAAAATACTATATATATGGTTTACAGATATACAAAGAGGGTACTATGCCAGGCAGGAATCTGCAGATAAGGGCTACTACTCTCTGTGTGACAGCAACAATCTTTGTCGCAGCCCAACACAATCCCCCACCTTGTCATCACTACAGTGCTGCAGTCAGCTTTGCTTGTTCTCCTAAGCTGCAACCCCCTGCCCAGAATAGGACTTTTCTTCTGGGGCTGGGAGAGAATTAAAGAAGAAGCAGGGCAAAAGCTCCTTTAGTTCTCCGTAGTTCTGCACTCCTGTGACCTGTATTCAGATGACAGCAGGCTAAATCCTGTTGTCAGATGATGTCAATGATCCGGTCCAGGCTCTGGAGAGATCCCAATTTTGATATAGGGATCCATCCAGATTGCTGACAGGAGCTGTCTCAGCCTCTCAGCAAGCCACTGAGAGCCTGAGCCAACCACTCCTGCCCCCTCCACAGCCCAGCACTCCAATGAGCGCTGGAGAGGCAGAGCAGAGAGCCAGTGAATAACAGTCACCACCTCTCTGCTCACTGAAGACTGAGAACCGAGCGATGCAACTGATGCTGCATCCACCTAGGTGAGTATGTAAGTTTATTTTCTTTAATCCTTCTCTTTTAAGCACATAAAGAACAGTGAGACAATTTTCACTTACTCTTTGATCCACCCTGACTTGATTTCTGTCATTTTTTTGGAAGATACAATTGGGCTATTAATTTAAAATTGGAGGAGGATCAGCATCACCTAGCCCTCTCGTCCCCAGTCTCTTACAACATGTCTCTGACTGTCTCCTGCAGGTAGTCCCCAATCTCCAACTACATTTGTAGCATATCCTCAGTTTCCATCGAGTCTCCTGTATGGCATGTTTGCAGTCTCTGACCATATAATGTAATATTGTATGTCCACAAACTGACAGTCTTCAATAGAATTACATAATAATTTGTGCAGCTGTTTGCTGATATTAGGGACTACATTTGAGACCCCCTATATCTACTTAAGTAGCCAGCCCTGCTGTAAGTCAATACTATTAAAAACATCTTGTCTAAGCAACACTGCTGGATACTTACAATTTCTGTGCATTCTACACAAAAAGCAGTGATGTGGTAAGTCCTTTAACGTATGGCATTCAATTACATTTTCATTAAGTGAAGCCAAGTAACTGCGGATATCACTGTGGGTCACTGCCCTTTATCTATTTGAATAAGTTAAAGTAATATACTGTATAACAAGCTTATTTATTGTGATATATTTAATCCCTTGCCATTCCTATTCTGGATTCCGATCCATCCTTTAACACTTCTATGCAGTGTGTTCTGGTTCAAGAAATGCATTTTTAAGAAGTTTAATATCAGGCAGTAGAGAATGTAGTTTTCAGGCAAACACAGATGGGTGACTGGAATATAAACTTAAGCCAGCGTTTTACAGAGCAGTGCCAGAAGATTGAAAATCCTTGAGGAGGGTATCTAAAAGCTTGTGTTTGACAAAAAATATTGCATCCGTCAGCCAAGAACAATCCTTTTATTGTGGACTCACCTCTAATGTCACCATCTGTTTGGCCATTGCTCTCTCCACAACTTCATACATCTGGGTGTTCTGGATCCCCAAGCCACAGAAAATTGCAAAGGCTTCCAAAAATTGCTCATCATTTCTGTTGAAGGACTTGATTTTGCCAGCATTTTCTTCTACCTTGTTTACAAGTTGGCAAACTCCTGTAATAAATGTACCACCAGAGACATTGCTACATTCAAGAATGCTGCTTTAGAACTAAAGGAAAAAGTGACCATGTTTGTCAATGGAACTGAAAAGTGTCAGATATTTCTTATTACTTAATTAAACTGGTGTATACACATGCTGTGTAATCTGCTCTTAACATTAATAATAATAAATAACACTATGGATGTTTTTGGCTAATGATATATTGATATTGGATACAGGCCAGTACAAATTGGTTTATAGACTAAGTCATCCATAGTTATTAAAGTAAATATGTATTTATATTTATGTATTATATCTACACCCAAAGCCTTTTGGTCTGATAAATATACAATTGAAAGAATTGTGTTTTATCTGTTCGATAAGTATAAAAAAATAACTGTTGATCCTGCTAAAAATAGTTGTGAGTTTATCTTTCTGTGCTCTCTGCCTGTGCTGTTATCAGCATCATTACCATCAACCTCGATGGACTACAACATTCACCCCATGTTAAGGAAATGGGAAGATGTTCTGTATTCCTGTACATGGGTGACAATTCTGCTCTTCCTGTATAGTGTTGTCATCTTAGGACAGAAAGTGTGTTACTGGCAGGCCTGACTAATAGAGCTACCACAAGGGTTGGTAAACTGCAATATATTAAATTTTCTTCTTGCGTTACATACATTTTAACATAATTCTGGTATGAATGAGCCAAGGGCAGTACCAGCAATGAAATATCTTTTCTATAGAAGATATGTACCGACTTGTAAAAATCAACTCATTTGCAGCTCACTGATGTTAATTTGATTCTAATGAGATAACTGTCATCAGGTAGAAAAACTCTTAGTAGCAAAGAGATTTATTGACCTATGTGGGCCCAACCTAAGTCTAGGGCTACATAGGCAATACATCCCATTGCTGGTTTACCTACTTGTTGTCAACTCATTAGCAGAGCATTAATTTATATACAGTATGTTGCAAAGGATCATACTGCAGAGTAGGGTTAAGCTTGGGTTCAGCTCAATGCCACTGACCTAATATGGACAAATGACCATTTAAGGTCAGTGATGCCATGGCATCCCTCCCCTTAATTGTATGTGCAGGTCATTGGCCCAGGAATGGCAGATGCTAGTAGCAAAGGGATTTAAAGTATGTAATCCCTAACAAAGAACTTCTCTTATGTGGTCTATTAAATATGCCATTGAAAGTTTATTGTTATATCTATTTGAAACATTGAAAAAAGTATCTGTTATCTTGCCGAAAAGGGAGGACTGGAGACTACAGAATCACACCCTCTATGTTTCGGAGAATAGGAAAGGGACGAGGTTGTGTAGTCCTAGCTCATTTCTGTTGTCCTGATACCAAAAAGGTGAGCGATGTAATTCTAGGACAGGAAGTGTGTTACTGGCAGAATCATCATGTGAAAATAAAGGGAAAAAGTTTGAAAAAAGAAAACAAGCCACTACATCTATGGACTGGTAAGCCGCCATGTATTAAAAGTTTGCTTTTGGGTTCAGGTTTGCTTTGATTGCCTGTCTTTAGCCCTATCCTAAAGGTCATTGCGGCACATGAAACTCTTCTCTGTAACTAAACTATTATGTGCAGCCCAAAACAATAAAAATAGTACAGTGCAAATGCCCCCCAATCCTGTGTCACAGCCAGCATGTGATTAGAATGGTGCAAGACAAGCATGATCTGCTTCCCAGGCTCTAGTAGACTTCAACAAATTGGTAGCCATCCGCACACAGACACTACCTTTCTGCTGCATAAATGCAAATGAGATGGGTAAAAGATGGCTTCAGCTCCTGTTCTCCACCTGTAGAGAATGCCTTAGATGCATTTCACCCTTTGTGGCTTATTCGCAAAGGCTATTCAGTGGCAATTCCTGTAATTCTGTCCTGACAAGTTCCTTTTGCTGTGCTCTATTTAGTCCATTCCTCTTCCTTTTTACAGTATATGTTAAACTATTCCTATGGATGCTTGTTTTCTCTATATATTTTGTGCTTGACTAAGGTTTTAATGATAAAACTGACTTAATACTGGGTGGCTGCCAAAGCCTGTAGATTTAAGGGCTCATGCAAATTGATGCAATTCTCCTCCAGTGTAAAAATACAACCATTCTTCCGCATCTGGGGAGACAAGGGTGGCACACACAGCTGGCCAAAGAAACGAATAGCTGTATGTCGCCATACTTGCATGAATGCCGGTGTTTTCTTGTAGCAGTGTTTATCTGTATATAGTGTATTTCCTGAATGCAAAACTTTGACTTGCTTTGCTGGGTTTTTTGCCTGCTTCTTGATCAACTGTGGGTGTAGGATTGTAACTTTTTTCATGGTTGAACTGGGTAGACTTTTGTCTTTTTTCAGCCAGGCTAACTATGTAACTTGTATGTGCCACCTGCGGCTCCCAGGGTGCAGAAAAAAACACAGGGATTTTTATGCTTTGGGAGATTTGCACCTACAAACTTCCATGTGCATAAGCCCTAAGGCATCTGCTCATGAACTTGTGTTTGTAATGGAGAACAGTGTTATATATTATAAATGTTATATTTCTGAGAGCAGACTTCACATAATCTCATGCCAGTAATCATAATGCAGAAAAATCAGAAAGCTTTGCCTTATGCTTTATTTTTCAAATTTATCCTGGAACAAAAAAAAAAACATAAAGGAAAGATGTGTAAAACTCTGACACTGACAGCATGACTTTGGCAACTCCTAAACTATGTCTATATTTGTCTTCAATTATAAATATACACATCTTTCTTTCTACTTTTTAGATCATCACAGAGCCTATTTAAAGGACACATGATATTAGAAAAACATGGGGACCACAATTACTGTAACCTTTTTTCTGAAAACGTGAGTTCCCTGGCTGACATGTTCACCCCGACTTCAATACTTGCTACGTGTTTGATTAGCAGTGCAGCCCTCAAGCACTGCATTGTGGCAGTAGTAGTGTCACATACTTCCCCATGCCTGATGGTACTTGGATTTTAAACTGGGTGGCAACAGGGATTAGTGCGGTGAGTAATAGCATCAATGGAATGTTTCAGCACTAAAAGGTGATTGTTTTTTTTGCTGTCTGGTTTTGCTTTAAATCACTTTCAAGTTTTACAGATCTTGAGACTTTTTCTTGCTAGTTTAGCATAAGATGTTGGAATTAAATAAATACCTATAACTTTATTCTTCTTTCCATTCTTAATAGGCGTGCACAGTAGACTCTGAATGTTCTTGCTGTTATTTTCTTCATTTTCGTTCTGTCAACAAAATGGAAATGCCATGTCACCGGCTGCATTCCAGCTACATTCTCCATCCTCACACAAAAACTTTTCCAGTAAAAAACAACTAACGCAGCCAATAGTAACCCACTCATCCAGAATAATACACAAACACAGTACAATGTAGCACTGTTTCCTGTCTTGGCAATTACAGCGTACATTGGAGAGAACACTTATTCAGACTTAGCAAGAAAAGGCTGTAGCTTCACACATGTGAAAGAGCATTTCACATTTTGCTTTGGTTAAAAATACACCGAATTTGCATGTATGCATCCTGATAAACGTCCAGCTACATCTACCATTCAATAATGAATACAAGACATAATGAAACCTGCTTGCACATGTACATAAACAAGGGCTAAAAATGGGTAGAAAAACTACAGTATATGAAAATCAAGTTAAACATTTTAGCTAGCCAAGCTAATATTTAAAAAATAACTAATTACAACTGGGCTTGCAGCATCCTGAATATTCAGTCTTAGATTCTTGAAGACACATAAATAGTATGGTGCTAACAATGTCTGTTTTCATAGCCTTACAGAGATTGTGCACAGTGTCTGAATATATGTGCAGTCCAAAAGGCACCAAAAAGACCCACTGCTGTCAGTACAAAGCTAGTCTGACACATTTCCTTCCCTTCCTCTGCAATACAAGTCTATGTGTGGAAACTTGTGATGAAGGTTGTGGCTGTTACTCCACTATACCACCATAAAGTACTGGAGTGGAAGAACAGAAAGTACAATAGGAGAAAATGATAGTTTAAAAGAGAAGTAGGGCTTTCCTTTTTTTCCCCCAATTATACTTACCTAGGTGGATGCAACACTGGTCTGATGCTGCATCTGTCCTCCGCCGGCTCTAAGTGTGAGGTGACTGGGAGTCACTGCTGTCTGCTCTGCAACCCCAGAGGAGCGCCGGGCTGTGGAGTGGGAGAGAGCAGTTGGCTCAAGTTCTCACTGGATCGCTGAGAGGCTCAGCCAGGTGCCGCTATAGATTCTGGGATGGATCCCGACTTTAAAGTCAGGATCTTTCCCCAGCCTGGACCGGCTGAGTGATGTCAGCCAACAGCCTGCTGTCAGCTGAAAACAGGTCACAGGAGTGCAGAATGAACTGTACTTCTGTGATCTACAGGAGAAGTACAGCTAAATAAGCTCTGACTGTACTTCTCCTTTAAAGTGATATTAAAGGCTATTTTTTTTTAAATAGCAAACATGTCATACTTACCCACTCCGTGCAGTGGTCTTGCACAGAGCTGCCCCAATACTCCTCTTCTCGGGTCCCCTGTCGGCTCTCCTGGTCCCTCCCTTCTGCCAAGTGCTCCCAGAGCAAGCTCCCTGTTATGGGAGCTCCCAAACAGGCTCACTCATGAGCCACAGCTCCGCATGTCCATTCACACACAGAGTCGTGGCTTGGCCCAGCCCCCCCTCTCTCCTTATTTGCTCACTGGCTCTGATTGACAGTGACAATGGCTCCTGCTGCTCAGCCAATGAGGAGGGAGAATCCCCAGAGAGCCATGTCTCTTGCACATCATGATGGGGCTCAGGTAGGTATGGGGGGAGGGGGGGGGCTGCTGCACACAGAAGGTTTTTTTACCTTCATGCATATAATGGATAAAAGTAAAAAAAACAAACAATGAGCCTTTACAACCACTTCAACCTCCCTGGCGGTATTCCAGAGTGTAGCTCGGGGTTAATTATCAGTGCCAAAAGCGGTAAGCCCGAGCTACACTCAGGATTACCCTGCAGCGTTGCTCTGGGATTCCCTTGATCACTTACCTTGTCCTGCGCTCCCGCAATGTGTCCCCTGCAGCATCCCCGGCCATCTCCTCCGGCCGACACGGGCATCCGTTTTCCGTATTCCGGTCCCTGCGAGTGTCGGGACGTACGGGGGCCGGAACAGGTGGGAAATTTAAAAGATTTAAAAAGTGACATTCACTAATACACTAAAATCACATAGTAAAACATTACTGTATAAAACCATTTCACATACATTTTGTCTCTACTTCTTTGTCCTGTGCCCTGCCTGCATTTTTACTGTTCTTTCTGCCTGGAAACTGAGAAATGTCCATGGCGTCCAAAAAGCATCCCTTTATGTCAAAAGCGGTTTTAGACCAACTAGAGAACAGCGATAGTAAATCAGAACTACTTGCAGAATTGAGTGATGATTTGTGGAAAAATTTGTCATCAGACACTGAAAACGATTTTGCGACTAAGCTCAGTGATGTGCGAACTTGGCGCTATATTTCAAATTTCAGTGTTTTTGGTTTGATTATATTATTGAATTAAATGTATTATTATTATATTATTATTTTTTATGATTATTTATTATATTATAATTTATGATTTCGTGTTTCAAATTTTATCATACCTGGGATGTTTACTAGACTCTTGTTCGGACAGATTTCAGTGAGTTATTCCTAAAAATTACAGGCCTACAATAAAAAAACAACATATTTTCATGCAAAAAATGTACCGCTTTCAGCACAGCAATATGGACATGATCATACCGCTAGGAAGGTTAAATTAGTTGGAGGCATTTTCAAGCACAAATCTGTCACAAATCATATAGGGTGTACAGACTATAAAGAGAGAAAAAGTTATGAGTTGGGCTTTAAAATATTAGAATATTCAGCTGTAGATCTAAAGATCTATATACCTCTTATTTAGATTTATTTAGTTTGTCAACCCTGACATTCCCAAAGTCTGACAGTTCCTGACGTCACTCACTGTTCCTAAACTTTTAATAGTTTCAAATAATAGAATGCATTTGCAGTCAATACACAGGTATTTGCTTTTCAGATGATTGAGTAACTTTTATTTGTGACTGACAGATTAGCAACCTAATTTGACCTTTCTCCTATGGCTAGAGATGGAAAGACCCGGAAAAAAAACAAAAAAGTTCGGAAAAAATTTTTTTTTTTTTTTTTTCCAAAGCATTTTTTGGGGATTTTTTTTCAGAAAAATAAAAAAAAGGCGTGTGGAATATGTTCTTTTGCAATGATAAATACTGTAATATACCGGTATCTATGACATGGTATTCAAACTATATAACATGAAGACCTTAATGAAAGATTTCTGAGGCTTTATATAAAGTCTTAAAATACTGCAAGTTCTCTCAACTGAAGACAAGCAAACCTTGGAATACAATTCAAGTAATACTGTTCTTCACAATGCAGATATCAAACAAGAAATATGCATTTCTGCCAATAGGGGGCTCTGCAGGGGAAAGTCTCTACTTTAGTTTGTTTGTGAACTCCTTCGTGTACCTCCTACAGTGGGGTAATTGCTGGGATACAGTAGATCAGGGATTTTTACTTTTTCCACAAATTTCAATTTTTTCTGGAAAAAAACAGGGACATTTTTTTTTCTCATGGCTGGAAATTTGTAATCTTTACCTCTGGCACTTATGCTTTAGAGTCAGATAAAATACAGCTAAATCCCAAACAATTAGTACCTTTTGCATCACATGTCCCTCCCTCTTAGATTGTAAGTTCTCAAGAGTAGGACCCTCTGAACCATCCGGTATTGAATTGCATTGAAACTGTACTGACTCATTTTATTTTGTAAAGTGTTGCGTAAACTGCTGGTGCTATATAAATCCTGTATAATATTAATTGGGAAACTATAAAACTTTAATAAGTAATCTTGCACTTAATAATTTAAAGTATGAATACCCCTTTACTAAAATATACTGTATAAATGTGTACTCTTCTTTCCATTCTCTTGCAGCCTCCTGGCTGAGAGATATAACAGTGCAGTGTTTCTCAACCTTTTTTCAGTCAGTTTCTCTCTGTCACTCAGCTAATGTGACCCCATTACTGACAGAGAGGGGCAGGGAAAGTCAAACAAGGATGCCATGCAGGCGACCGACATCCTCCATATCAACTGATGGCATTATTGGTTGATAAGATGCCAGTGGCTAGGAGGTTGTAATGGTGCACAATGAAAACTAAAAGGTAGGCTTGATCCAACTGCTGGTTTGTATACAAATTTTGGACAATTTGTAGGCAATATCTGGACAAGTTTTTGGCATTTTGCCAAGGCACCCCTGAAGAAACTTCAAGGCACCCCAGGGTGGCTTGGCACCCTGGGTAACTGAAAGCAGTCCAAGATAAACTATATTGCCAAAAGTATTGGGACACCTGCCTTTACATGCACATGATCTTTAAAGGCATACCAGTCTTAGTCCGTAGGGTTCAATTCTGAGTTGGCCCACCCTTTGCAGCTATACCAGTTTTAACTTTTTAGAAGTGTGTCTATGGAAATGTTTGACCACTCTTCTAGAAACACGTTTGTGAGGTCAGAAGACCTGGCTTTCAGTCTCCGATTTAATTCATCCCAAGGGTGTTCTATAGGGTTGAGGTCAGGACTCTGTGCAGGTCAGTCAAGTTCCTCCACCCCCAACTTACTCATCTATGTCTTTATGGACCTTGCTTTATGCACTGATGCGCAGTCATATTGGAACAGGAAGGGGCCATCCCCAAACTGTTCCCACAAAGTTGGGAGCATGAAATTGTCCAAAATGTCTTGCTCTGCTGACCCCTTAAGAGTTCCCTTCACTGGAACTAAGGGGCCAAGCAAAAACCCCTGAAAAACAACCCCACACCATAATTCCCCTCCACCAAACTTTACACTTGACACAATGCAGTCAGGGAAGTACCGTTCTCCTGTCAACCGCCAAAGCCAGGCACGTCCATTGAATTGCGAGACAGAGAAGCGTGATTCCTTACTCCAGAGAACACATCTCCACTGCTCTAGAGTACAGTGCTAGTGTGCATTACACCACTGCATCTGTCGCTTTGCACTGCACGTGATGATGTAAGGCTTAGAAGCAGCTGCACGGCCATGGAAACCTATTCCATGAAGCTCTCTATTCACTGTTGTTTTGCTAATCTGAAGGCCACACAAAGTTTGGAGGTCTTTAGCTATTGACTCTGCAGGCAGTTGGCGACTACTGCGCACTGCACACTTCAGCATACGCTTACCCCACTCATTTTACGTGGCCTACCACGACGTGGTTGAGTTTCTGCTGTTCCCAGTTACTTTAATTTTGTTATTATACCACTAACAGTTGATTGTGCAATATTTAGTAGCAAGGGAATTTCACAGATGGATTTATTGCACAGGTGTTGAGAGTAGCCCATTCTTTCACAAATGTTTGTAGTAGCTGTTGGCATGTTTATTTTACACACCTGTGGCCATGGAGGTGGTTGGAACACCTGAATCCAATGATTTGGAGGGATGCCCCAATACTTTTGGCAATATAGTGTATGTCCAAAGGGTATTGGAGGCTGATACACATGGGGAATGTCTATAATGATCCAGGTGACTTAGATGCTTGACCCAGTGGCTGTTTCTTGCAGGAAGAGCTAGAAGGGACTCTGCAATGGATAAGAAAGAGAGAGAAAGAGAGAGAGAAGCAACACCTTCTGAGTGTAGCATAAAAGCACAGACTTTATTAATCAACAATTTGGCAACTCACAAAGGTAGAAGTTAAAAGGTTCATCAAATCTAAAATGCCACTATGATATGCCAGTCTGGTCCCACTGTACCTGCTGTGAAGGATCTCAGTAGCCCTCGGCTGTGTTGGTGGTTCCCAGAACTCCCTTGGGTCCTGGTTCGGGTTCCTTAGGAAGGTGGAAGTGACCTCAGCACCGGAAGAGGAAGTGGTGGGCGTGGCATACATTCAGAGCATGCATGCTTCATCATTAGGCCATCAGCATGTGTGCTCCTTCATCGGATCAGCATATGACAGTGGTGTTTTGTACTTGATGAGCCTTTTATCTCCTACCTTTGTGAGTTGCCAATTTGTTGATTAATAAAGTTTGTGCTTTTATGCTACACTCAGAAGTTGCTGCTTCTCTCTCTTCCTTTTCCTGAAAAACCTTCTTCTGGCGAATTGACTGCTGATTGATTGAGCTCAATGAAGCCCAGCTCTCCTGTCTCCAAACAACACCTTTTAGTGTTCGCAATTTGTTTACAGCAAAGTCAGATGCAAACATAGGGCCAGGCCAGAATTTATCTTTGGAAAAGGTAACCCGCCATAGTTGCATGGTTGCATTATACAGTAATTTCTATAAGTGTAACTTGAATGATTATAATTTATAAAAAAAGTCTGTCTTTTTTTTATTCCCATGCAAACATTCAGCACTTCCTTGAAACCCTGGGTAGCTGGTGGGGGTCTGTGTGGTTCAGTCCCCTGCTGATGTTGTGATGAACTGATTACCAAGAAAGGCTCTGAGCTTCATTCGGCTAAACACTATTTATATCTAAACTGCTTACATAAAATAACCTCAATGTTATTTTGGCAAAACAATGATCCCATCTGTGAAAAAAACAACACTCACTGGGATCCTCTTAACACATCTGCACACATGGAAAAATTTAAAGAACAGCACTCTTCCTCCCTGTTACCCCGACTGCTGTTTTCCCTCAAAAAACATACTCACATGCCTAGTGAATCCAGTGTTGTCTGATGTAGCCTGTCACTCGAACACCACACGGTGGATCCCATACTGACATTTTCTGTTGACCAGGGACTTTACAAGATTTTTGCACCTGGTCCCCTGATGACGTGCCTCTGCACATACATGGTGTATCAGAGATTGCCTAGCACATGTAAAGTCTCCTGGGATGCGTGATGTATGTATCGCAGGAGGCTCCAGGAAAAAGGGGGGGGGGAATTGTTTTATAGCATGGGGTGGGAAAGAAAGAAAAATATTTCCTAAAGAAGGTGATGGTCTGCTTTATTGTGTTCCTACTCTTCCGCATATCATGTCATATCTGTCCTCAGTGATATTGAACTGGAATGAAAAGCATTTCTTTTCTTTTTAGCCTTCAATAGAAAAAGGAAGGGTGAGTTGCCCTATGTTTTTATTGTTGTCTCACTCACTGTCCTCCTCCCTTCATGTTATAGTGAGAGGTGGTCAGAGGGAAAAGAAGTGAAGGAAATCTCCCAATGGGGACAAAAAATTGAAAGGGACTGAACAGCTGGCAGAGAAATTTAGTATTAGTTACCCACTAACTTACTTTAAATAGTTTGTTTGGGCATAGCTGGCTATTTAAAGTAAAAGTAAATCTGTAGTTAGACTTTTACAGTTTATATAAAGGATGCTGAAACTGCAGAGAATCCAGTTTACAAGTTCTGTTTTACTGAGAAAAGGCAAAAACACTAAAGTGATACTAAAGGCTTAAATAATAATAATAAAAAACACATGTTATACTTACCTGCTCTGTGCAGTGGTTTTGCACAGAGCAGCCCAGATCCTCCTCTTCTTGGGTCCCCTGTCGGTGCTCCTGGCCCCTCCCTCCTGATGGATGCCCCCACAGCAAGCAGTTTACTATGTGGGCACCTGAGCAGGCGCGTTCCCAAACCGCTGCTCCGTGTGTCCATTCACACAAAGAACCATGTCTTGGCCCCACCCCCTCTGTTTTCTTACTGGCTGTGATTGACAGCAGTGGGAGCCAATGTCTCCCGCTGCTGTCTCAGCCAATGAGGAAAGGGAGTCCTGGGATAGACAAGACTCCAGTGCACATCACTGAATCTACCTCACTGGATCAAGAGGAGGCTTAGCTGAGCATTGGGGGGGGGGGGGGGGGCTGAGGGACATACTGCACAGGAAAGGTTTTTTACCTTCATGCATAGAATGTATGAAAGTAAAAAACTTTGAGCCTTTAAAACCACTTTAAACATATAGTGAAAGGCAAACCTTGAAGGAAAGTTTACCAGCTTTTTAAAATGTTTTAAATGTTATATATTCTGTCACTACTTGGAAAAAATGTAAACTTTAACCACCTCCCGTCCGTCCGTTGTATATAAATGGCCGGATGGTGGCAGTGCAGGGTCGGGTGGCCATTTATAAATGGCCTCCCCGTCCCCTGCTTGTGCGCGCTCCCTGGGAGCGCGCAGCGCCGCGATCCGGTGCCTGCTGTGTCCTCCGGACACAGTGGAACACCGATCGTCGTATGGGACCTCTGTGCGAGGTCCCAATCATGTGATCACTGATTGGCCAAACAGTGATCACATGCAGAGTAGTAAGCAAGATGTCACTGCTGACATCATTGCTTACTACGTGTGAAATCTGTGAATGATCACAGAGGTCACATGATACAAGGCTATTCACAACAGCCTTGTACCATGTGACAAGCTGTGACCGATCACAGCTCACACAGTAGTTCTTAATGGCTGCAAGAATGCAGCCAGAGAGAAGGAGAAATTATTGATTTTACAGGCTTTATGGGTGTAAAAGCAATCAGTGTAAAAAAAAAAAAAAAAAATCTTCATCACCCCCCACAAGTAGTACAGTGTCACCATGGTGACACTGTACTGATAGGGTGACAGCATATAAAAAAAAAAACATAATTAATAATATAAAAAAATTAAATAAAAATAAAAAAAAAATTTAAAATTATAATTTTTGGTTATAAACTAATTTGGGTTATTTTTTTTTTACTAAAAAGATAATGTAATATATTTTGGCCAAGATTTATGATGAAATATTATTTATTTGCAAAATTGTATAAGAAAAACCACTTTTTTTCAAAATTTTTGGACTTTTTCATTTACATAGCAAAAAAAAATAAAAATCCCAGTGGTGAATAAATACCACCAAAATAAAGCTTTATCTGTCTCAAAAAATGCTAAAAAAATTCATATGGGTACAGTGTTGCATGACCGTGCAATTGTCATTCAAAGTGTGATAGCACTGAAAGCTGAAAATTGGCCTGGATAGGAAGGGGGTAAAAGTGTCTGGACTTGAAGTGGTTAAAGCATGGCTGGCACTCACACAACATTATTCAGCTTGTCTAGTTCAGAAAATATATTATTTCAAATATTAGCTGTTCTCCCAGGTTCAAAAGCTAAAAAAGTTATATTCAGGTAGCATTTAGAGACAAATAAAAACTCTCCTTTAATAAACAGTATAGAGACGATTTACAAAAGGTCTGTAAATCGCCAAGCATAGTGTCATCCAGGGTAACGAGGCCTTTATTAAAGTTCAGCTGCCTGAAGTGGATGAAGCTAGAGGTCATCCACTTCAGGCAGCTCTTTTTTGAGTGATCAGCGCTGGACATCTAAGGGAGTGGGGAGTTATGGATTCTCTTTCTCTTACTTTACTCATTCTTTTTCTTTCTAATTCCCTCTTTCCCTCCTTTCCTCTTGCTCTCTTCTTGACAATACTTTGTAGAGCATTCCTGACGGAGAGGGATACATTTATTGACCTTTAGACACTTCTGGGTTCTGCGTGATAGATGCAGAACAATATGTTTGGTATTGTAAACATGTCCAAATGTGATGTCATTTTAATTTTGCCTTTTGTCAAAACTGATGAATGCTCTGCAAAGTCTTGTTCATTAAGTCAAAAAGTAAAAACAATAAAAACTGTTAATTCTAAAAAAAGAAAAAAAACACTTTGATTAAATCATATATTCATTTTCACACTGTATTTCAATTATTTCCAGTCTACTCCTATTAATCTGAATGATCCGGAAGTTTGTAAATGTTCATTGTGAAGATCCCAACACATTTACTTTTTTTAATTCTGTGCTACATATTTACTATGTGGGCATCACAAGTCGCTAAATGGTTAGCACTTCCGCCTGGCAGTACCAGGGTCATTGGTTTGAATCCCAACCATGGCACCACCTGTCTGGAGTTTGCATGTTCTCCCTGTGCCTGTGTGGGTTTCTTCCGGGTACTCTGGTTTTCTCCCACACTCCAAAGACATGCTGGTAGCTTAATTGGATCCTGTCTATATTGGCCCTAGTATGTGTATGTATAAATGTGAGTTAACTACATGCCGCCCAGCCACTGTACATATACGGCGGCAGGGCGGCACTTGCAGGCAAAACCACGTTTTAAAACGTGTGTTTTGTAAACAAATAGGGGGCGCGCGCGAGGCGCACAGCCACCCTATCTGTTCCGCGGATCACCACCGCAGATGTCAGTCGCCGGGTCACAGTCACTCCTTAGCGGCTGTTTCCCGGCGATCGGCGGCAAACAGTGACAGAGAGCACAGCTGCAGTAGCTGTGCTGTCTGTCACTTCCCTGTCAGCTCAAGGATGAGCTTATCGAGAAAGAACAGTTTCTCTTTCTCGATCAGCCTTGTCCTGTCCAGTACACACCCCCGCCCCCTAGTAAAACACTCCCCTCACTCCTATAACCCTTCCCTGCAAAATAATGTTAACCCCTTCCTCCCCATTGCCATTAGTACAGTGTCAGTGGTTTTTTTTTGCACTGATCACTGTATTAGTGTTTTTGGGGATGTCATGGACCCCAAGTCAGTACCCCCCAATTTCAGAATGTCCGCCGCAGTCCCGCCATAAGTCGCTGGTCGCTGCCGTAAGTCCCTGATCGCCACCATAATTTGCTGACCGCCGCCATTATTAGTATAAAAAAAAAAAAAACTAAAAATCCCAGTATCTTTCCCGCCATTTGTAAATGCTATAACTTTCACGAAAACCAATTAATTTACACATATTGGGTTTTTTTTTAGCAAAGACATGTCACAGAATGCATTTTGGCAGAAATTTATGACTAAATTTGATTTTTGCATTTTTTTTACTGGACATGTTTTATAGCAAAAAGTCCAAAATATTGTTTTTTTTTCCTCAAAATTGTCAGGCTTTTTTTTTTATAGCGCAAAAAATAAAAACCGCACAGGCGATCAAATACCACCGAAAGAAAGCTCAATTTGTGGGGAAAAAAGGATGTAAATTTCATTTATGTACCATATTGCATGACCGCGCAATTGTCTGTTAAACTAGCACAGAGCTGTATAGCAGAAAAATGGCGTAAATTGCAGTATTTATACCATAGTTTGTAGACGCTATAACTTCCACACAAAGCAATCAATATACACTTATTGGGATTTTTTTTACCAAAAACATGTAGCAGAATACATTTTGGCCTAAATTTATAACCAACTTTGAGTTTACTATATATTTTTTATAGCTGAAAGTAAAAAATATTGTTTTTCTTCAAAATTTTTGGCCTTTTTTTGTTTATATCGTGAAAAATAAAAAGCGCACAGGTGATCAAATTACACCGAAAGAAAGCTCTATTTGTGTGACAAAAAGGACGTAAATTTCGTTTGGGTGCAGCATTGCATGACCGCGCAATTATCAGTTGAATTAGTGCAGCGCCGAGTAGCAAAAAGAGGCCTGGTCATTAAGGGGGGTAAATCCTCTGGGGCTCAAGTGGTTAAGGACCTTAGATTGTAAGCTCCTCGAGGGCAGGGACTGATGTGAATGTACAATATATATATGTAAAGTGCTGCGTAAATTGACGGCACTATATAAGTACATGTAATAAATAATAAATATGTCACATGAGTAGGTCCTGCTGTGTCACACATTTCACAGAGTCTGCCTTCTGAACTAAAGGTGCTAAAAAGCAGGAGTCCCAAGAGGTGGAGTCAGTACAGGAATTACAGCTTGCAGGCAGCAAGGTACCATGGGATAAGTATTCCTTAGAAATTTAAAGTAAACAGTACACGAGAAGCATGCTGGGAATCCAGGAAGTTGTGAAAAGCGATGGTCAACACACAGGCAGAACTTACAACATAAAAGGAGATTTTCATATTAGCTTATATTCGATTTTAAAAAAATAACTATTGTTTGTATTGTTATTATAATGCTGATGTTCTAAAATGAAAGTGTATGTTGTGCTCATAGATTTTCTATGAGATAGCTCTACACTGATTAAAATTTGTTTCATTGCCATGGTTTACTACCTATCACTGCTCTTCGTACTATCTAATTAAAAACCTGTTTGCATTATAATCAAATCACATATTACAGCTGAAACCTGTGTACTAACAATTCCCTGTGTTGGAGCTGCTCACTAACCCACAAAATATGAGTCTGAAATCATGGTTCTGCTCTCTGTAACTTTCCACCCCATCAGCCTGCACCAAGCTGATAATGATTTTTCTTTATTCATTATAAATTGTGAATCTTGAGAGACCATAGTTGCTGACATGACAAAGGAAACTTCCATCCTGTTCTAAGTAGGGTGTCTAGGGGGTGTAAATATTTGTTCAGCTTGCATAACTGACCAAACCGGATGCTCCCCAGCCAAACCAAATGTTTTAATATTAGCAGAATGGAAAATTGTTGTATGTCGATACAATTATACATACCTAAATCTGACGATTCATGTTTTAATTTGTAATGCTGTTTGGCTTTAAGACAAGCATGGTCCCTTTGCATACAATTAATTGTGTACAACTGTTCTCAAGAGCCTAGTAATATTTATGCATATACGGAATCAAGCGGAAAGACAAACAGTTTGTTGCAAAGTAAGCAAAATGACTCAAACTCTTTCCTCAATTAGCTGGAAGGTTTTATAAATACCATATAAACTACAAACATCAAACTTCGAACAAGAGTAAATGAGAGACATATTTCTGATTAGGAAGCCTGAATGAATGATGATTTTGTTAAATTAATGTGCACCCTGTGCTGTGCAATTTTCTAAGTGAAGCAAACCACTATAGTGATACCTGCAATAAATCACTGGCATTTCAGTTAAAGAAAACAAAAATGAGCACTTTGATTTCTTTTAGCAAAGGGATACATTTATCCTTTATGGGCATAGGTTTACTTACATATTTCATATAAAATTCATAAACACCTACTATCTTTAAAATGTTACTAAACCCACAACAGTAAAATCAGTCTTTATATGCAGTAAAGCATGGTTGTTATACTCACTGTGGAACCTAAGGGGTTAATCATCTACATTGTGTAAAAAGGCCATTTGATACTCTTTTCTCTGCCCCTCCTCTTGTTCAAAAGTCCACGTCTTATCTCCTGATAAGACAGACTGAACCCATAGCCACATGCACATGCTCAGTTTGGTGTGTATTGCTAGAGAGTTTTTTTTCCTTAGAAGAGTGCATGTGGTCAGCACAGGGCCAATCAGCATTGTCCAGACAGAGGTCATGGGTTTTGCAACCTCCTAGAGCAGAAAGAAAACTCCTCCTACAAGCTTTAACCAGAGCTCTACTAAAGTCACAAGACTGCTCTAACTGCTGATAAGAAAAGGTATTTAGCAGTTTATATTTACTAAAATAATTAAATTTCCATGTTCAGTGTACTGTGAGAGACCAGATACAGTGAATGCAGGGTCCAGGGTTTAGTAACACTTTAACGTAACCTTCTAATTAAAAAAAAGTTCCTTGTAGCATGCATGAAGCAGTGTACATGACCAAAACGAATGTGTACTGCTCGTTCTAAAGAAACAGGGAGTAAGGGGAAGAAGAATCTCATGGAGGATGTTACAAGGAGGAAGAAAAACACAGTAAGTTATAATTTCTTATAAAATAGATTTCAGAGCCATTAAGTATTATTAGGGATTAGGGATATCGTTTAGTGTCACTTTACTACTAGTAGACATGATTTCGATGAATTGACATCATTTTGATGAATATATGAGTATAGTTTGGAAGGTTGGTGAGAGGCTAAAACTCACATAATCCCCAATTAGACTACCAATTAGACTACCAGCCACTAAAAACAATAGAAAATAATATAGGAAAGAATGATCCCCCTCACGTCTCTTTGGTTATTGATGTAGAGATGCCTTGGGAGGAGCAGAATACCCTTAAAGTGTATGTAAAGGCAAAAATATTTTTTAGATTTTTTAGTTTTGAATAGAGTAGGGAAGGATTAGAAACCCTGTCAAGTTTTTACTGCTTTCTGTGTCTGCACTAGGTGGATTCACTCCTGCTGTTTTTTCTGGTGACCACTGTCATCATGACAGAAAATGATGGGAAATCTGAAATGTTGAGCAAATATTTTAATAGGCATACTTGTTCCAGTAACAACTAAGAGAGGAATTCTACTCACTGTCCAGATTTTCTCCCAATTCCTGTTGCTTCTCCAGAACAGGAGTAGGAAGCTCCAAAGAGGACAGCAAAACATGAACTGAAAATCTTTTTAATAGTGATACACCGACATATTGGCTGCCGAAAACTATCACTTTTGTCAAAGGGGCATGCTAGAAAACCAGCATCCGATCAGCACTCGCAGCCAATGGCTGTGAGCGCTGATTAGTGTGTCAAAACACAATAGCACAATAGCTTGTGTTAGTACAGCAATCTTTCAGTTTTTTTTTTTCGTTCATCCTGCTTGGTTGAAGGAAAAATAATGGATGTGTGTACCAGGCATACGCTTTAAAATAATCTGGATGCACTTTAAAAAAATATAGTAATTCTGAGAAAATACTATATTCCTAGCACAGGCAATTTAGGGAATTTACAGGAAGTCTTTTGTAGTGACTTAATTGCAAAGAGCTTACAAGGCATGAGAATTAATAAAAACTGGGAAACAAATGTATTGGTTCTCAGACCTAAATAAGGACAATAATTGAAACAACTTCATTAAATAGGTACAGGGTCACTATAGTAAAAAATACTGTATTGTGGTAATTATATGTGGTTATTACCTGTAGTGACAACAGTCAATATATAAATTCCTTTTTTATGTCTTTATTTCTGTTTTTATTCACATTTACTTATAAGAAGCTGTCCAGTAAATGTGACAATTATGGAGGCTGGGAAAAACTATAACAGAGGCAGGGAAGCTTGTAAAAGTCAGCCTTTATTTATCTGGGTTAAACGTTTTTTTCCAAAAGAAAAATAAACTGTTTTTCATTACTTACTTAACATGGAACTCCAGCAGTAGCAGCACTTTAAAAATCTATAGGCAATATGGGGTTAAAGCAGAGCTCCACCCAAAAGGGGAAGTTCCGTTGTAATGCATTATCCCCCGCTCCCCGTTAAGGATTGCTGTACCGGAGACCCAAAAATCCATCGGTGGAGTGCCAAAAAGACTGAGAACCCCCGTGCATATAATTGCCGTCTGAAAGCTCAGACCCCCACCTCCCTCTAACCTACCACACTTCCACCAGAACTAAATGGAGAAAATGGCAGGTGCTGCATTAACACATTATTTGTTTTAAAACCAAACCAGAAAGCATAGAAATTACAAGTTGTG
The DNA here is from genome assembly GCF_062004578.1 of Staurois parvus. Lineage (NCBI taxonomy): Eukaryota > Metazoa > Chordata > Amphibia > Anura > Ranidae > Staurois > Staurois parvus. The sequence continues at coordinate 1,139,695 of NW_028318140.1, forward strand.
GTAGAACTGGGATCTTGGTGGTGCATCTCTCCACGTAGTGCCTAAAGATTATAATAATTTTTTGGTTGGTCTTTCACCTAAAACTAATTTTATTTGCTTCTGTATCTGTCATTTCAGAAAGTCAATATATATATGTCACAAAAACTTTTAACAAAAAAAAATGCCACCAACTTTGTGAAGTAAAAGTTAATTGTCAAGTACAATGTAATTAACTTACCGTCCAAGAAAACCTCTTGTCTTTGCACACATTTGGTATGTTCAGTGGTTCCATGGTATTTGCCACGTACTGGGCATACATGTAATTTATTTTGTTTACATCATATTCCCTGTATTATAAAAGCAAAATCAAAGTTAGTTGAAAAAAGACAAATAAATAATGTGCAAACAAGTTGATAAAAGAGTCCCAGAAAATACTGGACTGTGCAGCCTATCCACACATCTTCTCCACAGCAGCGATCATCTTATTTGGCTTTGAGCATACTGTATCTAACAAAACATGTAGGATTTTCAATCAATTTTTGTTCTGGTGACAATGGTCATCAAAACAAACAAACAAACAAAACAAACATATCTCCCCAACTTGGAAAAAGACAGCAAACAAAACTGATAGAGTATTTAACACTTGCACACTCTATCCTAAAGTAAAAAAAATGGTGACCTAGCATTGAACTGGAGTATCCTCTTGCAAGGTTTGGCCTGCTCTGCATTTCCGAGGAACCCTCCCACAAGAATGATAACATCACACCCAGCAATGCAGAAGATGTTGTTAAAGGATAAGTTCACTTTTTAAAAATAAATAATAAATGCACATTTTTTTGTGGGTAAATGTGCGTTTATAATTTTTTTTTCATGGAAGCCTGTAAATCATCAGCAGACATGGGTACAATGTCAGGCTCTTGCAGGCTGTCAGTTCGCAAGCAAACAAATGGGCAAATATGCACAAATCCCTGCATAAATTACACCTCCGCTATACATTTTAGTATTGTGGGAGCTAGAATTTTTATGCGTGTATACACACATATATGTATGTAAACAATCATATAATAAGGGTCATATTCATGTTTCTTAGGCAGGATCTTTCTGCCAGTAAGATTTTGATTGTTCACAATTTTCGTGATTGCCAGCTATTTGAGCTCATGCACATGACCATAAATAAAATAGCTTTTTTTATTAGTACACATTTGCATATGGAAATGCAGTTCTATTGTTTTCCATGGGCTCATGCACATGGTGCATAAAGATCAGTATAACTGTATTGCATTCAGATCTGTAAAATCCCAATCACAAAATCTGCATCTGAGGTCAGTAACATATGTATATGTGTAAATGCATGCAAACCTGTGTAAACGCGTATGTGCATAGATGTATATATGCATCTATGCATTATTTAAATTTTAGCGAATTTGATGAAGAAGAATTTGTTGCATATAAATGCAAGTGCATGTCTTGCACCTGTACGCATTTAGGCTGCTTCCACACTGATCCTAGCAAAAACACATGCATTTTTACCACAATTTTACCATGGTTTTTCTGTGCTTTTACAGGACATGTGACTCAAAAACACACTGTGGGTGACTGATTTCAATGGGGAGGTGCGATTTTGGTGCGTTTTCTTTACCGAACCAAATCTGCACCAAAAATGCAGGAAGCAGGATTTTAAAAAAATGCGCTTGACCCACAACGGGTCAGTGTGAATTGTTCCATAGGAATACATTGTCATGTTTTTCTTCTGCTTTTTTTTAATACAAAAATGGAGGAGAAATGGATCAATGTGAAACCAGCCCTATATGTGTGCACTTTATGGACCATACTTGCATTTTTTTATGCAGGATCTTTCTGCCAGCAGTCTATGATCAATAATTTTATTATAGCCATGTGCATGAAGCTTAAACTACTATTTCATGCTTATGCCCATCTGGATGTATACTTGAAATTTCAGTTTATGTAGCCATTTGGCAAATGTAACATATTGTAAAGAATCCCTACTTCTGCAAATGTATAGGAATTTTTAAACATATTTTTGATAAATATTTTGGTTTAATGAGCCACAACGACTAATTTTATTTTGATTAAAAGTTATTGACTTCACACATCACCAAAGTCTCAGAAGAACAGGACAAGTTAAATGCAAGCTTCCGTCTGACACGAACTTGAACTGTACATCTTCCTATGAAGATCTAAGACTTAGGTTCACTTTGAAAAGGACCTCCAGGAGATTACAGAGAGTACATGCAAAACTACTTGTGATGCCCTAAATAACTTGTTTCCTTTTCTCTGCTTATCTTGCAGTTCTTTCAAAATCTCCACTGAATAGCCTGAGAAGGACTTTTTGAATAGCTAATAACCGATGGCAATCACATTGCTTCAGCAAAAAATATCTCCCTGCCTTAATAAGTGAGCCTTGCTGGAGCTGACAGAAAGCCTCCATTGCTAGTAATAATACGCCTCTGCTTGGGAAAAAATCTTCCTCTTTATAAATGACTAACTCTGCACATCTAATGTATCCTAGAGATGGAACTTTACAAACAGATGACGATGGGAAGTATGAAAACACACAGCTGTGCTTATTATAGACAGATAAATCTTAACCAGTTCATGACGAGAGACACTTTATTCCTTTGTGGCAAGAAATTGCAGTCAAATGGTGATTACTATTTGTAACCTAAATAGTACAAAGTATCCAGGCATTACATAGCAATTTTTTTCTTGCTTTATTACCAGGACAAAGTATATGGGAAAACACTCTTTTTGTGGGATCTTAAAGGCACAAAAAACAATAACATCATAGAAAGATGAAAATTTAATAAACCACATTTTATTTGTACAAAATGTTAAAATGACATATAGAGTATGGCAGTGACATAGGACATAACTGTCACAGTAGGTACCGTATTTATTCGAGTATAACACGCACACGTGTATAATGCGCACCCCTAATTTTCGATTAAAAATTGGTATAAAATTTTGTTTCACTTTTTGAAGAACCAAAAATATGAAGAACACTGAATTGTGCAAAACAGCAAAACAGCAATGCTTACCGTAACGTGTGGGCGAGGCGAGGAAAGGAAATGAAGAGGCGACCATATGTTACAGCGGATAAGAATTCTCACCCCCAGTGTATCTCTCCAGTTCGGGCCGCCCACTGTACGCGACGAGGGGACATAGAAAAAAAAAAACTATCCCCTGTTTTCGCCGCCCCTTAAAGGGGCGGGGCCGGCACAGGGGACGTTTTTTTTTCTTCGCCCTCGTGTACAGTGAGCGCCTGCGCCCTCAATGGACCGGCCGCCACTGCGTCACCCCACCAGTGCATCTCGCCAGTTCGGGCCGCCCACTGTATGCGACGAGGGGACGTAGAAAAAAAAAAAACGATCCCCTGTTTTCGCCGCCCCTTAAAGGGGCGGGGCCGGCACAGGGGACGTTTTTTTTTCTTCGCCCTCGCGTACAGTGAGCGCCTGCGCCCTCAATGGATCGGCCGCCACTGCGTCACCCCACCCCAGCCCTCGTTTATAACGCGCACCCAAACTTTGATTTCTCTTTTTGGTAGAAAATTTTGCGCGTTATACTCGAATAAATACGGTACATGGATGAAGATAAATCATGCATGCATTTACACTTGACACGTTTCGAGACAGACAGTAATCTCTTCTTCAGAAGTGCTTAGAAGGCATGATACCTATAGTAAATATGTCATTATTAGCATATCTTATATACGTCCAAGAAAAAATTGTAGTCGCCCCTTGGGGGTCGTGGAGGGGTCTCTCTTGGATGCAAGGGGGGTGGTGCCTGTTTCTTCCTCTTAATTTCCCATTCTCACCTCTTCACTTATGGGAGGATTTTGGAGATATTGGCCAGATCCCCTTCACTAATAGTTTTAGTCTATTGGCGGTTGTTTCATGTTCTCTGCCCCTTTGAGGGGCCATGTAAGTGAAAACGATGTCTCTTGAGTTTGCAATTTGTCCTATGTCACCGCCATTCATTGTATCTATATGTCCTTTTAACATTTTGTATAAATAAAATATGGTTTATTAAATTTTCATTTTTTATGATGTTATTGATTTGTTTTGTGCCCTTAAATCCCACAAAAAGAGGGTTTTTCCATATACTTTGTTACAGGAATGATGGCACCTCTTGTAATCACACCCATTGCTTTTCTATTACCAGGACAAAGGGAGACTTTTATTTTACGTTTTATAAAAACGCAGTATGTGACCACTGTTTATGTTTATAGATCCTATGAAGAGCACTGTTCACTCTCATGTCCATTAAAACTTCTGAGTGGGTTTAAACATTTCAGAATCTGGCAAAGCCCCCACGCATCTGCACATGCACTAAGCTTTGCCCACGTATTTGCAGTGTAAAATCTGCCGTATGTGGGCAGATGTGCTGAAGGTCTCTGCCGGGTCCCGAACCCCAACAGAGCACGTCAGTACATCTGTGCGCAACGCCATTAACACCTAGACAAAAAACGAAGTGCTGCCCTGCAGCACAAACCCAAATTGTCTTTTGGAGTGAATGTCCACTTGAAAACTTTGTGGTGAAACACGGTTTATGGTATGAATGTTTTGATGATGTGAAGTCACTAAAATCAGAGGCCTGAAGCTGTTGGAGATTGTGATTGTTGTTGAGGTCAGAGCAGAGCCAATACTGTAATATAGTATAAATAGAGAAAGCGAGCGGCAAAACCATGAGCCGCTCTTGCACCAAAAAGGCAACCAAAATATACCTCCAAGAACAAGTAAATATAAGAAAGGTGCAGCGCTTAAATTAAATAAATAAATAACAATGCACATAAACACATCAACAGCTTAATGATATCCCGTATAAAGTGATATAGTGCAAATCAGGTGTAAATGAATCTGTAATAAGGTGCTATAATACGTGACAATCGTGAGCACATTTTTGTCACTGTGCCTAAAAATAGAGAGCAACTGAGCATATTCAGAGCAAGGTGCTGGTTGCTAAGTGGTTTCCGACTTTTTAAAAGTTCTTCTTTTAAAAGTTTTGATCATGGTCATTTTTGGAGATTTATAATCAACATAGACAGAGCCAATTCTGGAGGACGGCAGTGGTGCGGCAGATAACCCAGGGGAAGGGAATCTCTCAGACCGGACCAGGCTGCTGATATCCTTAAAGGGGACCTCTGGCTGATTTATCATATATACAAATGCGTATTATGATTTTACATCTGGTGAGTGCGCAATCTTAACGTCTAACTCTCGCACATCACCTGAATGACTACTAGAAATATACTGATCACCTGATTGAGACCATTTGATGGATCTTCATCTTTATTAAATTGTGGACTTTATATGGCATTATCTGTGGTGTAATTTAGCACTAATAAGTGCTCACGATTGTCATGTATTATAGCACCTTATTGCAGATTCATTTACACCCGATTAGCACTATGTCACTTTATGAGAGCTAATACTGTGATGAACCATACAGATGAAGAAGCAAATGCAACCCCAATTCCAAAAAAGTAGGGATGGTGCGTAAAATCTACATAAAAACAGAATGCAAAGATTTGCAAATCTTGTAAACACTTATTTTATTCACAGTAGAAAATAGAAAACATATCAAATGTTTAAACAGAGAAAAAAAATAAGGTAATTTTGAAATTGATGGCAGCAACACTTCTCAAAAAAGTTGGAATAAGGCCATGTTTACCACGGTGTAGCATCCCCTCTTCTTTTAACAACACTCTGTAAATGTTTGGGAACTGAGGAGACCAATTGCTGTAATTTTAGAAGAGGAATGTTGTCCCATTCTTGCCTGTATAGGATTCTAACTGCTCAACAGTCATACAGTAGGTCTTCTTTAATGCATTTTTCATTTCAAGTTGCATCAATTATTTTCAATTGGTGAAAGGTCTGGACTGAAGGCAGGCCAGTTAAGCACCTGGACACTTCTACTATGAAGCCCTGCTGTTGTCATAGATGCAATATGCAGTTCAGCACTGACCTGCTGAAATATGCATGGCCTTCCCTGAAAAAGACATTGGATGACAGCATATTCTACTCTAAAACCTGAATATATCTTTAAGTATTGATGGTGCCTTTCCTGATGTGCACGCTGCTCATTTCATACGCACAAAGGCACCTCCATACCATCAGAGATGTAGGCTTTTGAACTGAACGCTGGTAACAAGACTGAAGGTCCCTCTTCTCTTTAGTCCAGATGATGTGGCGCCCATGATTGCAAAAAAGAACATCAAATTTCAATTTGTTTGACCACAGAATAGTTTTCCACTTTGCAACAGACCATTGTAAATTTGCATTTTTGGATGGCACAGTGAATTCTTTTCGCAGACAGTGATTTTTGGAACTATTTCTGAGCCCATGCAGTAATATTGATCAAATAATCATGACTGCTTTTAATGCAGTGCTTGCTGAGGGCCTGAAGATCCAATATTACTTTTCAGCCTTGTCCCTTGTGCACAGACATTACTCTAGATTCTTGCAATCTTTTGATGATATTATGTACTGTAGATGATGATATATTTAAAGTCTTTGCAATTTGACATTGTGGAACATTATTCTGAAATTGTCTGACAATTTATAGGCTCAGCTCTGCACAGATTGGTGACCCTCTGCCCATCTTTACTTTTGACTCTCTAAAATGCTCTTTTTATACCCAATCATGTTACTGACCTGTTGTCATTTAACCCAATTAGTTGCAAAATGTTTCCCCAGCTCTTTCTTGTTAGTACCACTTACTTTGCCAGCTTTTTATTGCCCTGTCCCAATGTTTCTGAGATATGTTGTTGCAATACATTTTAAAATTACCTTTTATTTAAAGGTATATTTTATCAATTTAGGCATTTGATATGTTTTCTATTTTCTATTGTGAATAAAATATGGATTTATGAGATTTGCAAATTATTGCATTTTATGTAAATTTTATGTAAATGTTATGTAAATTTTACAAAAGCTCTTTACCACTCAAATTTGTCAAGAACAAATAGTTGTTTTCTTCATTTATCTATATTTGATTGCTTATCCTTGTATCTCTGTAAATAAATATGTAGGATTCAGGACCATTTTCAGAATTGTATACAGGCTGAAGAAGTGATCTAGGGCACCCGGAGAGTATGCACCTTTAATAGCTTAATAGCAGACCTAAACTCCAAACTTTTAACATAACTCCTAAAAAGTTTATGGACCCAGGAAAAAATTAATAACACTGTATATTTCTCTATATAACAGTATATAACCTCCAGCTGAATATTTCTTACAGGGTATATCTCCTCCAGCAACATATTCATTCCATAGCAGCATATACCTGCTCCAGCAGTATGTCCTTTTACCAGCAGCATATCTCCCCTGTAGTAGTATTTCTTCCTAATCAGCATAACTTTGTTAAGCTCAGGGCATTGATTCACACATTCATTCACACATTTCCTTTAATGATGGGAAGTGTACTGTAGGTCTCTGCCTCTCTCAACCAATCAGGATAACACACAGTACATTTCCCAGCAGTACATGTATGGATCACCACCTTGAGGGAGAGAACAAGATAAAAAAAACAAAAAAAAAGCACATCCTAGAGTCATAGGGAGGCTATTAAAAGCTTGCCAAAGGAAGGGCAGGGTGTAGACACGTCAGCTAATACAGCCATCATTACAGCTTGAAAGACTTGAGCTGGATTGGGAACTTGTAACATGATTGGCAGTTTATTATCACGTACTTATATGTTTTATGCATGTTATATATCAATGCATTGATAGAATGCATAGTAAAAGTGTGTCCCAAGCATCCTTACTTTTGAAACTAAGGAGAATAAGGAATTCTGCCTCTTATATTGTAAGCTCTAACAAGCAAGCCCCTCTGATTCCTGCTGTATTAAATTGTATTGTAATTGTACTGTCTGCCATTATGTTGTAAAGCGCTATGTAAACTTTTGGTGCTATATAAACCCTGTATAATAAAAATAGTTCTGAGCATCAGTAAAACATTTCCAACAAACAGTAGAAGAGGTTTCACTTGCCCAGTGGGTGTCGCTATTGTGCAGATTCTATCTGGAAAAAGAAGCATGTCTACAACAAAGGTTAGTAAACTCACACGCTGAACGAGGTTAGAGGTTATTCCCAGCAGACAAGCCATTCAGCTTTCCAAGATCACATTGCACTATTTTTTCTATACTACTAACAAATCTGGTTTAAGGAAAGAACTCCAATGCAGCTGGAGACAATTGTAGTTACTGAAAATGAAGTAACTCTGGTAACAAATTGGTTGGACATAATTAACCCCTGCACTAAAACATTCATAAAGAAATAATAACCCACAATGGTAGCATCTGGATCCCATATCTGTAATATCATTATCCCAACACTCGGCTTCCATGAAGGCCCCAGGGAATACTAATGTATCAGATTATCAAAAATCTACATCTAACGTGACAGTGTGTTTAAAGTATTCAGCATTGAAGGCCTGCGTTAAAGGACCAGCAAATCTAAAATAAGAAAACATATGTTTGAAGCAAGCTCTTAATAGCATTCATAAATGGTGCATTTTTGTTTTATTTTACTCTTTTAGGCTTCATGCACATGGGCACGTTTCTTTTGCGCAGTGTAAGGACGCTGCATATTTCTGGTGTCGGGGATGTCCTGTACTGTCTCCAATAAACATGAATGGGTGAATGTAGCTATGCTATGCGCAACTATTTGCACACAGTAGCGCATGCACTCAGGTAAAATCTCCTGATTGTAGGTGGGGTGTGTTCGGAACATTACGTACGGCCTTCTTCACCCATTAATGTCTATGGGCAGCTATACGCAGCTCCATGACATCCTGTGCACCAGAAAACTGCAGTCTCTTTACACTGCATGAGTGAATGAACCCATGTGCATGAAGCCTTATACAGCATTTTGATCCAAAACACTATACATTAGGCTTTCCTATGTCAAACTGGCATACATCAGTGTTGATTTTCATAGTACAGAGTAAACCTGTTATCTCTTTGTAAAAAGGATTTTTGGAGCAATGCTTCACAACAAAAAAATAAATAAATAAAATTGGCCATAAACCCCTAGAAAACAACATAACTGACAAGCATACAGCTTATTTTATGTTATGTACTACAGTATATTAGGCCAAGGAAGGGGAAACTTCCATTTATTCCACACTGCCCTGTCCATGATGCTGGAAGTGAACACATTTTGACCGCTAGCACTATTCTGTCTATATTATTTTTTTTGAATACCAGAAACCCCTCATCAATAAAAATAAAGAACAAGGTTGCCAGGCTGAAACAAAATCCAACTGGCAGCAGGGGCCCTTCTTAGACCACCCAGGGGCACAGGTGCACTCACAGCTGTGACCTCTGCAACCCCTATGTCTAAGTCATTGATCTAGTTGCAGTTGGTCTTGTTCTTAATGGGGCTACATATACATTCAGCTATACAACTTTAATATTACATACATTCATGCAATATAATTTTAGTAAACTGGTAACATACTAGTAACAATATGCCAGTTAGTTGAACACTAGAAACAAATTATGGAAAACAAAAACTTCTTTAGTAAGAGAAATTGCTTAATATTAGCATGTAAATAGTGTAATTAGATATATATTTTATAATGTATTAAACTGCACCATGCAAGTCCGTTTTTTCCAGTTTACATCTACTATGTCCTACACTGAACTATAGAAAAGTAGTATTGATTGTCACTGTGGGAACAGAAAACACTAGGACTTGACACTGTAGAGACATCACTACTCTCCAGATCCTAAACTGGTCATAGACGGTCCATTTTTTTTTGTTCATTCAAACAGTTTCCGTCATCCACACAAAGTGGATGGAGAAATCCCTGGTCCATGGCCAACTTTAGAGGAGTGACATGACTATAGCTGACATGTACCTTATATTGTTTAAGATCGTCATCACTCATATACACTCAATGGCCACTTTATTAGATACACCTTGATAGTACCGGGTTGAACCCCCTTTCGCCTTCAGAACTGCTTTAGTTCTTCATGGCGTAGATTCAACAAGGTGTTGAAAACATTCCTCAGAGATTTTGGTCTATACATGAGTTAGTTTTGCCTTGCTATCATCTTGAACAAGTCTGCTCATTCTCCTCTGACAACAAAAAGGCATTTTTGTCCATACAACTGCCGCTCACTGGATATTTTCTCTTTTTTGGACCATTTTCTGTAAACCCTAGGGATGGTTGTGTGTGAAAATCCCAGTAGATCAGCAGTTTTTGAAATACTCAGACCAGCCCATCTGGCGCCAACAACCGTGCCATGTTCAAAGTCACTTAAATCTCCTTTCTTTCCTATTCAGATAATGGCTTGAACTTCAGGAAGTCCTTTTCGCCATGTCTAGATGCCTAAATGCATTGAGGTGTTGCCATGTGATTGGTGGATTAGCAATTTGTGTTATCAAGCAATTGAACAGGTGTACCTAATAAAGTGGCCGATGAATGTATATAATCAATGTTATAATAATTTTGATTCATATAATCATTTCATGTAATGCAGGTTACAGGAGTGACATTAGTGCTGCTTAAGTAAAGGTTTATCTCACAGAAGTGATCTCTACTCCTAATATAATAGCTTTTTGTTTACATTAAAGGGAAGCTATAATGATTTTGGGTCATCTAATTTTTTTTTTAATATTTTTTAAATGCTTTGACACCTTTTTTCTCACTATACAGTCTTCGTTTGACAAATAAACATTTAGAACAAAAACAGAAATTTCAAGGCAGCCTGTCTTTTGTTTCACATTGTCTGACAAAGGGCTGGTTCAGATAACTGCAAGAATGTGGGTGAGAGGGAAACACTCTGCCCTCTGCAGATGTGTGCAGGTGCCATATCTAGCATGGTGCTGCTTGCTAGATGCATGTTTTTTTGCTATTAACTCTTATTGGCACTTCCACGCATCTAGCAAGCATGGGTGTGTTTGTGGCCACTGAAGCATATGGTACCAAACAGTTTGGTGTGGCACGTTTTTAAAAATTGTGCCTGCAGTACTGTTTGCGTGTTCCCATGCGTTTGGAAGCCCATTGAAATAAATTAGCTGCCCATAACATGCTGCAGGGAAACGCACAAAATCTGTGCGAGCTCAGACGCATCATTATAGGGTGAATTAGTTCTGAAACTTCAGACTGAGCTGTTTGATAAGGGAAAAGTCTCTGCTAGTGAGTCATCCTATGCTATGTCAAAATGTAAAGTGGAATTCTAGTCTAGAACTAACTAAGCTTAAGACTGCTCGCTACCCCCCTCTTAACACCTATACTAACTACCCTGTGAAAGGAAGATGATTATACTTACCTATTCTCAGAGAGCTCTGGTGTGGCCATGTGATCTCTCCAGCAGCCAGCTTCAGGGGAGAGGAGAAAGTGCCGACAACAAGCGGAATGCCTGAGCAGTGACATCGCCCATAGGCTTGCTGTGGGGCATCCGTTGTCAGTTGCAATGGCAGCAGAAGTAGGAGCAGGTACCTATCAATTTTGGGTACCCGCTCCCCAAAGATACCAATCCTTAAAGGGGAGCAGGGGACCAGTCCTTAAAGCGGAACTTCCCCTTTTGGGTGGAGCTCTGCTTTAAGGTCACCCCCAAGCATGTTATTTGATATGTGTATTTTTAATGTTGCTGTTGTTATGCAGCGATAGTGTGGTGAGGTAAGATAATCAGGTAGCATTCCTGGCCAGGGAAGCTATATGATGTCATTGTCCAAATGGGGTCATGACTTTTTTTGGGCAATTACATCATCCACAACCCCTGGCTGGTTTTGTGTACAAACAAAATCCAGCTAGGAATCTGCCATTAACCAGAGGTAGTGCTACCACCACTAAATTACAATGTTTGTTTAGGAGTCTGCACTGTCAAACTGGCCAGTCTTAAGCCTCATACGCACAAGAGAATATCGGATGAATGATCATCTTTTTTTCTTGGGGTTTTTTTGCATGCTAGTCTCTTATCAAAAAAGAAGAGGCTACGAAAGCTACAAAAATAGGAAGAAAGAATAAAATTTCAGAAGTGATGCGATGTAATGTTATTATTATTATTATTATTATTAATAAACAGGATTTATATAGAGCCAACAGTTTGCTCAGCGCTTTACAATATAAAGGGAGACAATACAGCAACAATATAGTTCAATACAAGACTGATAGCAGGGCCCTGCTCCTTGGAGCTTACAATCTAGGAGGGAGAGGCTAGTGGAACAAAAGGTAGTAACTGTGGGAGATGGACTGGTAGGAAGAGTAGAAGATTCCATTATTAGCTGAGGCAGGATAGGCTTCCCTGAATAGATAGGTTTTCAGAGATTGCCTAAAAGTGAGCAGAGTAGGCGATAGTCTGATACATTGGGGTAGAGAGTTCCAGATGATGGGGGAAGCTCTGGAGAAGTCCTGAAGACGAGCATAGAAGGAGGAGACAAGGGAGCTAGAGAGCAGGAGGTCGTGTGAGGAGCGGAGAGTACGGATTGGGTGATATTTGGAGACAAGATTGGTGATGTAATTTAGAACAGAGTTATAAATGGCATTATATGTTATTGTTAATGTTTTGAATTTTATTCGTTGGGCAATGGGAAGCCAGTGGAGGGATTGGCAGAGAGGGATAGCAGATATGGAACAGTTAGTAAGGTGGATGAGTCTGGCAGCAGCATTCATGATAGACTGAAGAGGGGATAGCCTGCAATGATGTAGGCCAATGAGGAGGGAGTTACAATAGTCAAGGCAAGAGATAACCAGGGAGTGAATAAGTTGCTTAGTAGTTTCTGAGGTTAAGAACGGGTGTATCTTGAAGATGTTGCGGAGGTGAAGTCTACAAGATTTGGACAGCGATTGGATTTGGGGCTGAAAGGACAGATGGAAGTCTAGGATTACACCTAGTGTTATTGATCTTGATGCAGAAGTCAGGGGAGGGGGCATAGGCTGGAGGGAATACTAAGAGCTCAGTTTTGGAAAGATTGAGTATGAGGAAGTGGAGTGACATCCATGCCGATATGTCGCTTAGTAGGTTAGTAATGCAAGACGAGACTGAAGGGGTGAGGTGAGGGGTAGAAAGATAGATTTGTGTGTCATCAGCATATAGATGGTACTTAAAGCCATGGGAGTTTATCAACTGACCAAGGGTGGAGGTGTACATGGAGAAGAGTAGGGGTCCAAGGACGGAACAATAAGGGACCCCTACAGAAAGAAGGAGTGAAGAAGAGGAGCCAGAGTTATAGGTAACGCTGAAGGAGCGCTGCGATAGGTAGGAGGAGAACCAGGAGAGAGCAGAGTCTCTGAGGCCAAGAGAGTGGAGTTTTTTGAGGAGGAGGGGATGGTCAACTGTATCAAAAGCCGCAGACAGGTCAAGTAGTTAGAGTACGGAGTAGTGGCCATTGGTTTTAGCAGTTAGTAGATCATTCGTGAGTTTTAGTAGGGCAGTTTCAGTGGAGTGTAGTGAGCAAAAGCCAGACTGTAAAGGGTCAAGAAGGTTGTTGTCAGTGAGGTCGGAGCTCAGGCGATTGTAGACTAAGCGTTCTAAGAGTTTAGAGGTAAACAGGAGGTAAACGGGAGCAGGGAGATGGGTCTTAAGTTGTTCAGGTTGGTGGGGTCCAGGGAGGGCTTTTTAATCATGGGAGTGATGTGTGCATGCTTTAGAGGGGAGGGGAAGGCACCGTTAGAGAGGGAGAGATTGAAGATGTGAGTGATGGAGCATAGAATGGAAGAAGAGGGTGACTGTAGTAGTTGTGAGGGGACAGGATCCAGGGGGTAGATAGTGAGACGGGCTTCTGTGAAATCTTAGTGACCGCTTCAGTAGTAGCAAGGTGAAAAGAGGGAAGTGTTGAGGGAGGTTTAGTATGAGGTATGCTAAGTAGGATGGATGTCTGTGCCATGGCGATGCCCCTACGAATTGCATCAATCTTGTTTTTGAAATGATTTGCAATCTAGTGATGTATTGTATTGTAATGTATTCTTTTGTTTCTGAGCATGCATGGTCTTGGTCTTACATTTTTTTTCGGACGAATACCGTATTGATTAAATTAAAATCATACATTCTGGTATCGTATGAGAAAAATGTTCATATTTGTCCCTTTGGGTTAATTTCACAAGAAGTGTTGTAATCGGTTCAAAGCTAATCTCTGTTAAAGACATGCCTTTACTATTGAAAGACATCTTGGTCACAATGATGTTTGTATTATGTAAAAAATATACAATTGACATCAATCTACCGTACAACAGTCATATGGGTGCACTTATTAAGGAGAATTACAGAATGAAACTAGATGGCGAGATTACTGAAGGCATGTGGAAAAAGTTAATACAAACAAAGAACACACAAACATAATGATTGGCTGCATAGCGACAGTAAAAAAAAAAAAACGCAGTCCGGATGCATTTCTGCATGCGCGTTTCTGATGCATTCCAAATCCTTTTATTCCTCCTTTTTTGAGTCATTTGGGGTCCGCTGCATTTTTGATGCATTCTGGTGCGTTTTTGATACGTTCTATCGCATTTTTTATGTGTTTTACCACGTTCCAGTACAGTTCTGTGTAGGAAAAATGCAGCATTTTTCCTGGAATGTACTGGAACTGCAAGCACTGGTGTGATCCGTGCCATTGACAATCATCTAACCTACTTTCTGTGCTTTTTGGATGCAGAATAAAAATGCACTGGAATGCAGATGATTGCACTGACTGGCTTGCACTCAAATCTGATAACTTCATGCCACAGCAATAAGCTGCATTGTCTGTCTTACAATAAGAGTGACCAATGTTAGAGCAGTATCAGGGATGCATGTTGTAGGCATCTGTAGTTGCACAAGACATTGCCTACAACACTAGAGGATTGCCAGCTACTATTATTGTACAGAAGGTAGAAGTAAACTGTTATCTGTACTCAGGAACAGAAGAGCAAGGCTTAGGCACATGATGTTCTCATACGCTGGAACAGATCATAATAACTGTGGAAAGGGAGGGAGACCAGCTGTGTTCATATTCATATGTACACATTTCACTTTAACAACAAATTCTGTACAGACAGAATTGTCTGATGTTGTTTCTACAAATCCTCAAAGGAATATGTAAATAACTAAATATTGTGGCTATGTACAGTGTGTTGTTTTGTACTGATATATAACAGTGTTATAGGGGTTGATGAAAGTTGCATCAGACTCCAGGACATATGCTCACCAATACCATTTTATATTCCATATCTTAGATGTATATATTTGGTATATTTTTAAATAAATTATGCTATGTAATTTAAAACTAAAATAGTGCATTGCTAAATACTAAACAATGATGGTAGTTAAGTCTAATCATAAATTCACAAAAATATATATAGTACAAAGTACATATACAAAGTCCACCAGCATCCGTTCAACCGACCACAGCCTCTGAGGACACCCAATTGGAGGAGTGAAACGCGTCAGTTTATGGGAGCCGTGGTGACATTGTTTCCGGTCGGTGGAGCGCACGCTGCTGCTCTGCTTCCGGTTTGACAGTTTGTATGCTTGGTATTTCTTTTTAATATGTGAGTACAATACATTTATTTTATTTGGTAATTTTAAATAAACAGACTTACGCTATTTGGACACTTTCTTCATTCCCTATGAGTGCCTAAATCTTATGACCGCTGAAATCGATCATCTCCGCGAATAAGGAGTATATCCACATCGAGGAGGACTACAAGTACCAGCTATACTGGGACCTTCCCACTAAGAGCATCAGACTCTTATCTAAACCCAAGAGTCCACTCAAGTCGGCGAGTGAGGGGGATCACCGGTGGGGAGCACAGTGTGTTTCTTAGCACTTTTAAGAAGAATACCGCACAGACACGGTTTAAAAGGTTGCACAATTATGCACAGTTTATGGACTCTAAGAAGAGTTATTGCATAATATGTTAGTGAATTTATGACTAGGCAGTGCTTAACTACTATCATTGTTTAGTTTTATGAGGGTCAGCACCCTATATAGTAGCAGCAGCTTTTTTAAAATGTATTTATTTATTCTTTTGATTGATTGATCGATTGATTGATTGATTGATTGATTTTTTTGATATTCACTTGGTCTATTTTTGAGTCACTTATTGATGTATACTAATACATTTTGGTGCACACAGTCACGTAATAATTTATACCTAAGCACAGGTTATAAGGTTGTTTTCCAGTGCTAAATACTGTATATGTACAGTATAAGAACTGATTCACACATGTGTGGTACAGATTGAAGCTCAGGTTTCACAGCTAATTCATACAGTAGCTGTTCACAGGTTCAGGTCAGGTTTGCATCAGATTCAGGACAGGATTAGCTCAGGATTTTATCTTGTTCACACATATGCGGTTTAGAAATGATTTCCATAGAAATCAATAGCCTGTAATCCGCACCTGATTCTTTTTAACCACCTTCCGCCCACCCTGTATTACAATGACGGGCGCAAGGTGGTTCTCTCGTTCCGATAGGACGTCATATACCATTCTCACTGCGCATGCGGCTCAGGGAGCGCGCGGTGCGCTGTGACCCTCGGACACAGCGGATCACGGAAAGAGCCGAAGATGTCGGCTCGGTCATGTGATCAGCTGTGTCCAATCACAGCTGATCACATGTAAACATGGAAATGCCGGTTATCGGCATTTCTCTCCTCTCGAGATGTCACGCTGACAGCTCAAGAGGATAGGAGAGCCAGTAATCGACTTTCCGCGGAGGGGACATGTACACTGATCATCAGGGCACTGATGATCAGTGTGCCCTGATGATCAGTGTGATCATCTGTCAGTGCTCATCAGTGCCATGTGCCAGTGCCCATCAGTGCCACATCAATGCCACATATCAGTGCATACCAGTGCACATCAATGCCACATATCAGTGCCCATCTGAGCTGCCTTTCAATGTCACCCATCAGTGCCAGTCAGTGCCACCTATCGCTGGCAATCAGTGCCACCTATCAGTGCCAGTCAGTGTCGCCTATCAGTTTGCATCAGTGCCGCCTATCAGTGCCAGTCAGTGCCGCCTATCAGTGCCATATATCAGTGTCATGTATCAGTGCTGCCTTTCAGTGCCTATAAGTGATGCCTGTCAATGCCAATCAGTGCAACCTACCAGTGCCTCCTCATCAGTGCCCATCAGTGCCACCTATCAGTGTCCATCAGTGCAGCCTATCAGTGCCCATCACTGCAGCCTCATTAGCACACATCAGTGAAGGAGAAAAATCACTTATTTACAAAATTGTATAACAAAAACTAAGAAAAAAACTTTTTTTTTCAACATTTTCAGTGGTTTTTGGTTTGTTTAAGAAAAAATAAAAATCCCAGAGGTGATTAAATACCACCAAAAGAAAGCTCTATCTGTCTCAAAAAAATGATAAAAATTTCATATGGGTACAGTGTTGCATAACCGCGCAATTGTCATTCAAAGTGTGACAGCACTGAAAGCTGGAAATTGGCCTGGACAGGAAGGGGGTATAAGTGCCCTGTAGGCTAGTGGTTAAAACTGCACTGAATCCTCACTGAATCTGCACAGGCCGTGCACTGGACATATGTGAACAGGCACCATAGGAAGCAAGGTTTTTTTACGTCATACAGATTGGATGCAGTTTAAACCACATCCAATCCGCATATATGTGAACAGGAAATAATTGTATATGTAAATGTAGAAATACTGTATATGTATAAAAACTCAATACACAAACAAACCATTAATATGGCTATACATCGGTACACGTATGAATTTAATATCTGAATCCTATACCGCCATAAAATAAAAAATAAAAATGAAAATAAAAAAAAACAATGAAAATAAGAAAATAAAAAAAAAAGCACTCCAAAAGTCCAATCTCCATCAAATCCTCACAATGTCATGAAAGCAATCCTGCTTGATGCACTCCTCCAATCCCTTCAGTGACACATACAACCATAGTGTTCCCCATATGCATGTTAATATTTAAAAGTTTGTAAAAAAAATTCTCACATTTAAAAGTGCATCTCAGGGTGTGCCACCTTGCCAGCATAGAAAAGATAGCCTTAGACTGTCCACTTGAGGAACATCAACCACAGCTCTGCTACACGTTTGGGTCACAAAAACTTTGCTGCACTACTAAAGTTTCAAATTAGCGTGTGCAGTTATTTAACAAAGGCTGTTGGCTGCCATGTTTAAACACTTCTGCAAGCAGCTCCCCCCCTCAGCCCCCCCCCCACCTTATACATACCTGAGCCTGATCTGAATCCAGTACTGTTTATGACAGCAGAGGCTCTCTCTGTTCTCATTGGCTCAAACACGCCAGTCGGAGCCATTGGCTCCTGCTGCTGTCAATTACAGCCAGTGGGGGATGGAGCCAAGCCATGCTGTTTGTCTCATGGACACAAAAAGCAGGGCTCGGAAGCAAGCATGCACGAATGCCCCCAGAGCAGGCGGCTTTCTATGGGGGTAGGGAGGAGCCAGAAGCAACGGCGGGGGACCTGAGAGGAGGAGGACAGGGACTGCTCTGTGCAAAACCATTGCACAGAGCAAGTAAGAATAACATGTTTGTAAAAAATAATAATTGAGCCTTTAGAATCACTATTAATGCGATTATGAAGATACAATGTAGCTGAAGCATATACAGTCAGGTCCATAAATATTGGGACATTGACACAATTCTAAGATTTTTGGCTCTATACACCTCCACAATGGATTTGAAATGAAACGAACAAGATGTGCTTTAACTGCAGACTGTCATCTTTAATTTGAGGGTATTTACATCCAAATCAGGTGAACGGTGTAGGAATTACAACAGTTTGCATATGTGCCTCCCACTTGTTAAGGGACCAAAAGTAATGGGACAATTGGCTTCTCAGCTGTTCCATGGCCAGGTGTGTGTTAGTCCCTCATTATCCCAATTACAATGAGCAGATAAAAGGTCCAGAGTTCATTTCAAGTGTGCTATTTGCATTTGGAATCTGTTGATGTCAACTCTCAAGATGAGATCCAAAGAGCTGTCACTGTCAGTGAAGCAAGCCATCATTAGGCTGAAAAAACAAAACAAACCCATCAGAGAGATAGCAAAAACATTAGGCGTGGCCAAAACCACTGTTTGGAACATTCTTAAAAAGAAGGAACGCACCGGTGAGCTCAGCAACACCAAAAGACCCGGAAGACCACAGAAAACAACTGTGGTGGATGAGCGAAGAATTCTTTCCCTGATGAAGAAAACACCCTTCATAACAGTTGGCCAGATCAAGAACGCTCTCCAGGAGGTAGGTGTACGTGTGTCAAAGTCAACAATCAAGAGAAGACTTCACCAGAGTGAATACAGAGGGTTCACCACAAGATGGAAACCATTGGTGAGCCTCAAAAACAGGAAGGCCAGATTAGAGTTTGCCAAACGACATCTAAAAAAGCCTTCACAGTTCTAGAACAACATCCTACGGACAGATGAGACCGAGATCAACTTGTGCGAGAGTGATGGGAAGAGAAGAGTATGGAGAAGGAAAGGAACTGCTCATGATCCTAAGCATACCATCTCATCAGTGAAGCATGGTGGTGGTAGTGTCATGGCGTGGGCATGTATGGCTGCCAATGGAACTGGTTCTCTTGTATATATTGATGATGTGACTGATGACAAAAGCAGCAGGATGAATTCTGAAGTGTTTCGGGAATATTATCTGCTCATATTCAGCCAAATGCTTCACAACTCATTGGATGCCGCTTCACAGTGCAGATGGACAATGACCCAAAGCATACTGCAAAAGCAACCAAAGAGTTTTTTAAGGGAAAGAAGTGGAATGTTCTGCAATGGCCAAGTCAATCACCTGACCTGAATCGGATTGAGCATGCATTTCACTTGCTGAAGACAAAACTGAAGGGAAAATGCCCCAAGAACAAGCAGGAACAAAAGACAGTTGCAGTAGAGGCCTGGCAGAGCATCACCAGGGATGAAACCCAGCGTCTGGTGATGTCTATGCGTTCCAGACTTCAGGCTGTAATTGACTGCCAAGGATTTGCAACCAAGTATTAAAAAGTGAAAGTTTGATTTATGGTTAATATTCTGTCCCATTACTTTTGGTCCCTTAAGAAGTGGGAGGCACATATGCAAACTGTTGTAATTCCTACACCGTTCACCTGATTTGGATGTAAATACCCTCAAATTAAAGCTGACAGTCTGCAGTTAAAGCACATCTTGTTCATTTCACTTCAAATCCATTGTGGTGGTGTATAGAGCCAAAAATGTTAGAATTGTGTTGATGTCCCAATATTTATGGACCTGACTGTATATATATATATACACTAACAGACCACTTTATTAGGTATTCCTGTTCAATTGCTTGGTAACACAAATTGCTAATCAGCCAATCACATGGCAGTAACTCGATGCATTTAGGCATCTAGATGTGGTGAAGATGACTTGCTGAAGTTCAAACCGAGCATCAGAATGGGGAAGAAAGGGGATTTAGGTGACTTTGAACGTGGCATGGTTGCTGGTGCCAGACGGGCTCATCTGAGTATTTAAAAAACCCCACAAAACTGCTGATCTACTGGGATTTTCACGCACAACCATTTCTAGGGAAATCGAGACTCATCACACTGGCAACATTTTTCCAGTCTTTTATTGTCCAGTTTTGGTGAGCCTGTGTGAATTGTAACCTCCGTTTCCTGTTCTTAGATGACAGGAGTGGCACCCAGTGCGGTCTTCTGCTGCTGTAGCCCATCTGCTTCAAGGTTGTGTTGTGTGCTCAGAGATGGTATTCTGCATACCTTAGGTGTAAGGAGTAGTTATTTGAGTTAATGTTGCCTTTCTATCATCTCAAACCAGTCTGCCTATTCTCCTCTGACCTCTGACATCAACGAGGCATCCAAACAACTGCTGCTTACTGGATATTTTCTCTTTTTCGGACCAGTCTCTGTGTGGGAAAATCCCAGTAGATCAGCAGTTTTTGAAATGCTCAGACCAGCCTGTCTGGCACCAACAACCATGCCACGTTCAAAGTCACTTAAATCCCCTTTTTCCCCAATTGTGATGCTTGGTTTGAACTTCAGCAAGTCGTCTTCACCACGTCTAGATGCCTAGATTCACTGAGTTGCTGCCATGTGATCGGCTGATTAGCAACTTGTGTACCTAATAAAGTGGCCGGTGAGTATGTGTGTATATATAAATATATATATATACAGTGGGGATCGAAAGTTTGGGCACCCCAGCTAAACATTTGTATTAATGTGCATAAAGAAGCCAAGGAAAGATGGAAAAATCTACAAAAGGCATCAAATTACAGATTAGACATTCTTATAACATGTCAACAAAAGTTGGATTTTATTTCCATCATTTACACTTTCAAAATAACAGAAAACAAAAAAATGGCGTCTGCAAAAGTTTGGGCACCCTGCAGAGTTAATATCTTGTACTGCCCCCTTTGGCAAGTATCACAGCTTGTAAACGCTTTTTGTAGCCAGCCAAGAGTCTTTCAATTCTTGTTTGAGGTATCTTTGCCCATTCTTCCTTACAAAAGTCTTCCAGTTCTTTGAGATTTCTGGGCTGTCTGTCACGCACTGCTCTTTTAAGGTCTATCCATAGATTTTCAATTATGTTGAGGTCAGAAGATTGTGAAGGCCATGGCAAAACCTTCAGTTTACGCCTCTTGATGTAATCCCCCGTGGATTTCGAGGTGTGTTTAGGATCATTATCCATTTGTAGAAGCCATCCTCTCTTTAACTTCAGCTTTTTCACAGATGGCATCAAGTTACCATCCAAAATGTGCTGAAATTTTATTCAATCCATTTTTCCTTCTACTCGTGAGATGTTCCCTGTGCCACTGGCTGCAACACAACCCCAAAGCATGATTGATCCAACCCCATGCTTAACAGTTGGACAGAGGTTCTTTTCATTAAATTCTGTGCCCCTTCTTCTCCAAACATACCTTTGCTCATTCCGGCCAAAAAGTTCAATTTTAACCTCATCGGTCCACAGAACTTGTTTCCAAAATGCATCAGGCTTGTCTATATGTTCATTTGCAAAGTTCAAACGATGATTTTTGTGGTGAGGACGTAGAAGAGGTTTTCTTCTGATGACTCTTCCATGAAGACCATATTTGTACAAGTATCTCTTTATAGTGGAATAGTGTACCACAACTCCAGTGTCTGCCAGATCTTTCTGGAGGGATCGTGCAGTCAAACGTGGGTTTTGAATTGTTTTTCTCACAATTCTGCGAGCTGTTCTGTCTGATATTTTTCTTGGTCTTCCAGATCTTGCTTTAACTTCCACTGTTCCTGATGACTGCCATTTCTTAATTACATTCCGAACAGAGGATATTGACATCTGAAAACGCTTTGCTATCTTCTTATAGCCTTCTCCAGCTTTGTGAGCGTCAACTATTTTCAGTTTCAGTTTTCTAGACAACTGCTTAGAAGAACCCATGGTGCTGATTGTTGGGGCAAGGTCAGATGAGTCTGGGCATTTAAAACCTTTAAGATTGACATCACTTGGTCTTCCCAGATGATGATTGAGAACAATCCATGACACTGGCAGGTCTCAGCTTTGCAAAGGGGGCAGTGCATGCTATAAATTCTGCAGGGTGCCCAAACTTTTGCAGACGCCATTTTTTCGTTTTCTGTTATTTTGAAAGTGTAAATGATGGAAATAAAATCTAACTTTTGTTGACGTATTATAAGAATGTCTAATCTGTAATTTGATGCCTTTTGGAGATTTTCCCATCTTTCCTTGGCTTCTTTATGCACATTAATACAAATTTTTAGCTGGGGTGCCCAAACTTTCGATCCCCACTGTATATATATTGTACACACACACTACGGTATATTGCCAAAAGTATTGGGACACCGCTCCAAATCATTGGATTCACGTGTTCCATGGCCACAGGTGTATAAAACCAAGCACCTAGGCATGCAGACTTCTTCTACAAACATTTGTGAAAGAATGGGTCGCTCCCAGGAGCTCAGTTAATTCAAGCATGGTACCATGATAGGTTGCTACCTGTGCAAAAGGTCCATCCGTGAAATTTCCTTGTTACTAAATATTCCACGGTCAACTGTTAATGGTATTATAACAAAGTGTAAGAAAATGGGAACAACAGCAACTCAGCTACGAAGTGGTAGACCACGTAAAATGACAGAGGTCAGCACATGCTGAAGAGCACAGTGTGCAGACGTCATCAACTGTTTGCAGAGTCAATAGCTAAAAACATCCAAAGATCATGTGGCCTTCAGATTAGCACAACAGTGCATAGAGAGCTTCATGGAATGGGTTTCCATGGCCGAGCAGCTGCATCCAAGCCTTACAAAACCAAGTGCAGTGCAAACCATCAGATGCTGTGGTATAAAGCACACCACCACTGGACTCTAGAGCAGTGGATACGTGTTCTCTGACATGACAATTCACACTTCATTGTCTGGCAATCTGATGGACCTGTCTGGGTTTGGCAGTTGCCAGGAGAACTACTTGCCTAGCTGCATTGTGCCAAGTGTAAAATTTGGTAGAGGGGGGATAATGGTGTGGGGTCGTCATTCAGAGGTTGGGCCTGGCCCCTTAGTTCCAGTGAAGGGAACTCTTAAGCATACCAGGACATGTTGGACAATTTCATGCTCCCAGTAATGGGGGGGGGGAAGGGGGCACCACTACCGGGGGCTGTGGAAGCCCAACTTTTTACAACTGACTGACAAGAGTCTGCCTTCAGTTTTATACACAATCACGGTGGCTGCAGCCAATCACGCTGGCTGCAACCCCCCGCTGTCAGGTCCATATGATGTACGGACCTGGCGGCAAAAGGGTTAAAGTGACACTAAAGATAAAAATGGTTTATCTAAAATAATAAACATGTTCGACCTTGGGTCTGAACAACTTGCACACCTCTATCGGTTTACCCATTCCATTTTTATTGACTCTAAAACCCAGGAAGCTAATAATAAGTTACTAACATGCTGGTATTGCATGCCCACTGCATTGTCGCAAATGTCGTATTTTTCTGCCTCTGACCTCTGCTAGCAGAGCTGTGGCCAGCAAAGCACACTCTTACACTTATGATGGGAGTGCCCCACAGTCCCAGAAAAAATTTGTCCTGGAAGTGGATAGCCCCCTTTCTCCAGTCCACTTCCTACTCCATGTCCCTAGCCTCCCGCTGAGTCACTATAGGCTTTGTGCTCTATCGCACCTGTGACGATCGCAACGTCAGACCCTAGCCCTTCTCACCAAACTCGTGACCGAAGGACTAGCCAATCTAAAACCCCGCTGTCACATGTGTAACAATGCCACGCCCAGCTGCACCCTGCACAAAGATTTTCCAGCTCACTGGACCACAATCGATGTACTGGCAGCCTGGGAGCGATTGTTATTCGGTCAGGTTAATTACGCAATTAACCCTTCACACTGCCACCACCTCCTTTTTGTACAGAGAAAGAGGAAACTCGGCAATATTAGCAATACACTGTGATGATTGGATAATCGTCTGTATACCACTGTCACTGCAGACAGGTTATACAGAGGGTTAAACCCACACAGTAGCACTCTTCTGCGGCAGGAATTCGTAGTTTGCATTAAAGAGCGTTAGAAACAGTTCAACACTTTCAGAAAGTAAGATTTATTATTAAAAGGTCAAAAGGGTGCAATAAAAATATTTACAGAAAAAGATGTAGCCAATATATATATAAAAATATACAAAGAACAATAGCACAGCAAAGAGATAACAGAAAGGAGTTTAAAGGGTTAAAGTACTTGCCAGTCAGCCTTGGTTTAAGCAGCTTCAAGTTTTCATGAGCCAAAAGGATTTTTTATCTCCCACTGTCTGTTTCGATGTTAAAGCAGGGAGACCTTCTACAACTCTCACACACACCTCAACTCCAAGCATAACAGCCTTTTCTAGGATCTCAGCAGGGTGTCTCCTTACAGCAGAGAACCAATCGCCTCATTTGGGGAGGGGTGTTGGGGCGGAGACCCAAGCTAGAACAAAAATCCCTCTTAGCTTATATTATGGCCCATAACTTTTCCTAGGTACATGTAACATTCCACCTATGGGTAGATTAATGTCTACATCTGAAATATGACATACCTGCTGGGATGGTTAAGGAGATATTATTTTCTGCTCTCCTATTGATCTCAGCTAGGGGATGTAATATACCAAACGATTTGTATTAAAGTGAGCCATCCGAATATGTGCTCCATGTGTGTGTAATTACTTCATATTTGAAGATATCACTTATATGAAAAAGTGAGCTTTAAAAGTAAGTCTGTTTTTACGACCCCTTGGAAGGTCTTTTGAAGTTCAGTGAGGGACTTGGTATACACTTTTACGATATCTTTCCAAGCAAGAGTTTCTTAGACAGAGGGGCACCTAGCTAGTGAGGTTTTATAGCCAGGATGCCCTCCCACTGAGTTTGGTGCCTGTGATCTCTGCAAACACACACGGACCACATGTCACTCAACAGAGAGGGAGGGGGGATGATTGGAGGGTGGAAGCCTGCTTTGGGAGGGAGAGATGGTACAACATGGAAGATTCTTAACAAAATGGAGGACCGCGGCCATCTCTGTGTGCACCATTGCTACAGCACCCACTGAATGCGGCTAAACGCCTAGTTCCTATTTACTTGCAACAAGCTTATCTTCCTAGTAGCGAGGAATAGATTGGGAAGGGGAACATGATAACGGAGGCTTAGGACTGGGTGGTGATGTGTAAGGGCACGCAGGAGAGCTTCACAGGCATCTGAGTGGAGTAGCCGGATTACACCTCAGGCCCTGACCATATCCCATCCAGTCTAGATGTAGCTTTGTTGGCATTAGCAGATCCCTCTATAAGGTTAACGTACTAACCTAATAAGCTAATGCTTAGTTTTTCTTAATTTCTTTTTTTCAAAGCCTCTGAACCATCACTACTATTTTCCAGTGGCATAAGTCGGTGTGGCCGATCACAGGCTCAGTGAAAATCCATACATTTGTCCATCTACTCTTCTGGTATATTCCTTTATTCCCCTTTTTTAGTATATAGTTTCCAGGAATTTTATTTACCGCAGAGGTTTATATGCAGACAATGCAATTCCTTAATAGCAGGTGTAAACATTGCTTGGGTGCGCCATTGCATATGGCCGGATGGGGGGGATCCCCTACCTTTCCCGGACGGTTATATCTGATTATGGCTTCTGTCGCTGATCTCTACTAGCTACACCTCAAATGAAAACCCTCAGGCACAAGTCTCCGATTATACCTTCGGTTGTCTGCATGCCCCTCGTCGGAAGATAACCCTTTCATTTGTCTTTATGGCTCGGGCCCCCTTACCAACCATGGTGCCTGCTAATACACTTTTGGGTACCCCAGTCTGCTTGACATTTAGTACACTTGATAACCCTTTGAATGCACTGATAATGTATAATTTGTTTTAATTCGTAAATAAAGAGTACAAAAAAAATAATATTAAACATGTTATGCTCATCTGCTCTTTGCAATCATTTTGCGCAAAGTGACCCTGAACCTCTCCTTCTAGGGTCCCCCACCGGAGATTTTGGCTCCCCCTTATCTTTGTGTGCCGTCATAGCAAGCCGCTTGCTATGTGGGCACACAGTGTATGCTTGCTCCGAAGCTGCGTGTGTTGATGGAGCTGTGCTCCATCGACACACACACAATAGGGCTTAGCCACGCCCCCACTTCCTTACTGCATTTGATTGACAGTAACAGAAACCAATGGCTCCTGGTGCTGCCACTGTGTGAAGAGGAAGAGAGGGGAGAAGAGATGCAGCTAAACACAGTGCTGGATCTCTTCTCCCCTCTCTCCCCCCTGACACAAGGAATGGGGAGGACAGAAAGCAATAAAACATTTTTTATCTTAATGCAGGGAATGTATTGATGTAAAAACCATTTTGGCTTCAGATCAACTTTAAATTACAAGCCATGTTATCAGTATTGCTGGGATAGATAGCGTGTAATGAAAGAGCTAAAATAGTTTCCTCTCCTGGAGGATGTGCTGTTCCAGAATCCCTACAGTACCAGTCACATAATCAAAAGATTACGTTTTAGGTCACATGATCATTGCTTACACAGAGGCTCTAGCAATGATTTTCTACAAAGAGACAAGCCAGTTATGAATGATATAGCAATGATTGCAGTCATTCTGCAGCTGCCTATTTGCCCATTCCCACTTTTTATGAATGGCACTGTGTCTTTGTGGAGCATCCCACAATTCCTAGTCCCTGCCCACTGATGACATTATCAATGTAATCCAGTCATCAGAATCAGGAATAAATGGGGTATTCCTATCAAACCTCTGATTGGTTCCAGTGAAGCTTAAAGGACAGTTTAGTGCCTAAACACTGTCACATATGAGGGAGCTTGCTGCTGCTTCTAATTAGGAATTATACTCTAAAGATAAACTGTACTAAAGATTTCCTGTTAGACAGCCAAACTTTGAATTTTATGGATTTAAGGGAGGATCAGACAGTGTGAACTTAAATGCTTTCCTTCAACGGAGATCATGCCTAGGTTTCTGGTTATAAGAGTTTAAGGGAATCCTGGAGCCTGGAAACTGTTTCTCCATAGAAAATACTTCAGCTTTTATATCATTGTTCATTGATTTCAGTAAGCCTGTTAAAGTGTATCTAAAACCAAATCTTTTAAAACATTATGAAGAGAGAGGGAAGATGTGGAATTGAGGGAAAATAAAAAAGTTACTGGAACAGGAATAGAGGACATAGCTTTCAAAGAGGCACTTCCTCTAGTGATAATCATCTTTTACTTTGGAGAAACATGGTCTCAATTCCTGTTGTGTCTAGAAGACAGGGAGAAAAGAGTAATCCCTTCAATTGTGCAAAAAAATCCCAAACAAACCTAAAAAAAAAAGGTTTGGCTTTTGAAACACTTTCATTAGTTCCTGGATTGTAAGCTCTAAGGAGCAGAGCCCTCTGTTTCCTCTTGTACCAAATTGTATTGTAACTGTAATGTCTACCTTCATTTTGTAAAGCGCCGCACAAGCTGTTGGCGCCATATAAATCCTGTATTATAATAATAATTAGTTGTATTTATTAATTGGAAAATTCATTATATTCAGTTTACAAGGGATACTAGGATTTCTCAACAAAAAATGAACATGCTTCTTAATGACACAGTTAATTGGAATATGGCAAGGGCAATCTTGTTTTGTAATCCAGCCAATCAACTCTCTGAGGTTTACTGTAATCAGGCTAATGAATATGAGTAATTAGTCACTATTGGTTACAGTGACCAATTTCATACCATCAGTATTTGCATTATGTTACAAAATGCCACTGAAGTATTTTGCTCAACAGCATTTCTCAAGTCCTAATATAGAAGTAACATTTGTAAAACACTTAAAGCTGATTCCGGCTGATAAAAAGTTGGAGAGTTTGTAGGAGGTGAACTTTGCTAGTGTGCAATAAACAATATTTATGAAACTGGAAGGCATATAAAAGAAGAATATTATTTAGACATGCCTGAAATATTTCAAAGCTTGTAAAACACCAAAATTAAAGTAGGCAAAACTTTTTTTTAAAATTTTCGTCACTCTATCCAAAGCAAAACAAAACAAAAAATGTTTTGCCTTTAGTTACACTTCAGGTGTGTGTGTGTGTGGGGGGGGGGGGGGCCTTATACACAGAGTTGGTTTACATTTGTAATGACAGTCACACACTTTTAAATTGCATGCCACAATATCACTCTGAAGTCACACGTGCACACACACACACAGAGTCATAGTGCTCTATGTGTGGTTCACTTCAAATTCATGTTTAATTATGATACAATATACCAGTCCAGAGTAAAAACTTTTACAGATGATGACTGTCAAAATATTACTTCACATAATACAATAATAAAAGAAAGTTAACTTTTTTTAAACAATTTATATGATTCTATTATTATTTATTTTCTATTATTTTATGTAATTTTTATATTGTTTTATATATATTTTTATGGGGGGGGGGCTTCTGTCAGGGGGCCAAGGGCAGTTGCCCCTTTTGCTCCATTATAAATCTGGCAGTGCATAGTTGGCATATCCAGATGCCAATAGGTTAGTTTAGTTTTCCTCCTCGGCCCCCTGGGGAGACTAAAATCCTGAGGCCAATTCCTGACCAGCTTCTGTGGTTGAGGTTTTGGCCCTGCTTTTTCATGTCTTCCTCCTGTGCTTCAGTAGTGGCCTATTACTGTAATAGGTGGCCTTGCTGGCTAGTAGTGAGGTACAGGAGGTGGTAGAGGATGCAGTCTTGGAGCTTGTTGATACATGCATACCAGAATGCCATGGGATTTGAAGCTCTTGTGAGCGCAGTAGCAAAGATAAACCAATATGCAGCCCAACGTGAGTGCCTACTATTGCATGGATCTAGCAGTTTAGCAGGTTTTAGATGACTTCATATTTGTTTTAAGATTAAGAATTGTCTACATTTCTATAAAAACATCTTTCAACAGTACAAACATGTTATCATAGTTGTTAACCTAGGATCATTACACAGACTTTTAATCACAAATATTGAACAGCACCCTGTAGCAATTTTCCCAGAAATTATTAGCTGTAATAAAGACAAAATACACCTCTGAATATTCACTAAAGTCAGATGTACCTTTTTATGGAATCTGCAGCTTCTCCTAATTCATCAGACTCCATGTGAAATACACTGGAAAATGTATCCTGCAAAAATAGACATTCATAATTATAGTAGGTATGTGTACTCCCAAACTGACCCAAAAAACATATGTGGCCAAACCAGAACAAGTTATTTTAGTCCTTGTATATGTTTTCTATGTATACATATGGTGTGTTTTGTCTAAGCTTCGTATCTGTCTTATTTGTATGTTAGAATATTCAGACCTCACTGTATCATATCTCAAATCAAGTAATTTCTGGAGGGATTATAAAAATATGTTGGGGTGGCATTTCTTTTGCAGGACCAGGGGTGGACAAACCATTCGAGCACTTGGGCACTGCCCGAGGGCCCGGGGTCAGTAGGGGGCCCCATGAAATGCCCCTGGTACCTTTTTTATAGGCTTTTTTGAGTGTGGGCAAGGACACAGGGGCCCCATGATCCCCTATTGCCTGGGGGCCCCATGAGTTGTCAGTCTGCCCCTGTGGAGAACAATACATCAGGACAAATTGTCAGATGCTTTATCTAAACCATGAATACATTCCACATAAAAATAACTGAAATAATGCCTTACTAAGAAGCACCTCTTTCAAGTATGCCAAATAGTGTACCAATAATACTGCAAAATTGAACCCAGACTT
Source organism: Staurois parvus (assembly GCF_062004578.1). Taxonomy (NCBI): domain Eukaryota; kingdom Metazoa; phylum Chordata; class Amphibia; order Anura; family Ranidae; genus Staurois; species Staurois parvus. Next base: position 1,169,830 of record NW_028318140.1, read on the forward strand.
TTCCAGGAAGACTGGACTCCCTCTTGTCCATGACTATTTCTAAGAATCAGTCTATGAAGGCATGATGACCATACATTGATTTTTTTTAATGGCATATGTATGTCATATTGTTTTTCTATTTTGTGAACCACTGTAATCCACAGGAGCAAGGAAAAGAATCTCTTTGTAAACTCCTACTAGCTAGAACAGCCAAAGGACTAATCACCAGTATTACCTGTGGTCTCCCTGAAGCTAATCTTTTCACCATTACTGACTTTCTCTTTGTGGTGGACTATTTTGGTAGAGGCAAGGCCTTTGCTTCTTCACAGCAGAACCTTCAGCAAGAACAACAGTGAGCAGAACAGCAGTAACATCACCAAATCTCACTCCAAATCTAAGACTAACAATCATAGGTGGCAACGTTTTATTCTTACACTACAGATCAGGGGTCTCCTAACATTTCAGCAAGAGAGCCACATTGCACATTTTACACAGTTATTTATTTAACTGTGTAAAATAAATCAGTTATTTATTCAAGATGTAAAGGAGTAATCTGGGGGAAATACAAATGTAAATGGGGAATTCGAGGAGGACACAGATGTAATGGAGGTCTCCCCCACATCTGTGTCACCAATCAAAGTCTCCCCAACATATGTGTCCCCATCAGAGCTTCTCCCACATCTGTGTACCATCAGCGTTTTCTCTACATCTGTGTCCCCATCAGAGTTTCCCCTAAATCTGTGTCTCCATCAGAGTTCCCTAACATGTGTCCTCCACATCTGCGTCCCCATCATAGTCACCCCCACATCTGTTTCCCCATTAGAATCATCCCCACATCTGTGTCCCCATCAGAATTTCCCCAACATCTGTGACCCCATCAAAATCACCTCCACATATGTGCCCACATCAGTCTCCCTGCACTTTTATGTCCAGCACAGATTTTCCTCTTATGTCAGTGTCTTCTGCACCTCCTAGCTCCCACTCCACTGTTACACAAACATGCTGTAAGCTGAATGGACACAGATTTAGACAGTAGGAAGAGATGGGAGGTGCTGCACTGAACACGTCACTGGTTGTTAGGATGCTGGTGGTGGGTTAGCGGCAATGCAGTGACTAGTGGAGACTGGGAATAAGTAAGCCTATAGCCTCTAGCTGTGGGCTGGATAAAATGTACTACTGGGCCGGATTTGGCCCGTGGGCTGGACTTTGAAGACCGCTGCTATAGATGTACAGTTATGAGACTGTAGAAATACAGCTAGGTGCCCAAGCACCCTCACATACCACAGATAGCTTTGCTATTTTACAGGTGGAATTCAAGGTAAAAGGTAAATTTTTCAACTTCCGCCTAAACTCCATTAACATGTCTAGATGTTGCCTATAGCATAGCAGATTTTCATTTTTCTGTGTTCAGTTGAAATTTAGGCAGCTTGAACTGCTAGGCTATTGCTTCCTCCTTGTGAATTATAATATGATATTTTCCAGATGTTTTTTTAATTGAACTCATACAGTTTACTCACAGGGCAGTCTTCATCCACAATGAAGATTGTACATCTCTGAGCTTGCATGAACGACAGAATTGTGGCTGCTATCTTCTTTAAAATAACTTCCAGTGATTGCTGCTCCTCAAAGATTAAGGTGGCAAGATCAAGGAGCACCTATGGATGGAAATGCAATCCCAACAATAATTACTTAGGTACATTTATTAAAATGCGATTCACTCTTCAACTTCAGCCCCAAAATATGGAAATGTTACAAATCCAGCTGAAGGATAAAATATACTAGACACAAAGTAAGGCAGTGAAGGAGGATGTTAATTCCTTAAAAATAACTCTTTAATTCATTTTCTGGAGCACTTAATCTCAAAATAGGCCACAAACAATCAGTAATATTAATAGTCAAGTAAATGTTGATATACCAGACTTAGTCTGGGTCAGCAAAACAAATTATTTGCGATGACTGATCTCACAAATGTGGCATTCAAGAAAATCGCTTTTAATGGGCCCCTGCCAAAACAACTAACATCAAACTTTGACCCAAGACGTTATTTTGTTTTGTAAATAGAAATTGATGCCATAGAAGAAAAATGGACTACGTGTACTTTATCTTTTTGCAATTACAGTATTATCTTTGTATTATACAATATACAAAAGAAAAGGATCAATGGATAAAAAAATAATTTCCCCTAATAAAACAAAAGTTCAGTCTACTCATCTGACATCAGATTGTGAAACTGAAAACTATTGCTGTTGTTTTTTGTTTTGTTATATCAATATATTGACTGCAAAATCAGCAAGGGAGCAACGCTTCATAAGTGCTCATTTAATCAGTATGCCAGAAAAAACTTAGCATGTCTTCTGGAAAATAACTATGTGGAATACATTTTATCTCCCCTGCAGAATGACTACAAGATAAGCATATTCTAATCCAATATTGTATATGCTGAATAAAATGACTGACAGAAATGTAGCTTTGTGCTATATAGTCCTTAAAGACCAACTCCACCTATTACAGTTTTGTAAGGTCACTGGCAAGCTGAACTGTCTTCTTAAATTTCTCATTTACGAGATAATGCAACCAAAATTTTAATTTCCACCAAACTGCTTGTTGGATAGGTGCAGCGTGGTGCGGCTGCAGTAAACACACAGAGGCCCAGAGTGCAGTAACCAAAGTATTGGAGAACTTGCAAACAGTACAACAACCCGGCGGGGAGGCTCACCTGACTGGGAGCTTACAGTCAATGCAATGGAGAGTCAGCGGTAGTAAGCCCGAACTGAAGACATTGCTTGCCGAGGGGTGTGGAATGTGGCCTGGCTGGTCCAACCTAAAAGGGAGCTTGCTGAAGTGCAAACTTGCAAAGAGCTTTCCCTACTCCTCTGAAACCTTTCCCTACTGCTAGTGCTGTTCCTGACAGATGAATATGCTCTCCCTACACTAGCAACTTTGCAAATGCGCACCAAAACTTGGGGGCGGGAACTTAAAAAAACCTTTGCTGGAAATGAACAGGTATATACAGGACTGCACTCAGAAATGTATTTATGAAGACAGAAGTAACAGATAAGTCAACTTTGAAGTGGTTGTAAAGGCTCAAGGTTTTTTACCTTCATGCATTCTATTGCATGAAGGTGAAAAACCTTCTGTGTGCAGCAGCCCCCCCAGCCCCATAATACTTACCTGAGCCCCATCACGATCCAGCGATGTGCAGGAGAGCCTTGGCTCTCCAGGGATTCTGCTATCAATCACAGTCAGTGAGCCAATGAGCTGAGAGAGGGGCATGGTTGAGCAGCAGCTGTGTGTGTAAATGGACACACAGGGCAGAGGCTCAGGAGTGAGCCTACTCAGGTACCCCCAGAACAAGCTAATTGCTGTCGGTGCACTTGGCAGGAGGGAAGGGCCAGAAGCGTCCGCAGGAAACCCGAGAAGAGGAAGATGCAAAACCATTGCACAAAGCAGGTAAGTATAACATTTTTTTTTTATATTGCCTTTAATATCACTTTAAGTATTCTTCTACCTAATAAAGAGGCTAAACTACACACCCATATTACCTACTGTATAACTTGAACTTCTTTTTGCTAAGCCATTCCATGAAATAACTAAATGCAACAAACATACCTGATTTCGCCTGTTCTCTAGCAGCGAGGTCTCATACAGCTGTGCGTTGTGCAGTACAATGCCACAAAATGCCAGGTAAGCAGCAAAGTCCTGAAATATTTAAATTTAAAATCTATATACCACAGGAAATATAAGAACATCAGAAAAATGATTGATATATCATTAATAATTTGTTTCTGCACAAGTCAAATGCAAGGAAATGCGTGCTCATGTCAACATCAATATTTCTGGTTTTACATTGTTTTCTTGCTGAGATTGCATGATTGTCTTTTTGCTGTTTAAAGTAACCCTGAATCCAAATCAAGTGTCTACATTGAAAAAACTAAAATGTTATAAAAAGGATCCCAACCCAGGTTGTTGTATGTAATGTAATTAGCAACTTTATGCTTCAAAGGCAGAGCATTGACACACCCAAGCACCCTGAAATAACATGTAACCTGACATGTAGAGATGTATGCAGATGTCAGGACACCCTTTCTTCAGGTCCCTTCTGAACAGTAATATGCTGGGGTCTCCCTTCTTGAACACCTTATCCTACCCTAATATATATTATTTTGCCAGATAGTGCAGCATGACTACAAGAGTAATATAATATTGGAACATTTGGCTGAGGTTCAGGGGATGTCTCCTGGGAGTGTGGATGGCTGTTAAGCAGAAAGGTGTGCTTTTTCAGCCAAAAATGGAAAACTGCTCTAAAATAAAGGAAAAACAGCTGTACATTCCAGAGAGCTTCTTAATTCAAATCTGTTTAGAATAGACAGGCATTGCATCACATATAATTTAATTTAAAACAATTTTAAAAGATTTAACATATACTATGTTGTTGTTTTTCTTTATTATTTTAATGCAAACTATTTTACAAATAACCGCATATGTGTGCCAATACTTTAATTAACCGTAAAATACAAGGGGGAACAGTAAATCAGTTACAAGAGCTATTCCAGCTAATATATAGATTGTTTTCAAACAATGAGCATACTGTATTGTAGAAGTAAAACAGAAATTTAGCCTATAAGGGGATATAATAAAACATTTGTGATTGATTGATGGAGCAGCCTACTGTAACTGAATAACTGGGCAATATATAACTATATGATCAGTGATGTGTTTCGGCTGCTAAGCCATTGGGAAAGAAAGAAGATGCTGCTCCCTGCTTGAGCTGCCTGCCCACAAACATGCTGGAATTCTGAAAACACTGAATGGATTCCGTTTGGAAAGAACCTTTTGTTTTTAGAAACGGATAGAGTGAAGAGGGAGTAGAACACCTGTCAGGTCTTTATAGCTGTCTGTGCCCCCATTAGGGAGATTTAACCTCTTTATTTGTCATGTTTACTGTTATCAGAGAGTTAGGCTGTTTTCAGATGTTTTCTTCTGCTTTTTTTAGTGCAAAATCAGAAGAAAAACTCATGACCTATGAATATAGAATTCCTATAGAACTCTTCACACTGATCTGTTGTGGGTCTGGTGTTCTGCTTGCTGTATTTTTGTTGCAGGTTTGGTGCAACACAATAAAAATGCATCAAAACCAAACTTGTGTTGCATTTTTGGTTCATTTTTGAGTACATGTCCTTTAAAAAAAACGCAGTAAAAATGCACCAAATATACAGTTGCAAGAAAAAGTATGTGAACCCCTTGGGATTACGTGCAGTTTTGCATGAATTGGGCATAAAATGTGCTGTGAACGTCATCTAAGTCACAAGAATAGCAGAACACAGTCTGCTGAACATAATACTACACAAACATTAGATGTTGCGATGGTTTAATTGCACATAACATGTAAACATTCACAGTGCAGGGAGGAAAAAGTATGTGAACCTTTGGACTTAATAACTGGCTGACCCTCCTTTGGCAGCAATAACCTTAACCAAACGTTTCCTGTAGTTGCAGATCAGACCTGCACAATGATCTGGAGTAATTTTGGACCACTCCTCTTCACAAAACTGTTTCAGTGTAGCAATATTCATGGGATGTCTGGTGTGAATCGCTCTCTTAAGGTCATGCCACAGCATTTCAATCGGGTTGAGGTCAGGACTCTGACTGGGCCATTGTTTTGTTGAATTACTTGTATGCTTTGGGTCATTGTCCTGTTGCATCACCCATCCTCTGCGGAGCTTCAGTTGGCGGACAGATGGTCGTACGTTTTCCTGCAAAATGTCTTGATAAACTCTGGAATTCATTTTCCCATCAATGACAACAATCCGTCCAGGCCCTGAGGCAGTAAAGCAGCCCCAAACCATGATGCTCCCTCCGCCATGTTTTACAGTGGGGATGAGGTTTTGATGTTGGTGTGCTGTCCCTTTTTTTCTCCACACATAGCCTTGTGTGTTCTTCTCAAACAACTCAATCTTGGTTTCATCTGTCCACAGTATATTTTGCCAGTAGTGCTGTGGAACATCCAGGTGCTCTTTTGCAAACTTCAAATATGCTGCAATATTCTTTTTGGACAGCAATGGCTTCCTCCGTGGTGTCCTCCCATGTACACCATTCTTGTTTAATGTTTTCCTTATTGTAGATGTGTCAACAAAAATGTTAGCATGTGCCAGAGATTTCTGTAGGTCTTTAGCTGACACTCTGGGATTCTTCTTTACCTCATGCAGCATTCTGCGCTGTGCTCTTGCAGTCATTTTTACAGGACGACCACGCCTAGGGAGAGTAGCAACAGTGCTAAACTTTCTCCATTTGTAGACAGTCTGTCTTACCGTGGACACATGAACATCAAGGCTTTTGGAGATACTTTTGTAACCCTTTCCAGCTTCATGCAAGTCAACAATTCTTGATCGTAGGTCTTCTGAGAGCTCTTTTCTGCGAGGCATGGTTCACATCAGACAATGCTTCTTGAAACCAATAAACCCAAAACATGTGTGTGTTTTTTAAGGTAAGGACATCTGTCAGCAATACATCCAATATCATCACACTGATTGGAGTCAAGGTTGGCTCATTCCTGGCTCCAATTAGCTCTGGGAGAAGTCATTAAGCTAGGGCCTCACATACTTTTTCTTCCCTGCACTGTGAATGTTTACATGTTATGTGCAATTAAACCATGGCAACGTCTAATGTTTGTGTAGTATTATGTTCAGCAGGCTGTGTTCTTCTATTGTTGTGACTTAGATGATGTTCAGAGCACATTATATGCCCAATTCATGCAAAACTCCACGTAATCCCAAGGGGTTCACATACTTTTTCTTGCAACTGTACATTACCGTTTTGCCATGGATCAGTGTGAAAGTGGCCTAAAAGGGGAATTCAGGGATATAACTATCTAATTTTAAAACTGCTCCCACCCCCTTGTAACACCTATACTATCTACCCTGTAAAAAAAAAAAAGATGCATATACTTACATATTCTCAGACAGCTCCAAGCCAGTCCCATGATCAGCTTCCCTCTGTGAGTTAGCAGTGGTGTCATGGGGAGAGCAGGGAAAACTGACAATGGATGGCCCATAGTAAGCCTATGAGTGATGTCATCACTCTGGCCTTCCAGCCATTTTTGGAATGTTCTTTGCTCTCCCCTATAGCTGGTGCTAGCTGGCACAGGTGAGATCAAGTGACTGAGAAGAGTTAAGTATGCACATCTGTCTCCAACAGGGTAGTTAATATAGGTGTTAGAAGGGGGATAGGAGTAGTTTTAAGATTAGATAGTTTTATCTCAGAATTGTACTGTAAAGAAAATCCTAAGTTTTTGGTTGTCACCAGACCAGGAAAAGATGGGGAATTTTTTAACGGGGACACTAGTTCTGGTGACTCGGTGTCAACCAGGGGTTCCCTCACAATTTCCTTTCAATTCCTGCTTTTGCTATGGGTCAGGAAGTGATGGGAAATCTACTCAATGGGGACAAAGATGGAATAAACATTGAAATGGGAAATGGGTAAAAACCCCTCTTTCCAAAATGAAAAAAAGTTTTGCCCTTAGTTCTAACTTTATCACAAATAAGTTCAAAATGGGTTAGTTAAAGTGGTAGTAAAGTCCCCTGTTTTTTTTTATACTTACAGGTAAGCCTGTAATTAGGCTTACCTGTGGGTACAGTAAATATAAAATACACCTTTCAGGAGATATTTACTTTGGCAGTGCTGGTGATGTCACTGGTGCATGCACATTGAGCTCTTAATGGGCAGCATGCCGTCCATTAAGAGAGCCATGCCACGACCGATTCGACCAGTAAAATGGAACGTGAACCCAGAAGGTTTAGATGGAAGACCCTGGGATGCTGTGACAGCGTCCTGCTGGAGGGCTTCGCTTTCAGGCAAGTCTTTCATAATGTGTTAGCATGTGATGCATACTAGCACATTATGCTCTTAACTTTCAGGGGGAACATTTTTTTTTGGTTTAGTTTTTGCGATTTGCTACCACTTTAAATCTTCACTAAAGTAGAAAATCCCTTTTGTGACTGCTCTAGTATGCCTTCTGTATTGCTTGTTTTTGACAGAGCATATCACTTCTGCTTCCATTCTGGGGTACTTTACATTTTGAAATATTCAGTAAATATAAACATACAGAAACAAAAATAAAACATAAATATGTCTACCCATCCTTGCCTTACCAATGAAGACCAATTCTTATAGCACTCTCACAAATAACTGACACATACTGCAGGCTAATAATAAAGCAAGAAGTGCCGACGGTATTTGGTAGTTATGTAACATCTACACGATGGAAACAGTTATTTGTGAAAATGAATGGTTGTGCTTGAGTTTTGGCCTCAGTTAATAACTTCCAAGCAATACATACTTGAAATTCACATCCTAACAGCTGAAGACTCAGCACTAGCTAGGCGAATATGCATTGAATTTGAGAAGTACAGATGTTCATTATGCAATGCTAGTAAGAAAAGCTGCATTTACATTTTCTAATTGCACAGGTGCAATTAAAAGAATGAAAGACTCAAACTGTTTCATGGTGAACTAATGCCAAGGACGATATTTTCAAAAGGCATGAACAGAACATATCACTAAAGCAACTACTTAAAGCAGCCTTTCCCAACCTTTTTAACATGGAGGAACCCTTGAAATAACTTATCAGTCTCAGGGAACCCCTGCTAAGTATTAATGTACCTAAAGATCACTGTACATTGGTGTGATGGTCCAAATGTAGAATGCTCCCTACATTTATGGTCTTTGGAAATAATCTCCTTTTTAAAGACAGCTGAAAAGATCATTGGTGTCATTGGGAACTTATCTGAGAGGCAGAAATCTCTTACTGCTCAAGGAACCCCTAGCCAACTCTGGAGGGACCCTGGTTGAGAATGGCTGACTTAAAGTAAACCTCTACTGAAAACAATATGGAGGCAGCAATTGCTGATGTGTTTTTTTTAGAAAAGGCTAGTTGCCTGACTGTTACATAGACCCAAAGACTTCTATACCTTTTCAGCCAAGGACAGTATACATTAGGATTACACAGGAATGCAAGTAGCATTCCTGTGTGGTGCGATTTTGCAGCCCATTCATTTGAACGGGCTACAAATTGCGCTAGAACATGCAAAAAGTAATGCATGCACTTTATTTAAAAATGCACCACACAAAATGGAATTGTATTGCTGCATCATGCAACTAAGTGCCCACAAATGCAGTTTAGGGTGCTATTAGCACTACATTGGCATCAGCAGCAGACTGCAAGGGCAATGAGTCTGAGCGCGGTGCAGGAAATCCGCACAGAAAGTGCATTTCCCAAACTGCATTCTGGTGTGGCCCTTAGTGATCTGGAACAGCTATGCTGTTTAGAAGTTCTGTTCGTCTTCTTACCTCACTAGTTAGCTTGTTCTTGGTCAGTGAGTAAGAACGCACTGAGTTCAGAGACAGCTTGGTAACTAGCTTTTTTAGAAGCTCTGCAATGGCAGATCCTGTATTCCTTTTAGTACATGTTTCTTAAAGTGCATATCTAGACAAAACAGTTTTTGTAGTTTTAGATAGTGTGGGAAAGTGTTAAACCCTCTGTCAAATTTTTTTTGCTTTCTGCATCCCTACTCCTCAGTTCGTGCTGGTGGCCACTGTCACTGAGAACAAAAGAAAGTAAGGGGAAATCCAACATTTTGGTATTTGTTAATTTTGTTGTTAGTATAGGTGTTACAAGGGGGTTGGGGCAGTTTTAAAATTAGATAGTTATATCCCTGAATACCACTTTTAGGCCACTTTCACACTGATCCACAGCAAAACGCTAATGCATTTTTGGTGTGTTTTTACTGCGTTTTTTTTAAGGATGTGTGACTCAAAAACGCACCAAAAAAGCAACGCAAGTTAGGTTTTGATGCATTTTTGTTGTGTTTTCCATTGATCTTAGAAATAGAGGTAAGTGGAAATTTGCAATGGGGACACCACTTTCAAAGGGTAACTGTCTAAAAGGATAATTCTCTGCACTTTGGGAGATTTGGTGCATAGACAGCAAAAAATAAACTGGCAGGTCTTTTAATACTTCCTTGCACTTTAATAACATTCTGCTTGTGCAACACTCAAATTTCCCACCCCAAATACAAGTGCATACACTTCCATATTTAAAAGTGCCAATTAGCATTTTTTTATAACTATTTCAAATTGCAAGACTGATTATTATTATTACCGCAAACCTTTTACTGGTAACAGTATCAGTGTAGGGTTATAGAGATTGGAGATATTGTACAAGGTAACCTAGGGGTATTCTCTTATAGTACAGAGAGATAAAGGGTATTTTACATGGTACTTTGGGCATTACTGTATGTATGTGTATAGAGGGATGAAAGATAATGTACAGGGTATTCTGGAGTTGGGGCACCCCTCTACTTGTATAAGGGGTATAAAAAAACTAGAGGTTTTGTACGGGGTATCCTGTGGGGGTATTTTCCTCCCTGTTTAGGATTAAAATTTATTGTGTATGTATAGAGGGAAGGAAGTATTCACTCTGCGTAGGGGTATAGAGGGATGGGAGATATTGTACAGGGTACCCTGTGGGCTGGATTAATCACCTCCGTGTAAAAAGAGTAGAAGTAGCTGGCGCAGCCCTCTTGTGTAAGCTATGATTTATTTGAATTTAATTTCAAAGATTTCTTACAACTCAGCTAAGCACAAAGTAATAACCCTTATAATGACAGCACCTGGCACCCTTACCACCATTCAGGATAAATCCTAAGGGAAGTAAAGATTTATCTTTTATCCTAAGTAGCTTTTATCCAGAGGCCTGCTGTTATAGCCTTAAAGGGGTGCCAACTCAATATCAATGATCATGGTTTTGACACAGGGTATCTAACAAGATCATGTTAATGTAGTGGTCAGGTGTTCACAAACCTTCAGCCATATAATATATTTCAACTATGAATTTCACTGCTTGCCTGCATTGCACTTTTAAATGGTTGTAAATGCTGAAAGTTTTTTATCTTAAAGTGGAGTTCCTCTCACCTGTCAAAAAATAAAAGTCAGCAGCTACAAAAACTGTAGCTACTGACTTTCATAAAATAGCCACTAAACTGTCCCTCGGTCCCATGGTGTGTCCCCCGCAGCCCGTTTCACCAGCCGTCTTGGATTCCAGGAGGCCGGCATCTTCAGTGTGGGCACCTGGCTGTGACAGCTTGCGGCCTCACAGCCGGGTACTCACTGCGCATGCGCGAGTAGCGCTGCACTTCATGAATGGTCCTGTAGTCTTATGGGACCTGTCACGTGTCCCAAAAGACTACAGGAAGGGAGGGAGGAAGGACACCTTCCGTTTCCGATCACCTAGGAGATCGGGCCGGAAATGGGATTCGGGTACCCGCTCCCCCCCCGCCCCCCAAAGGTGTCAATCCTTAATGGGGGGTAAGGGAGCAGTCCTTAAAGCGGAACTTCCCTTTTTGGCTGGAGCTCCGCTTTAAAGCATTCTCTGCATTAAGATAAAAAAAAAGTGTCCAATGCTAGTTGCAATACTATGCTATAAAGGCACACACAGAAGAGGAGAAGCGGACAGCGTTGGCGATGGACCTCAGAAGAGGAGGTAAGTGGCCTCTCTGTTCGATACCATTGCACGTAAATATAAACCTCTTTTTTTGTTTTGATTAAAAATTAAGGGTTTATAATCACTTTAAAATTATGTAGTGTATAGTAAGCATAAGTAACTCAGTTTTGTGAAATATACTGGTATCCAATTTTTTTATAAGGAAAATGCATCACAGAAAACACTGCTGTTTTAAGTATAATATTAACTATTTCAATGTTTTTCCTTTAATAGATGCATAATTATAGCCATTGGTTATTTTTGTTTTTATGTAATGTGCATTTGAGTATAACATTTTCTTGTTTTTCTTTTTGGTGTTATATGTGGCAGACCGGGCTCTTTATTATTTGTAACAAATTCAAAATGATTTGTCATTTATAAGTAATGCATATAGACACAATATAACAATGTAACAAACATTACCTTCTCATCTTGCTCGGTAAATGTGCCATTATTTCCAGATTTCTTATTGATTGCCTGTGCCACCCCAACCACCTAAGCAAATCATTAACAAAGCAACAATGAATGAGTTTCCAAGTACATGAATATACACATCAGCACATCAGTGAATGACCAACACAAAGAAAACCAAGGAAACATGAGTGACCACACAATTTACATAGCAAATGAATTCAAACCAAACATCTTTTGTGATCACTGTATTATTCCTACAGGAAATACATCTTCCTAAACATCAAACACATGGCATATTGTGTACACTGGAAACCCAGCTTTTGGAGCTTATGTTAAAGGAAAGGAAGGTTAAATACATCAAATAATGTATGAACTAGTTACTACTTCTACATGTACATTTCCTATTAACCAGTTAAGGACCTGAAATATACTGTGTACATTGCAGATTACATCCCTGTTTGGAATATATGCATGAGTGCAAATGCTAAAACTGACTATAATCTTAACAGTTGGAGTCCCAGTCTGTGTAGCAAAGCCACTGTGATTTTGGCACTGATCTCTTTAACACTTGTTACAGTGTCAGTGCTTGTTATAACGTTAATAGATGCTAATAAGAAAGTTACCTTTCAGGTGCACCTAATTAACAGTATTAAATTTATACAGATGAATCACTGAAGCAAAATAATATTCAAAAATAAATATCTTTCCTTTTTCTGAGTCATTTTTAAGGACAGAATTAAAAAATATGCACAAATACCTTTGTCACACTTTGTAGTGTCATAAAAACTGACTAAATCACAAGATAACACTGTACTGTGTACATAAATGAACTCTAGTAATTTTAAAATTATTACTGGTCAATAAAATGGTATACTTTAAATTTTTTTAATCATGTTTCATATTTGAGCCAAGCAATCTGTGGAAGATGGTGCTACATTGTTTATCCCCCCCACCACAAAAAAAACAAAACAATATGTGTACCACTTCTTTGCTGTATTAATAACACAGTTATTGCCAAATAAATGGGATCAATGATGAAATATGAAAATTGGCCTGACATTTATCTGACAAAAATGTAAATGTATAAAAATAGGCTCAAAGGAATGTCTACCTAAGGGCAGTGTAATATTTAGCATTAGATTTCAACTGTTGCCTAGCATTGTCCCTAACATTTTTGCATTTTTTAATTGTTAAAAGTAATTTAGTAATTATCCCATATACCGGTACATATATTGTATAGATGTAGTGATTCTGTTTAAAGGGGACCTATAAACCTTGGTTCACACTTGTGTGACTCTGTGTGCCGCATTTTGAGTGGGCACAGCAGCCCTTTCATTGGAATGGGCTGCTGTGCCTCCTGAATATGCAGGAAAAAGATCCCTGCACCATTTCAGAAAACATGACCCACATGGAAATTGCTAATGCAATGCAGTCCCAAGTGCAGAAAGCCAGTGCTGTAGTTTCCAAGATGGGAGGGTGCCATTAAGAATATGTATCTTCTAAACTGCAGCGTGTTTTTGCCTGCAGGAACAGGTGTGGTCCCACAGTGCCAACCACCCGCACAAATGTAAACCTAGGCTTATGGTTTGGTTCATTTTTTAAAGCTTATTAAGCTTTTAAATGGTTTTATATCTTTCTATTACAACAGAAATACAATACAGCTTAAACTAATCAGCCACAATAAGCTTATCGTGTGTACCCACTCAGCCACTTTCAATGCCCTTGTTGTCACTATCTGCTCATCTGTTTTTACATATACAGTAAATATATATATAGAAAATTAAAAATTGCAAATTAGAAAAAAATACATGCCTGATTTTTATATTATTTCTTATCCTTTTTCCACTTTAAATCCTGTCGATCTCACTGTATGTTCCCCATATTTCAAAGAGTCCCAATGACCATTAACTTGGTCTCTACCCCTCTTTAAAAAAAATGGCACTGTGAGCAGTATAAATATTGGACAAAAGAAAATAGAGAGTTGTTTACTACAGTGACCAGTTAGATTTGGGTCCCATTTTCATTTGTGCAGTGTGTTAACAAACACGTATTAACACACACTGCGTGAAGGCAGATCTTTCAAACAACACACAAAAAATGTGTATGAACCATTTTTATCAATGCATGGCATTGTGTTATTGCATATGGCAGTGTGCTGCACCTCAGGTATGTTGGGAAGAATTAATGGAATCTCAGTGCACCAATGTGCCCCTTGCAGTGACACATACATTACCGCAATGTGACATTGTTAATCCAGCCTTAATCTTTAATACTCTGATAAAATTAAACAAGGAATTGGCAACTATGGAAAATCAGTCTATTTATGTCATCTGCCTGCCACCCACTTAGACTGATATATACAAGTATTAAAACTGATGGCCACAGACTAGCCAGCCCATGCAAGAAGCACACTGACAGTGCACAAGTGCACAGGCTACAGCGTAAGAACCAGTGCTCTAAATTCTACAAACACAACATAGGTATAATTCTGGCAGGATCTAGTATCACAACAACATTGGAACAACAATATATGTAGTTTAGCCCCGAGTGCAATTTATGTGGCAGCACAATTTTGTTCAGTAAGAACTAAAAAAAAGATATTTGAACCATTTGCATCCCAGTTGGATATATGCTTTTACTTCTAAGGCAGTATGTTTGCTATAAACCAGTAACACTACATGCAAAGTTGAGGTAAGTGAATGCAGTTGCCGTCACGTTTCATTTACAGCTCCTTGCTTGAATCATGGACTGCTTTATTGTAGGATAAAAAATAAGTGAATACATTTTTAAAAGGGTAATGCTGTAGTTTTGGTAGAACATCCAGGAGGCAAGTCTTCGGGGTTTTAAAGCTGAGCTCCAGGCAAACATCTAAATAATCATATATTATTATTATACAGGATTTATATAGTGCCAACAGTTTGCTCAGTGCTTTACAATATAACGGGAGACAATACCACAACAATACAGTTCAATACAAGAGGGATAGGAGGGCCCTGCTCCTTGGAGCTTACAATCTAGGAGATCATATAAAATAGATATGTGGGAGCTATTTTACCTGGCAAAAAAATCTGCATTGTGGTTTATTCAGTCATGAAATTTACAAAGCCCCACCATGCTACACTCTCCACACAGGTGGATTACAAAACTTGCTCTCTTACAGTAAGGCTTACAATAAGGCTGGCCATAGATGCCTGGAGTAGGAACAGCAATCGGTGTATTAAAATTTGTTCACTCCCTGCTGAGCCAGCCGAACTTCAATCCATTTCTAGGCAGCTTTAGGCTTACAGTGGTGTAATATTTCTACTCCAAGCCTGCGGACTGGTCAAGTGAAGGAGCAGCAGCATAGAGATGAGTTCATCACTCTGTTCGCACCGATCTCTCCTCTTGTCAAGTTATTCTTAGCGTATTTGTGTACAGCACACCGGCTGCCCCTCCTGCTCCTCTGAGTGTTACTTTCCAGGGCATGGTTAGAGGCTGATACCAACATAGACATGAGTAGTAGTTCAAGTACATAGGCCCTTTTCACATGTGTTCCGTTGACGGATGAACCAAACGGACATCAATGCATCTCTATGGATAAACAGATGATCATCTGTTTAAATCCCCATCAGTCAACATCAGTTTTTTTAAACAGATCAAAGCCCTATTTTTGTTCCGTTAAAAAAATGGAATGAATGAAAAAAGGAAGTAAATGGACAAATGGTCCATTTTTGCATTGGTATTGGATACAAAAAAACTGATGTAAAACTGATGTAACTGAATGAAAAAAGTGACTGAACTGATGAAACTAACGGAATGCCTGTGTGAAAGGGAATGATGTATTAATACATTTTGTAGCTAAATCTTGCCTTGTATGTGTGTCTGGAGTTCACCTTAAAGTACAACTAAATTCTGGTAACAGTTTCATCTCTCAGCTTTTTTCATAAAAATCACTTCTCAGTTATGATTGCTGAAGTTCTCCATCTGGGCCCCATGCATGTTATAACCTCAACTTTAGGTATTGAGAACCAGCACTGGAGCCGCATGTGCATGTTCAAATTCTGACATGTGACTTAGCTGACAAGACTACAGTTTCCAGCAAGAATTGGGCCGCAGCAAAAGTGTGCACATGTGAACAGTGGCCTAGTCACTTCAGAAGGACAATCTTGCTGTCCCACCTCTTATTGTTCACACTCAGGAGAATTAGCAATGGTGGGGGGTGAACTGAGAAGGAGAATATGCCTAGAAATGTTTTACTAATGTTGAGCCTGTGAAATTTGCAGCAGGGTGCCACATGTTTATATCAATAACTAGCACCGAGGACAGAAGGTTACTTCAAAGGATCAAGCAGTTTATTAAAAAATACCTATAATGCCAAATATGTAAATCAGGACAAAAATTACGTAATACATCTCCACCTTTCCACAAATTAAAATTACAATGTTGTCCCTGGTCCTAACAGCAACTGCTCTCACCAGACTCACCATCCACACATGCCCCCAAGACTGGATATTGAGTCTGGTGTGAGCAGCTACTTCCGGGACAGTGACAACATTGTCTTTTTAATTTGTGGAAAGTTTTTGTACTGCTCTACATTTATGGTACTATAGGTATTTTTGTATAAGCTGCTTGATCCTTTGAAGTAACCTTCTGTCCTGGGTTCCTTTCAGCCTGAATATTTTGTACTTTGATGCTTTTGAGTTACATGGATTGAACCAACAAACTACAGTGAGTCGGTGAACTGTTGCCTATGATAAGCTGCATTGTTTTTTATTCAGTTTTTGGTTTGGGTTACCTATGACAATTAGAGATGAGCGAATCGAACTAGGCGAACCGGAATTCGAGTCGAATTTCAGGAAATATTCGATTCGTGTCGAAACCGAAATTTTGCCTACTTCGGGTGCGCGAATCGAACATTTCCCGATCAGCCGGCAAAAGTGTCCCTGCAGTGAGCTCCGCTATTTCTGACAGTTCTCTGACAGAAGGAACACATGTTTAGCGGTTGAAACATTGTATCTATTAGTTTACATTTAGGATACAGATGTTTCAACCACTGTACATGTGAAGAAGTTGTGAGAGAACTGTCAGAAATAGAGGAACTCTGCACATACACTTTTTGCCGGCTTGGAATTATTCTTCTTTTCATCCTACTTCTTCTTCTTCTTCATCCTCAGAAGAAGAGGATGAGGATGAGGATGAAGAAGAAGAAGAAGAAGAAGAAGAAGAAGTAGGATGAAAAGAAGAATAATTCCAAGCCGGCAAAAAGTGTATGTGCAGAGTTCCTCTATTTCTGACAGTTCTCTCACAGCTTCTTCACATGTACAGCGGTTGAAACATCTGTATCCTAAATGGAAACTAATAGATACAATTTGTATCTATTAGTTTCCATTTAGGATACAGATATTTCAACCGCTGTACATGTGAAGAAGCTGTGAGAGAACTGTCAGAA
Source organism: Staurois parvus (assembly GCF_062004578.1). Classification (NCBI taxonomy): domain Eukaryota; kingdom Metazoa; phylum Chordata; class Amphibia; order Anura; family Ranidae; genus Staurois; species Staurois parvus. The sequence continues at coordinate 1,187,187 of NW_028318140.1, forward strand.
ATAGAGGAACTCTGCACATACACTTTTTGCCGGCTTGGAATTATTCTTCTTTTCATTCTTCTTCTTCTTCCTCATCCTCATCCTCATCCTCATCCTCTTCTTCTGAGGATGAGGATGAAGAAGAAGAAGAAGAAGAAGTAGGATGAAAAGAAGAATAATTCCAAGCCGGCAAAAAGTGTATGTGCAGAGTTCCTCTATTCTGCAGATACACTTAGAGGAGCTCTGCAGATACACTTAGAGGAGCTCTGCACATACACTTTTTGCCGGCTTGGAATTAATCTTATTTTCATCCTACTTCTTCTTCTTCTTCTTCTTCTTCTTCATCCTCATCCTCAGAAGAAGAAGAGGATGAGGATGAGGATGAAGAAGAAGAAGAAGAAGTAGGATGAAAATAAGAATAATTCCAAACCGGAAAAAAGTGTATGTGCAGAGCTCCTCTAAGTGTATCTGCAGAGCTCCTCTAAGTGTATCTGCAGAATAGAGGAACTCTGCACATACACTTTTTGCCGGAAACCGCTGTATGGAGTGAATGTCCCAGAACTGTCAGAAATAGACTATTTATGACAGTTCTGGGACATTCACTGCATACAGCTGTTTTAACCGCTGTATGGAGGGAATGTCATGGAACTGTCAGAAATAGACTATTAATGACAGTTCTGGGACTGTCCTTCAATGCAGCGGTTGAAACATTGTATGTATTTGTTTCCATAAATGGATCCATTTATGGAAACAAATACATACAATGTTTCAACCGCTGTATGGAAGGACAGTCCCACAACTGTCATTAATAGTCTATTTCTGACAGTTCCATGACATTCCCTCCATACAGCGGTTAAAACAGCTGTATGGAGTGAATGTCCCAGATCTATCAGAAATAGACTATTTATGACAGTTCTGGGACATTCACTGCATACAGCTGTTTTAACCGCTGTATGGAGGGAATGTCATGGAACTGTCAGAAATAGACTATTAATGACAGTTCTGGGACTGTCCTTCCATGCAGCGGTTGAAACATTGTATGTATTTGTTTCCATAAATGGATCCATTAAAACAGGGAATGTCATGGAACTGTCAGAAATAGACTATTAATGACAGTTCTGGGACTGTCCTTCAATGCAGCGGTTGAAACATTGTATGTATTTGTTTCCATAAATGGATCCATTTATGGAAACAAATACATACAATGTTTCAACCGCTGCATGGAAGGACAGTCCCAGAACTGTCATTAATAGTCTATTTCTGACAGTTCCATGACATTCCCTCCATACAGCGGTTAAAACAGCTGTATGGAGTGAATGTCCCAGATCTATCAGAAATAGACTATTTATGACAGTTCTGGGACATTCACTGCATACAGCTGTTTTAACCGCTGTATGGAGGGAATGTCATGGAACTGTCAGAAATAGACTATTAATGACAGTTCTGGGACTGTCCTTCAATGCAGCGGTTGAAACATTGTATGTATTTGTTTCCATAAATGGATCCATTTATGGAAACAAATACATACAATGTTTCAACCGCTGCATGGAAGGACAGTCCCAGAACTGTCATTAATAGTCTATTTCTGACAGTTCCATGACATTCCCTCCATACAGCGGTTAAAACAGCTGTATGGAGTGAATGTCCCAGATCTATCAGAAATAGACTATTTATGACAGTTCTGGGACATTCACTGCATACAGCTGTTTTAACCGCTGTATGGAGGGAATGTCATGGAACTGTCAGAAATAGACTATTAATGACAGTTCTGGGACTGTCCTTCCATGCAGCTGTTGAAACATTGTATGTATTTGTTTCCATAAATGGATCCATTTATGGAAACAAATACATACAATGTTTCAACCGCTGTATGGAAGGACAGTCCCACAACTGTCATTAATAGTCTATTTCTGACAGTTCCATGACATTCCCTCCATACAGCGGTTAAAACAGCTGTATGGAGTGAATGTCCCAGATCTATCAGAAATAGACTATTTATGACAGTTCTGGGACATTCACTGCATACAGCTGTTTTAACCGCTGTATGGAGGGAATGTCATGGAACTGTCAGAAATAGACTATTAATGACAGTTCTGGGACTGTCCTTCAATGCAGCGGTTGAAACATTGTATGTATTTGTTTCCATAAATGGATCCATTTATGGAAACAAATACATACAATGTTTCAACCGCTGCATGGAAGGACAGTCCCAGAACTGTCATTAATAGTCTATTTCTGACAGTTCCATGACATTCCCTCCATACAGCGGTTAAAACAGCTGTATGGAGTGAATGTCCCAGATCTATCAGAAATAGACTATTTATGACAGTTCTGGGACATTCACTGCATACAGCTGTTTTAACCGCTGTATGGAGGGAATGTCATGGAACTGTCAGAAATAGACTATTAATGACAGTTCTGGGACTGTCCTTCCATGCAGCGGTTGAAACATTGTATGTATTTGTTTCCATAAATGGATCCATTTATGGAAACAAATACATACAATGTTTCAACCGCTGCATGGAAGGACAGTCCCAGAACTGTCATTAATAGTCTATTTCTGACAGTTCTATGACATTCCCTCCATACAGCGGTTGAAACCGCTGTATGGAGTGAATGTCCCAGAACTGTCAGAAATAGACAGAAACTGTCACAGAACTGTCCTTCTTCTCATCCTTCTCCTTCTTCTCATCCTTCTTCTCATCCTTCTTCTCATCCTTCTCCTTCTTCTCATCCTTCTCCTTCTTCTCATCCTTCTCCTTCTGCTCATCCTTCTTCTCATCCTTCTCCTTCTTCTCATCCTTCTCCTTCTCCTTCTTCTCATCCTTCTCCTTCTCCTTCTTCTCATCCTTCTCCTTCTCATCCTTCTCCTTCTCCTTCTCATCCTTCTCCTTCTTCTCATCCTTCTCCTTCTTCTCATCCTTCTCCTTCTCCTTCTTCTCATCCTTCTCCTTCTCCTTCTCATCCTTCTCCTTCTTCTCATCCTTCTCCTTCTCCTCATCCTTTTTCTTCTCATCCTTCTCCTTCTCCTTCTTCTCATCCTTCTCCTTCTTCTCATCCTTCTCCTTCTTCTCATCCTTCTCCTTCTTCTCATCCTTCTCCTTCTTCTCCTTCTTCTCATCATTCTCCTTCTTCTCATCCTTCTCCTTCTTCTCATCCTTCTCATCCTTCTTCTCATCCTTCTTCTTCTCATCCTTCTCCTTCTTCTCATCCTTCTCCTTCTCCTTCTTCTCATCCTTCTCCTTCTTCTCATCCTTCTCCTTCTTCTCATCCTTCTCCTTCTCATCCTTCTCCTTCTCCTTCTTCTCTTCCTTCTCCTTCTTCTCATCCTTCTCCTTCTTCTCATCCTTCTTCTTCTCATCCTTTTCCTTCTTCTCATCCTTCTTCTTCTCATCCTTCTTCTTCTCATCCTTCTCCTTCTCATCCTTCTCTTTCTTCTCATCCTTCTCCTTCTCCTTCTTCTCATCCTTCTCCTTCTTCTCATCCTTCTCCTTCTCCTTCTTCTCATCCTTCTCCTTATTCTCAGCCTTCTTCTTCTCATCCTTCTCCTTCTCATCCTTCTCCTTCTCATCCTTCTCCTTCTTCTCATCCTTCTCCTTCTTCTCATCCTTCTCCTTCTCCTTCTTCTCATCCTTCTCCTTCTCCTTCTTCTCATCCTTCTCCTTCTCCTTCTTCTCATCCTTCTCCTTCTTCTCATCCTTCTCCTTCTTCTCATCCTTCTCCTTCTCCTTCTTCTCATCCTTCTCCTTCTTCTCATCCTTCTCCTTCTCCTTCTCCTTCCTCATCTCCAAGGGCATTTAAATTAAAGGTACAGTGTTCTGCACTAATTTAAAGGCTCTCTGAAGCCTAGAAACCCTTTAAATAAGTCATCTTCGTAGCGGAGAAATTCGCATCGAATCGAATTTCACACTGGAATTCGCCGAATCAGCCGAATCGAATTTTTCATTTCTTCGCTCATCTCTAATGACAATCATGCTCCTAAAAATGAGAGGGTGTCACCAGGGGAGAGGAAGTGAAGATGAGGCCTGTTATTAAGAAATTTGACCAGAGCAGCCCCTTTTACACAGGGTGAACTCCACCTGAGATCTGTTTTCTCAGCAGGGGACTGGTCTGCTGATCCCTACTGAGCAGGAGAATAACAGGTCACTGTTTCCTCCACTTATGCAGAATGGATACAGATACAACCTGGTCTCCTCTGTGGGTGGTTGGATGTAAACGGACCGTCCGTCCGTTTACACCCGACTGCAATCTGATCTGATCCACTAGACCACATGTGTCAAATACAAGGCCCGCGGGCCAAATGTGGCCTGTCTGGCCATTCCATGTTGCCCTTGCACCTATCTGCAGTTGCGGTGGCCCCCTCGTCTCCGCCCCACCTTGTCTCAGCAGTCAGCTGTAGTGAGGAGGACAGAGCTCCTTCTAGAGTTCCTGCACTTCTCTGAGTAGCTGTGGCTTAACTCTACCGCCCCTTTCCACCCGTCTCAGCAGTAAAGGGAAGGGAAAAACTCCTCCTACAGATCCTGCGTCTCTCTGTGCAGCCGCAGCACCCCCTCGTCTCCACCTCCTCTGGCCTCAGCATTCAGCAGACTCCAGCAGCTGACTCCAGTCTTCCTCTGGTCTTCCTCTAGACCCTGCACTTTCTTCTTTCCAGCTCCACTCTCAGTTTCATCACGGCAACAGCACAACAGCACAGTGATGTGAGGGAAGCTGGGAACTCTTGACTTCTGATGGTGGTAATGGTGTAATGCTTGCCATTATTTTTACTAGATTTCTACTTTCAGAACTAATTATTACTTAAGTTATTACTAAAACCAGTAATAATCAAACACAGAGGCAATTATTTAATAAAAGAGTAGATACATTTATATAGTCTTACAGATACTAACTGGCCCTTTGAGGGCAATGGCCCGAGATGAAATTGAGTTTGACACCCTTGCGCTAGATGGAAAGGGAACGGATCCCCATGTGTCTGTTTTTAGCGGATCAGATTGGATGTAGGCATCCAATCTGATCCACTTTACACATGTTGCTCCATAGAGGAGAATAGAGGTTCCAATCAGGTCCTAAAAAACAGACAGGTGGACTCAATCAAATCGTGTGAAAGAGGCCATAAGTGGAAGGCCAAGAAAGACATCAAGGTAGGAAAAACTTAAGGAGGACAAAAAAATCTAGCCTTTAAATACACTTTAACCAAGCATAACAGGGTTAAATAATAACAAATACAGTTTGTTTTCCTGTTATTGCAAGGTTTCAGCAGCTCATTAAATCAATCTCACGCACCCACAGGTCTGAACTCGCACAGCCACACAAGGCATGTAACAGCTGCGTAGGAAAAGACGACATAATAAACATTTCTTTAACTCTCTCATTAGGATGAAATTATGTGTATGTGATTTCCCTTAGCAAATGTTATGATGCACATTTCCCACCATAGTCTAACATCTGATTAGCCTAATTTTTGCAACATTTTTCTCAGTAGGCTCTAAGCCTGTTCCCTTATGACCCTTTAAAACTTTTATGGAGAACGTACAGAAAACATCTGTTTTACCATACTGTAGCACAAAAAATGTAAATGTGTTACCACAATGCTGTATTACATCAACCAATTTATCGTTACTGTATTTGGTCTTGTTGGCAATTTTTTGAAGAATTTCCAAATACAGCTTTTTTTTTTTTAAACTGAACTCCGGGTAAACACTTCTTTACATGTCCTTGTTCTGGTTCCTCATCTTCTGGTTCACTCAGTAGTTGCTCTGAAATAACCTATTCATTTTTATATCAAACTGTTTATTCTCTTTAGTTTCCTGTTTGTAAGACTGGTGGTTGCTATACCCCTTATTCCCCCAGCCACTGGTCTTGGCACATCCCTTCTGTAGTTCTTTCTCCAGAAAGCAGTGATGTAATTCAGCCCCACTTGCAGTGTTGAGCTGACTAAGATTCTCAAACACATTCAATATGTACAGGTCTAGTGTACCCACCCACAATTACTACAATTCTCTGTGGTTGATGGGAACTGTTGTTTCTTTTTACTGCAGAGAGAGAGAAGATATGATGTAACATGTGCTGTTACACCACCTTGGCAGAGCAGATGCTGTGTTATCTTTTGAATTACAATGAAGACTTCCTGAAAATTCTATTAGACTTTTTCCTTCAATGTTAAGGAATTTCACAAATGTATTAACTGTGTAGTGTTTTGTGTAGGGAGGTGTACTAGTGGGTGATTTATTTTTGCCTATCCCGGAGTGTTTTTTAAAGATGAACTTATAAGGAACGATGGTTTCTCATAATTTAGAAATGACCCAGAGCCAATATAATGAGTAATTATATGCTCTGCCAACTCACAGCAATAAGTATCAAGGACTGCAAACACCATGTTCCCACATAAACTAAATGCATAGAAAATAAAAAGGTGTTGCACTGCCAAACCAATCACAACACATCAGAACAGAGGCTGGTGATGTGTTAGGGATCCGGGTATGACCAGAAATGTGTGGACTGACACAGGGAAACACAGGCTTCAGGTATAGTGTGAATAAGACAATTTATTAAGACTAAACAAAACATAGATGCAGTGCAAGACTAAACAACAACACAGTGCAAAAAAACCAACCCAAACCTCCAACAGATAACAATAGAAACAATACTAAGCGTAGTCGGGGAGGCCGGGTCGGTAGCAAACGGGCAGGCAGGGCACAAGGAGAAGGCAGAAGAGTAGTCAGGAATAGCCGAGGTCAGGACAGGCGGAGTTCATGCAGAGTCAGGGATCGAAGCAAAATCTAGATCAGGCAGAAAGCAGACAGGATGCAGGTACAGGGCCCCATGGGAAACATACACCAAGGCCCTGATCACAGGCCTGGCCATTCCTTAAATACACCTGTTCTAATCAGCTTCAGGTGATGGCTCATTGCAGGAGTGAGCCTCTGGTTGCTGTAAGCACCTGCTGGCCAGCCCTGGTACTGCAGCCCACAAGGCAGGTGAGTCCCACCACCACTGGCAAGTCCATTCCTGACATGATGTAATTTCCAGTCCGAATGGAGGACCATATGTGAGATTCTCTGCTAAACCATTCATGCTGTTTGAGAGTCTGAGACTGTTTTTAATTGTAAGTGCATTTGCATATTAAGTATCTTATTTGAATAAACTATTGCGTTTCTTTTTCCTTTCTTGAGTTCTAACCTCCACCCGGGACCACTAAGTCTTAAAGGGGACTGGCACCGTTTTCCATCCAAACTGTCTAGGCTGTATGGTGCAGGATTCCATCTGGCAGGTGATCATGATAAGCCGTATTTCTGAGCTAAGAACACATGGTACATGGGTCAGTTATTAAGGTTAGGGTGCATTTCACTTGGTGGAGGTGCACAAGCATTGTTGGATCCACTTATGACCACTGTCTTTGGGAGTGTGGAACACTTTATATTATAAACTAAAGAGGAAATGTTTTCACAATTAAATTGACACAAAATATTGTTACTCCCAAAAAAATAATCCATACACATCCACTATTTAATGATCCTGTACATTCCTACATAAAGTGGGACCATGGAGAATAACATAGCCACCCTCTAATATGAAGTCAGATCACAGCAGAAATTTGGAGGAGGCTGAGAGCAATAGAAGGTACTTTTTGAGTTAAAGGAGAAGTATAACCAAAGCTATTTAGACTATGTTCTTCCTATGGATCACAGCAGTGCAGTTCATTTCTTCACTCCTGTGGCCCGTTTTCCGCTGGTCCAGGCTCAGGAAAGTTCCTGAGTTTACAGTCGGGGTCCACCCAGATGCCTGGACCGGCAGCTGGCTCAGCCTCTCAGTGAGCTGCCCATACCCAGCACGGCGATCCAGTGAGCACTGGAAGGGCACAGCAGAGAGCCAGTCACTGACAGTGACAAAGGTTATGAATGAGCGCTGAAAGTGTGAAATGCATCAACCTCCCTCCCCCTTTCCCCACTGTATATATCTTTGCCTTGGATTTTACTGTTTATTTACAATAAAGAGGAACATTCAAGAGTGAGGACATCTGGACATTTTCTTGATCTCTATGCAGCATGCAAACTGGGTGAGCACCTTACTGGAAGGTGTGTGTGGTGTTAGCAGAGAACTAATTTGAGCAACGGGTTTCCATTGTTAGTTTTTAAACCTTTGGTTTAATTTACATGGCAGCAGCTCCAAAGAATAAAGTGTATGCTTTTTTTTACCCTAGACAGATGTATTTCATCATTGAAGATTTTCTCATTCTCACTAAAGGTGATCTTCCTGAATCAATCTCAGACTCATATCAGGCTGGTGGATAGAGGCCAAGCAGCTGGATCCACTCACCTATTCCGTCTATTATTTTGTAAGAATTAAAAAAAGGAGTGCCCCTTCCACCCAAGCTTGAAGGCAGCCCCCAATTCGATGCCACACACTCTACCAGGGGGCCTGCTACAAAACAGAGCTGACTAGGGCCTCACTGCTCTGCCCATATACAGTCCACAGCCCAAGCAGAACTCAACATGAACGTGAACATGAGGAGCCATTCTGCCTCTCTCTCCCTGCATCAGCGGTGGGCAGTGGGGGTAGAACGATCCTGGTATCTGCCTCTGTACAGTGGGCAAAATCCAGAAAAGCTGCTATTGGAAGATTAGAGAGAAATGTGTTCTCCTTTTGTTGCTACTGAATGGTTTGGAGTGTCCTGTGACCCTACACTCCTCTCCTTTTGAAATTCTTCAGCAATAAATACTAAAAAGACATCCCCTAGAACCTGCATGGTCTGTGTCTTTGAGACTGAGCTTGTGTGACTGTTAGCCTCTGTACTACTGTGGGAGACCTGTGTACATTCTTAGCGGCCCATCCGGGGGTAAGTGTTTCATATGCATTTGCCGTGCACTAAAAAATGTGTTTGACTGCTGCTGGTGTAAACAATCCCTTAATATTCGCAATACCACACCAAACAGCTTCCCATAGCCCTATTAGCAATTGGGTTAGCTCAGTTCAGGCCATGTTTTTGCAAAGTGTTTTCCTTTGCCTTTTTTAGGATAAGCAGTTGACAGTAGTAGAAAGCAGATTGTAATTTAGTAGTTGGTTTCTTGAATTAAAGCCCAAATAGAGAAATGTGTCAGCTGAACACTACAGTGATGTTGATGAAAACCTTATGGTTAAGTCAAAACCTTCTGCTGGGACTTTGTCTTGGTCCCTTTCTCCAAAACAAATTTTGACTTGCTGTTGTTGTTTCATTTTGTGCCCATAAAATCATAAGGACATCCTGTTAGATTTTAGATTTTCAGCGGTGTTGCATTCTTTCTATACTTCCTGTAGTCTGTGATGTTTAGTTTAGTCAAGCTTGTGCCTCGTATCTGTCAGCGGTATTTGGAGACATAGCCTGATAACATGCAAGACAGCTGTGCAAAGAGCCAGACTGAAAAAGCCTGAACAGGACATCTTACAATTTACATCAGTGTTTTGCTCCAGTGCAAAAGTGATTTAGACAGCATAGTACGTGCTCATTAATCTTGGCTCATGCTTTATATAATTATATTTTGACTATCCCCAGTGTGTACAAAGGAATGGGCCTGAAACTATTTCAAAATGGGAACTGGTGGGGATGAATGTGTTGACTGGATACGGTGGTTTCCCTAGTGATGTTATATCTGCCATGTTTTAAGACCCCAGATAAACATGTCTCCCTGCAGCCTATCCAGAAAACCAAATGTCAGTCAGCCAGCTTCCTGACTGTCTATTCAAGTGAAAACCATCAACACCATCATTTCAAGATTACCTTTCAGTACTGAATGTAGCTGTGTTGGTGCAATATAAAACGTGTATCTAAGTCCAATTTTGTTTCAGTAGTAAATCTGAATCTCTGTAAGGTTTTTATTGATGTCTGTGGAGGATTAAAGAGATTCACCCTTTCTGTTTGTCCTGATGACTACTCTCACCAGGACAGAAACTGAAATTTTTTGTTGTCCCTGGAACAGGAGAAGAGAGAAAATCCTCCAATGGGAACCTATGTCTGTGGCCTCATGCACATGAGCGTTTATAAGTTCTTCAGTTATGCATCATACAATTTACAAAACTTTCCTACACCCAGAGAGAGCAGCAATGCCACATATAATTGCCCATATAGGTGAATGGCTGTATGCAGATGGCTGCTTGTAAATGACAGTGTCTTCTGCATTGGAATTTTCCTGTGCATGCATGTACAGCATATTTCCCTGGGTGCACCGCTCAAGAATTTGTAAACATTTGTGAGCATAGAGCTTAAAAGAGAGGATTTCCTTTGGGGAGAAATCTCCTTACTTTCAGCTTTGTCTTGAGACAGGAAGTGAAAGAAAATCTACACAAAAGGACCCATGAAGTAAAAAAAAATTACATGGGTTTCATTAGCTCCCTACTAGGGATGAACCCGAGTATGTTCAAATATTAGTCTGAACCCACGTGACCTATCCCGCCAGGAAGCTGCCACTTCACAAAGCCAATCTTAAGCGGCCCAGGCATTCCCACTCCACACTGCTTGCAGGCATGCCCCTAGTATAGGCATAGCTGCAGGTGGGGAATGCTTCGACCTCTTATGATTGCTTGCCTTTGTGCAGCAGCAGCTGCCTAGTGGAATAGCTCAGGTAGGCTTGGAAGAAGATCTGAACTGGTCTGAGCTCATTCCTGCTCCCTCCTCTAAAACTTAAAACAATTACTTTGACTTTGTGCTAAGTGATGTGTAAGTGATAATTCTTTGGGTTTTTTTTACTAACATTTCAGTTTTCATGACAAACATATGAAACATACTTTCTCTTTACTGAATCACAGCATTTCTGATATGCAAACGTTCATAAGAAATTAAAAACACATTTTACAATTTAGATAATAATCAGTGAAAATTGAAGCGGCCTACAAACACTAGATGATGACTGGCTGTGGATGAATGACCTGGCTGCTGAACAATTTCTCTATCAAAAGATCTTTCTACAAACATGCACGTTTTACATTCACTGGCAAACATTCTGTAATGCCTGCAGGCACCTTTAGGAAACAATGAAAATGCATACATAGGAATGAGCCATAATACAGAACAGTGGGCTAAGGAATAGGGTTGTAGGAGTGAGAATAGTCATATATTTATCTGATCATTCCTTAAAAACATTAAAGATCAACACAGAGTCCATTATCCTGTATCAAACAGAATTATTGTTCTTAGTTAAAAGCTGAACTCCAAGGAATAAACTTTACCCTGCTCGTATTGCCAAGGGAATGATGAATAATGTTGATAAACGTCCTTGCTTCTATAGGCTTCTTCCTCTTTGTGCAACTAGTCCCCTGATGCATCTTCCCTTATCTTCATGCCCAACCAACTGCAGCTTTCTGATGTTACATTGTACAATGCAGAACCAGTAGTCGTGCATTAGATGCTAAGGGTCCACTCACAACCCAGGATCATCAAACAGTGGAGAAAAGTACTGGCTGCTGGGGGAGTGGAGAATAAGGTAAGCAATCAAAGTATTCCTTATCCCCTAGGAAAAATGAACAGTTAACCATTGCAGTGGGGAGGGGGCCCACTGCAAGGGTAAAGGTATTTTTTTCCTGGAGATCAGCTTCAAAGGAATTTCCTTCTTAAATAGCTTTAATGTTCTTTCCTCAAAACAAGGACATTCCTTCTCTTCCATGTGTCATGGTATTACACCCACATTCTAAGTCCTATACTAACTAGCCTGTAAAGTAAAGATTTGTATACTTACCTATACTGGTCCAGTCATATGATCAGCTCCCAGGGCAGGATTCAGGGGTGTGGAGGAAAAGCAGACAGCAGAAGCCCCATAGTAAGTCTATGGGTAGCATCACCGCCCAGGCAATGCAGCTGTTGTCTTTGCTTTCTCCTCTCCCCTGAAGCCAGTGGCTGGAGAGAACACGTGACTGGACCGACTCGCCCTTAGAATAGGTAATAATGCAGACACATTTTTCCTTTACAAGCTAGTTAATATAGGGCTTAGAATGGGACTAGGAGCAGGTATAGACTTAGATAGGTTTAGACTGGATTTCTACTTTAAGACTGATTCATTTTTGTATAAACTGTCAGTCACACTGACAGACAATGCTGCAATTAACTTTATGATAGTATATAGATTATAAAGTTTATCTACAGCCAAAGTAGCTGTGGACAGAGTAGGGAAGGATTAAAAACCCTACCAAAATGTTGTTTTGCTGTCTGTGTACCATTCGGGAAACTTCCATTACCTGACCCAGAGACACAACAGGAAGTTACCAAAATGAGGCAAATGCCCTCTTAAGACAGTTGTCCCTGGAAAAGGTATCCTCATTAGAAGGTTTCTCCTTGTTCTGGGGACAATTCTAACATTTTTATTTTCCCCTCAATTTCTTTTTTAGTGACAATGGCCACAAATACACAGTTTGCTTCTGGTATTTATTTTTGCCTTTCTTTCTGTCTTGTTTTACCATTGAAAGGACCCTGGCTGCATCTGAATGTGTAACAGTACACTGTATTACTGGAAATACCGCAGTATGATCCTGTGACATTAGATGTCCTTTTAACACGTGTGATACTTGTTTACAGTCATATTTGCAAGGTTTAGTTCCCTAGTGGGTCCCTATAGTAAGAATGCTATTTCCAGTTCACACCATATTTTGAGACCATATGGTCTCAAGTTCGGATAGACAGTATGTGTACAAATATCACTTCAGGGGATGATGTAATGACAGCAAAGCCTGCAGCACAGACCACTTGTACTACCTTGTAACAGGCTTATTAGAATTCATGGAGATGTCAATTTTGGTTAACGTAGAGAAGACACTGGAATTATGGCATGAGAGGTTCACAAAATAAGAACAGTGTCTTCTGCACAGTAGGAACCCCTGTTGTCATTTTGCTTGATCCTCAACAGAGTGAGGATATTGAAAAGCACAGGCTTCAGTAAATTCTATGCCACTAAATAAGGAACTCTGTCTGGATGTATAGGATTACTAAGAACAAACTTTATCCTGTTGCCTGAATTTGCTCCTGAAATTATATAAACAGAATTTGGAGGTCTAGAGTTGCATGAACCATAAAGTGACAGCTCAATATAAGATACTATTAGTAGAAAATATGACAGTTGTTTATTCAATATGCTGATAACATTTGCTCCAACATTAAATCACAGTTGGAAATGTTTACAATAGATGGGTGTTGGAAGCAGCAGTGAGGTAGAAAACCCCTAAAAGCCCACAACAAGCCTTGTGTTGGCCTGAACCATAACCGACATAGACCAGTAAGCACAGTCGTGCTGTTGAACATTTGATGTAACTGCACTCTATGCTAGAGTATCAATAAGAAAACTTGGCTGCTAAGTAAATGGCTGCTGATCAATGCCTACTCTTACACAACAGGATTACATTAAAGTGCAAAACACTGTTTCTTAATCCAAAACTTTTTAATTTTGGATAAAATAGTGAAGTCAGTATCCCTGCCAGGATTTCATTTCTGTCTGTGTCCCCATTAGGGAGAAACACTCTCTCAATTTCTTGCTGCTGGAACAGGAATAGAGGGGAAACAACTGGTAGATAAAGAAATCCTCACCACTGAATCAGCTCTGTGTGCTTGTGCCACTACCAAAAATAATGCATGCCCTTCCGATACAGTGGTGTAGAATTTTTAGAGGTTAAAACAGGTGCCACATCCTGTCAATTGCCCTCTTAGGAGCAATCAACAAAACATTCTTCAGAGAGCTAACACTAGGGCAAATGAGCCTTAATCATCATGTATAAACTTTGTGAGCAAGCAGTACATAGTGCAAACGACACAGGACACAGAGTTGTGGGACCTGTGTCTATCAATGGACTTCAAGAAAAATATTTTACAGTAAATGCAGAAATCTTATATTTCTTTATTGTCCATTGAGTGAAATGAGAACTCGGGAATTCTTTAAAAGAGCAGTATGCCCAAAGTTTTTTTTGGCCACACTTCTCTTCTGGGTCACAGGAGTGCATCTTTTTTTGCACTCCTGTGACCCAGACTCAGCTGCCAGGGGGCAAAAAAGTAGTACAACTGAGGGGTAGGGAAACGGCCACTACAAGGTCCAACAGATGTGGAGATCATTCTACAAAAGAGTATCTGAAGGGTACAAGCAGAATATTGAACTTGCCATGATCAAGGGGAGGGCATCGAAGATCAACGTGATGCTCCAGACCAGGATAGTTAATCACAGCTAGGGGAAACTACTACATGAAAGAAGTTGGGCCTCAACCAGCAAATGTGAAGGTCCAACAATCCATTCACCAAAAAGTGGTGAACCAAACACAACACAAGTGGGAGTAAAAAAAGACTTACTGCTATCATGGTCAACAATGTTTGCTGGGCCAAGTCCCAGAAAAAAAACAAATCCATATAGGAAGGTTCAAACAGACAAACCGGGGGAGATTTATTAAAAATGTTTAACTCAGAATCTGGTGCAGCTATGAATGGTAGCCAATCAGCTTCTAACTTCAGGTTGTTCAGTTAAGCTTTAGAGATAAAACCTGGAAGCTGTGTTGGTGTCTATACAGAGTTGCACCAGATTTTGCACTCTCCAGCTTTAGTAACCATGGAAATAACCCTCACCATATCCAATGGAAAGACTATTGATTTCAGTGAAGAAAAAACCTTAAACCTAGAATACCTGATCCTAGACTTCAGGTAAAGAAGGTATGGACGGACATAGCGGGGTTTATTTACTAAAGCTGGAGAGTCCAAAATCAGACTCCCTTCTGCATAGAAACCAATCAGCCTCCAGGTTTCATTGCCAAAGCTTCATTGAACAAGCTGAGGTTAGAAGCTGATTGGTTTCTATGCAGAAGGGAGTCTGATTTTGGACTCTCCAGCTTTAGTAAATAAACCCCAGCATGTCTAATGAAAGATAAGTTGGTAAACACAAGGAGTCTTAAAGCAGAACAGTATCTGAGCACCACAAACCATTTTAACCACTTGCCCTCCAGAGGACTTACCCCCCTTCCTGACCAGGCCTTTTTTTGCTATTCGGCACTGCGCTATTTCAACCGGTAATTGTGCGGTAATTGTGCGGTCATGCAATACAGTACCCAAACAAAATGTATGTCTTTTTTTTCACACAAATAGATCTTTCTTTTGGTGGTATTTGATCACCTGTGCGTTATTTATTTTTTGTGCTATAAACAAAAAAATAATCGAAAATCTTGAAAAAAAATGTTTTTTTCCCTTTCTGCTATAAAAAATATATAGTAAACTTAAAGTTAGTCAAACATTTAGGCCAACATGTATTCTGCTACATGTCTTTGGTAAAAAAAATCCCAATAAGTGTATATTGATTGCTTTGTGTGAAAGTTATAGCATCTACAAACTATGGTATAGACACTGTAATTTACACAATTTTTTGCTATACAGTTTACCTGACAATTGTGCGGTCATGCAATACTGTACATAAATTAAATTTATGTCCTTTTTTCACACAAATAGAGCTTTCTTTTGGTGACATTTGATCATCTCTGGGGTTTTTTTTCTCTCTATAAATAAAAAAAAACCCGAAAATTTTGAAAATAAAACAATATTTTTTCATTTCTGTTAAAAAAAATATCATATAAACTCAAATTCGCCATAAATTTAGGCCAAAATGTATTTTGCATGTCTTTGATAAAAAAAAATCCCAATAACTGCATATTAATAGGTTTGTGTTAAAGTTATAGCATCTACAAACTTTAGTATAGATATTGGAATTTACAGCTTTTACTTTCTAACTGCCCATCACATTTCTTGAGGTGTTAAAATACCAGAGCAGTACAAATACCCCCAAATGGCCCCTTTTCGGAAAGTAGACACCCTATGCTATCTGATCGGCATGTTCAGTCCATAAACTTTTTTTTTTTTTTCACAAGTTTTTGAAAAATGACAAAAACATTTTTATTATTATTATTTTTTTTTACACAAAGTTGTCACTTAAATGATATATTGCTCACACATGCGAAGGGTATATATGGAATTACACTCCAAAATACATCCTGCTACTTCTACCAAGTATGAGGATACCACTTGTGTGAGACTTTTTGGGAGCTTAGCCACATATAGGAGCCTGAAATCCAATAACCACTTTGAAAGCCGGAAAGTACGTAACTTCCTCATTTCACTTCCTCACTACCTATCACAGTTTTGGAGGTCCTGAAATGCCAGGATAGCGCCTAAATGACTTCTTTTTGGAAAGTAGACACCCCAAGGAATTTAATAGGAGGCAAGGCAAGTATTTTGCAGATCTCATTTTTTTCTCACAAGGTTTTAAAAAATAAAAAAAAATATGTTTTTGTTTTCTTTCTTCATTTTCCAAAAACTGGTGGCAACAAAAGAGATCTGCAAGAGATCTGGAAGGACATATGGGCTCTACAGGCCTGTGTGCGAAATCTTGGTGGCTGCGGGATACTACTTGTGCTAGCCACCGCACCAGCTTGTACTACACTTATGAGACCCACCACATCACAAAGTGATACTGCAGTGCTAGTATGTGAAAGACAAGGATGTACTAGGCCGCTGGTGCTCACCAGTTCACCAAAAGGTAGAGCGGCACTAGTACTGGCACTCTGCTGCATATGAGAATCATCATGCAACTGTAACATCTCAGCAACCTGGGAACGGGGTCGGGTACGCCTGACCCTAGCAGGGACCTCTTCTCCATCGTCTGAGCTATCTGTCAGGGTGACGCTGCTGTCTACAGGTTCGCATTTTGAGCCTGATTCTGTCAGTGAGTCTTCCACTTCGCT
This sequence comes from Staurois parvus, assembly GCF_062004578.1. NCBI lineage: Eukaryota > Metazoa > Chordata > Amphibia > Anura > Ranidae > Staurois > Staurois parvus. The sequence continues at coordinate 1,203,882 of NW_028318140.1, forward strand.
CTCACCTGACATGCTCAGAATCCTGTAGGCCTCTTCACTAGAGTACCTTTAGTTGGACATTTTGGCCATTAAATTTATGGGTACCTAGTGCGCCTCACGGGAAGAAGAGCACCTGGCTGCCAGGGAGTGCTTGAACCACTACAAAAAAAATTACCGGCAAGTGCTAGCAGAGATCAGGTCTGATTCTGTGAACACTGAGGTTTTGTGTGCAGTGTATCAAGTGACAGTGAACTACTGACACTGCACTTGCTGGGGAAGAAGGGGGGGGTTAAGCGTAGGGGCTAAACACAGGTGCTGGCAGCTGCTGGGGCTGATCCTGCTAACACTGCGTTTTTGGGAACACTATACTAATGTGAATGCTGGTATAGTGCTGATCTGATCTAATATATTGATCCATTCAGACACTATACTAGCAATGGAGGTTTATTGTGTATGTGAGTGTGTTCCTGGCAATCAAGGGGTTAAATGTGATGACTGATGTAGTGACAGGAAATCTGACACTATCTGGGAGGGACGCTAACTGACGCTAATGCTATCTGAAGTCGCCATGGCACTAATGCAGTGATCTGTAAAAAAATCTGTACACTGTGCTAATGACACTGGTGACAGGGCAGTGAAGGGGTTAACTGGGGGTCGATCAGGGAGTCAAACGTGTCCTAAAAGTGTTTTAACTGTGTGTGTGTACTGCTTTTACTCACGTGGATCTGCTTTCTTCTCTCTCTGGGACGAAATGTGCCCAGAGAGAGAAGATTTCATCATTTCCTGTACCTGTGTAAATGTAAACATCGGTACAGGAAGACCTGTGATAGGGCAGGGATGAATCACCATATCCAGGCTGAACATCACTGTGCTGAATTTGATGATTAATCAGTCAGGCACCGAATCACGGCACCGGTGGGTCGGCGGGCGCACGTGTGTGTCCCCGGTCACCGCGGGAGCACAAATCACATATATATGTGATTTTGCACAGGGAGTCCGCCGATGTAGCAGTGTTTCTGCTATAGGGCAGACTTAAAGCGGTTAATTTTCAAAGCAAAGCATCCACCCATGTATCCATGTTTTATTTTGCTGAGAAATCACTTTGAAAAACACACCCTAGCATTTGTAGCCATGTTCATTGTGAGTAAGAGCAGATGATCCATGGTGCATTTACTTTCTGGAATCCATCTGCCTTTAAAGAGGAGCTACAGTCTCCTTAAATGAAAAGTTCAATCAAAACATCCCCATGCTGTTTAAAAAATGATTTTTTAAATTTGGATATTGTAAACACTGTCCATAAAGTGCTTACTTGCCACATCTGCTGTTTACTTGCCTCTGATGAAATGCTTGCGGCGGCCATCTTCGGTGCGGGCATCTGAAGCCAGGGCCAATGATTTCCGGGATATAGTGTAGCTGGTTTGCCCAGCATGCGCATCCCAAACCCGTGAATGCGCACCAGTGACAGTGCCCAGTGTTGTCAACAGGTTGCTATATTAATGAAGGTGGCAGCAGAAGTTCCAGCCCTGTTGTTATAGCACCCTGTAAACAACACAGTGCGCTGAAAGGAGCAGAGGAAAGTGCAGTCAAGGAAAAGATAAAGCCCTGCAATACACTATTTGGCTTCCTGAAGACTCCTGGGATACATGATGCCGATATCCCTGGAGTCCAAGAGAATCACCTAATTACGTAATCGTATAAGCAGCCAGTACCAAAATAAATTTAAAAAAAGGTATTTATAAATTAAAAAAAGAATATCCATTTAGCACTGTACTGTGGATGGGCATTGTGATCCAAGGGAGATGTCAATATGGGTGGAGCTCCACTTTAAGTCAGGTATAGAAGCAAGAGGGCTGCTTAGAAAACCCCGTCCCCTCTCAGAAAATGCCCATAAAGACTCCTGGGAAGTATGACATCATTTTGGCCTAGGCCAGAAGCCATGAAGCAGAAATGTTAAAAAAAAAGTTTAAAACAAGTACATACTGTATAGTAAATATTGCAATATACTTACTAAGGCCAGCAGCATAAGGATTAAAAATAGCTCCTGTTGACTGAGAGTAAAGCCGAATATAGATGGATCAAATCTCGACCAGTTAAGCAGGGACCAGCTGAGATTCGGTCCATCTATGAGCAGGCTGATTGTACCCAAATCGATCTATCGATCGACCTGGGTACAAACAACATGCAGATTTTTAGCAAGCGATTATTGACAACAGCTATAGCCACTAGCAATAATCACTGTGTTCTCCCTGCAGTGGTGACTCTCCATGCCCTCCTCCGCTCCTCTGCTGGGAGCATACATTCTGCAACCACAAAAAAAAAGCATAATTTATGGCCTGCCTAAAGTTCCACTTTAAAGTGGTTGTAAATGCTCAAAGTTTTTTCACCTTCATGCATTCTATGCATCAAGGTAAAAGACCTTCTGTGTGCAGGAGCAATCCAGTGATGTGCAGTGATGTGCACAAGAGCCTCATCTCTCTGGGAACTCTCCCTCATCATTGACTGAGGCATCAGCAGAAGCCATTGGCCCTCAGCCTTAACCTTTACCACTGTGAAATTTAAATAAAAAACAACAACACAATTCATGGAAAATGTAAAGGATAACTATTTTATTTTGAGTGTATCAATGTCTATTTAGTATACAATTATTACTATGAGTTACCTTAGAATAGATTGTATAGGTACATACTCACCAAATGGATGGCAACTGATCATTACATTTTTTTGTTTTTAATTAAATATATTTATTCTCTGGATCCTTTGCATGGTTTTAGGTGACCCCCTAGAATCCCCAAAATCATTGGCTTGTTGAAACTGTTTTGCTAAAAGTATATTTTCTTGGCCTCTTTACAAACAATATGAATATTTAAGCTATACCCCTCAGATCTTATCCAAGGCCCCATTCATGTTTATACCATTTACCTTCTGGGAGCTACACAATCCACAAGATTTATAATCTTGGAACCATAAAATCTATATATGTCACATCTAGCCTTTGCCAAGTAGGAAAAGTTATAATCCATCTTAATCCCAGTGCTATATGCATGAGGTATGTGTGAGAACAGTGTTTCCAGTGTCCGAGATCAGCTGCAGTAATCACAACAAGTGTAAAATCATACAAGTTATCCATGGTTTTAAGACACAATTATATGTCTATTAGCACCTTACATTGTAGATTACAAGTACTTGTGTACCTCGGTTTACGAATGCCTTGGTTAACGTAATTTTCGGTTTACGAATGAAAATCCTTTGGAAATAATCCCTCGGTTTACTACTTTTTTACTAATTTTTTTTTGGCAATACAAAGTGTATGTTGGTACCAATTTTTAAATGCAATTGCCGGCTTTTTTTTTCTTCACTATAGCTCACAGAGCTGTCACTTTCCACGGAGTTAAAGGAAGCTTTGTTTCTTTTAACTTGGGGAAACAAACTAAAAAGAAACTTTCTCTTTTAGCTGGGGTGAAAGTGACAGCTGAATTTCTGAGCTATAGTGAAGAAAAATAAAAGCGGTAATTACATTTAAAAACCAGCACCATAATAAATAAAAAAAAAGCGTGGGGTCCACCCTCCCATCCATCTTTTGGGTCTTCGGGTCCTTTTATTTATTTCTTTAATTTAATTAATTCTTACACATGGTTGTCACTACTAAAATACCGCATGATTTGATAAAATAACTCATGCAGTATTTTAGTAGCGTTTACTTTTTTCTGACCTCAGGAACGGATTACTTGGTTTTCAATGCATTCCTATGGGAAACGGCGTTTCAGTTATGAATTTTGCGCTATATAAAAAGTCCTGCAGAACAAATTACATTTGTAAACCAAGGTATGCCTGTAATTACAGTATAAGTGTGGTTTGTATTTCAGATTTAATGTTGAAGTACTGGAATTCTGATGATTTTATAAATACTACAGACAGCTAAATATATTTGCAACTATCCTATAAAGGTTAAGCTTGTCCATACCTTCTCCAACCTCCCAAGCCTCCCTAATGATGACGGGATCTCCTTTATAAGTGTGCAGTTTGTTTTGTTCTGAATCAAAATTCAGACAAAATGTTCATTATGCGGAGATTTAGATGTATCCGAATTTCCAAATTACGACAGTAATGAATTTAAATGAATCCCAAATAATGAAACAAAATTTCATCCGAAATTACAAAACGAAATTTCGTCTGAAAGGACGAATTATCCAAATTCGAAACAGATTAAAATACAAAACTGGAAAACAAATTTGAAATGTAAACATATTGCTGACTATTGCTGATATCCTTCAAAGACTGTGTGGATCAGAATATTTGAAAAGAGTAGAATAAAGCAGAATAGAACATAAAATAAAATAATAGAATAGAAAATAAATGAATAGAGTAGAATAGAAAGAATATAACCGTCTTCCAAAATTCAAATTTTAAACAGAAGAGAATAAAATAGAAAGAATATAGCCGTGTTTTGAAATTCAAATTTAGAAAAGAATAGAACAGAATAAAATAGAATAGAAATGAATAGAATAAAACAGAATAGAATGGAAAAGAATAGAATAGAATGAATATAGCCATCTTCTGAAATTCAAATTTAAAATAGAATAGAATGAAAAGAGCTGTCTTCAGAAATTTGAATCTAAAAAAGAATAGACTGAAATAAAACAGTAAAGAATAGTGTAAAACAGAAAAATAGAAAATAAAAGAACAGAATGGAATAGAAAATAAAGGAATAGAATAGGAAATATTAGAACAGAATAGAAACTAATAGAACAGAATAGAAAAGAAAAGAATGAAATAGAATAGAGAAGAATAGAATAGAATAAATATAGCCGTCTTCTGAAACCTGAATTTTGAATAGAATAGAACCAACTATTCTTCACAATGAATTTGGATTGATTCAATATTTTCAATTCAAAATACTTCGAATCCATTGGAAAAATGTGAATCCGGTCAAAAATGAATACACTAAATAAAATTGGTAACTTAACGAATCAATTCGAAATGAAACAATGTTTTTTGTTCTGCACATATCTAGTCTCCTTTACTAATAGAGATGGTTAGCAAGCAGGAATGTGAAGCCAAGTTTAATCAAAACAGGAAAAGTCAAGGTTTGCACAGAATTAGCTAATTCTTTTGATGCACCAAATGTTTTGACATGCATTTTTTTCATTGAAAATGTCCTCTGCTTATATTTTTTTTTATTATTTGTGTAATCTGAAAATTGACAGTATACCAGCTGGCAGTAATTTATAGTAAGCAATCATATCTCCGTTTACCGTAGTCAGAGCAGTAAATGTCAGATCTGTGTGGTTTCTATAGTTTATTGCACATTGTACATCATCCCTGAACTTAGCCCCACAACACTTGAAACGCCAATTGCTGTGCATTATATTACATATTCAAAATGTTCCACATATCAGCAAATCACTTATCAAACAAGAATGGCATTAAGTACTTCAGGAGTTTATCTTGTCTTGTCTATCCCAAGAAGGAACACAATTGCACAGTGTGACATCATCACATTATGCCAGCACTGCCATTGTTCCCATGTTGCAATATAACCTCCCACAAATTTTCCTGTGGATGGGATGCAGCCTATAGCTCCAGGTACAACACAGTTAAAAAAAAGAGGAGGCTGCAAATTGTTGGCCACAGAGGAATAAAAATGGCAGCTACGGCCCTATCAAAATGCAGAGGCTCCAGGACAGCTGCACCCTTGGTACAGTTGTAGGCTTCAGTTCAATGGGTTCATGTGGGTTTCTTCTTATTGTTTAAAAAAAGGTATTGAAAATGAACATAGATTTCTGGAAATGCAAGGTTTAAACAGTTCACAAAATTCTACAGTCTTCTTGTAGCTGAAAGGCAGTCTTTATATACGGTTATAAAAACACTGCCCTTGTTAACCTTTAAACTCAGGAAGTAGAAATATTTAGGGGAAAATTGCACAGCTTACCTCTTCTCTGTGGTTCTTTATTGGCATACAAAGAATACTTTGTGTTTTGTACCCAGTAATTTGGTCGACTTCCGCATTGAATCTGGAATCCTGAAAAGGCAAACGACATTGTCTAATTAGATAAAAGATTACAGATGATTTTTCTACATAATAATCTGATTTGACGATGGACATTCCAACCTAGAAATACAGCAGCAGCAAAGGGCAGACTTTGCTATCACAATGAACATGTGCTAAACAAACAAGCAAACTTAAAGGGAAATTAGAATTCTTTTTCAGGGACTATGCATTCTCAGTTCTTATTGTAACAGCTGCATAAAAGTCTTTTAACTTGGCTTTCATATTTTGCTTGCTTATTGTTGCTTATTAAGTGTTCTTGCATGGCAAGACCACTTACTGTTATCTCACATATATATTCTTATTATTATAGCCAAATTTACCACCCTAACTCCTCCCACAGTTTTTACACTACATAGACAGTAATATACCGAAACGTGCGGATTGTTCCCGATTGGTGTGGTATTACTTTGTGGAACGTTTTGCCGAATGGTTCACGAAATATCGGCGTTTTTGTGGTGAAATTGGTCCCACAGGAATGAATGGCGGAATGTTCAAAACTAGAGTGGGAGCTGGCAAAAGTTAGAGTGTGAGTTGAAAAATCAGGACATGATTTCTAAACTGCCATCACTCCCTCATTTTCAAGCCCTCCTACACAAAAAATGTCCACGGCTAAGCCATAGTCCTGATAGTTTTCACAATATGACCATTTGTTTGCAACTCACGCTGCCCATTGACATTTATTGAAACTCCACTCTAGCCACCTCAAATTTGAAGGGCAATTTCTAAACTGCGACCACTCCAGTTGTAGACTACTGGTGGAGGCAAGAACACTTCACACAATTTCCCCAGAAATTGTAGCTATTCTAGTTTCACTGTCTAATTTTCATATGAGCCTATAAAGATTTTCTTTCTACTGGCCATGTCATTTAGACTTCTATCATCAAATGCTGAACAGTGATACAAAACCCTGTGGCACTCAAAGTGAACATGCCAAAGTATTCCTCTCTACTTTGTTTTTGCCAATGTCTGTAATGTATATTTGAATGTTGTGTTATACTGTACTGTTCCTTTCCTCCTCCTCCAGTATACCCTTCTGTACTACCAATTTCCTCCTCCTCCAGTGTACCCTCCTGTACTGCCAATTTCCTCCTTCTTCAGTGTACCCTCCTGTACTGCCAATTTCCTCCTCCTCCAGTGTACCCTCCTGTACTGCCAATTTCCTCCTCCTCCAGTGTACCCTCCTGTACTGCCAATTTCCTCCTTCTTCAGTGTAACCTCCTGTACTGCCAATTTCCTCCTTCTTCAGTGTAACCTCCTGTACTGCCAATTTCTTCCTCCTCCAGTGTACCCTCCTGTACTGCCAATTTCCTCCTCCTCCAGTGTACCCTCCTGTACTGCCAATTTCTTCCTCCTCCAGTGTACCCTCCTGTACTGCCAATTTCCTCTTTCTCCAGTGTACCCTCCTGCACTGCCAATTTCTTCCTCCTCCAGTGTACCCTCCTGTACTGCCAATTTCCTCCTCCTCCAGTGTACCCTCCTGTACTGCCAATTTCTTCCTCCTCCAGTGTACCCTCCTGTACTGCCAATTTCCTCCTCCTCCAGTGTACGCTCCTGTACTGCCAATTTCCTCTTTCTCCAGTGTACTCTCCTGTACTGCCAATTTCTTCCTCCTCCAGTGTACCCTCCTGTACTGCCAATTTCCTCCTCCTCCAGTGTACCCTCCTGTACTGCCAATTTCCTCTTTCTCCAGTGTACTCCCTATACTGTCCCTCACCTTTACATATTTTATTTCTACTGCCTATCTCCCTACTTGTGACGGTGCTATCATCAACTGCTGAACAGGGTGAGAAAAAACCCTTCAGCACTCAAAGTGAGGATGGCAAAGTATACCTCTCTACTCTGTTTTTGCCAGTTTCTGGAATGTATATTTGAACATCACATCTCCCCTCGACTACTGCTGCATTGTCATTAATTGACCTATTGATTCTCACTTTATTCCATTTAGGTCCCAGCCTATACTGCCTCTTTTGCTCATCTACAAATTACTCCTCTACTTTCTACTCCTCCTGCAGAGTTCTATACTGTTCCTCTCGTTATCCTGTGTTCCCTTCTGTATGGCCCCTTTCCTCCTCCTCTAGTGCCCCCTGGAACTGTCCATCTCCTCCCCCTCCAGTTTTCCCTCCTGCACAGCCCCTCTTCTTCCCCTCCATTGTTTCCTCCTGTACTGCCCTTCTTCTCTACCACCAATGTTCCTCCTTTACTGTCCCTCTCCTACTCCTGTAGTGTTCCCCCACCCCACTCTTCTCCCATACTGCCCCTCTCCTCCAATGTTTCCTCCTGCTCTGTCCCTCTCTTTCAGTATTCCATCCTGCACTACTCCTTTCCTTCTCTTCCAAATTTCCCTCCTGTACGGTCCCTCTTCTCCTCCAGTGTTCCCTCTTGTACTGCTATTTTCCTGTTTCTCTGGCATACCCTTCTGTCTTGTCCATTTCCTCCTCCAGTGTACCCTCCTTTGTTGCCATTTTCCTTTCACTGTGTATAAGTATTCAAAATTAATTAATTCATAATAATACCTAGTTACCTAATCATGAGTAAAAATTATCCTAATAACAAGGTTCCTAAAAATTAAATATACATAAAACATAAGGATAACTGCCATTCATATATTAAAAAAAAATTCCGATGAGGTACACTATTTTACCAGGTGAAGAAAGAGGAGGGTAGTTGAAAAACTGCAGTTCACTGAACCAGTCCCAGAGTGGAGCCCTTAAAGCTGAATTTCAGACACAAAAACCTACATGAAATACAGTCAGGTCCATAAATATTGGGACATCGACACAATTCTAACATTTTTGGCTCTATACACCACCACAATGGATTTGAAATGAAACGAACAAGATGTGCTTTAACTGCAGACTGTCAGCTTTAATTTGAGGGTATTTACATCCAAATCAGGTGAACGGTGTTGGAATTACAACACTTTGCATATGTGCCTCCCACTTCTTAAGGGACCAAAAGTAATGGGACATAATAATCATCATAAATCAAACTTTCACTTTTTAATACTTGGTTGCAAATCCTTTGCAGTCAATTACAGCCTGAAGTCTGGAACGCATAGACATCACCAGATGCTGGGTTTCATCCCTGGTGATGCTCTGCCAGGCCTCTACTACAACTGTCTTCAGTTCCTGCTTGTTCTTGGGGCATTTTCCCTTCAGTTTTGTCTTCAGCAAGTGAAATGCATGCTCAATCAGATTCAGGTCAGGTGATTGACTTGGCCATTGCATAACATTCCACTTCTTTCCCTTAAAAAACTCTTTGGTTGCTTTTGCAGTATGCTTTGGGTCATTGTCCATCTGCACTGTGAAGCGGTGTCCAATGGGTTCTAAAGCATTTGGCTGAATATGAGCAGATAATATTGCCCGAAACACTTCAGAATTCATCCTGCTGCTTTTGTCAGCAGTCACATCATCAATAAATACAAGAGAACCAGTTCCATTGGCAGCCATACATGCCCACGCCATGACACTACCACCACCATGCTTCACTGATGAGGTGGTATGCTTAGGATCATGAGCAGTTCCTTTCCTTCTCCATACTCTTCTCTTCCCATCACTCTAGTACAAGTTGATCTTGGTCTCATCTGTCCATAGGATGTTGTTCCAGAACTGTGAAGGCTTTTTTAGATGTCGTTTGGCAAACTCTAATCTGGCCTTCCTGTTTTTGAGGCTCACCAATGGTTTACATCTTGTGGTGAACCCTCTGTATTCACTCTGGTGAAGTCTTCTCTTGATTGTTGACTTTGACACACATACACCTACCTCCTGGAGAGTGTTCCTGATCTGGCCAACTGTTGTGAAGGGTGTTTCCTTCACCAGGGAAAGAATTCTTCGGTCATCCACCACAGTTGTTTTCCGTGGTCTTCCGGGTCTTTTGGTGTTGCTGAGCTCACCGGTGCGTTCCTTCTTTTTAAGAATGTTCCAAACAGTTGTTTTGGCCACGCCTAATGTTTTTGCTATCTCTCTGATGGGTTTGTTTTGTTTTTTCAGCCTAATGATGGCTTGCTTCACTGATGGTGACAGCACTTTGGATCTCATCTTGAGAGTTGACAGCAACAGATTCCAAATGCAAATAGCACACTTGAAATGAACTCTGGACCTTTTATCTGCTCATTGTAATTGGGATAATGAGGGAATAACACACACCTGGCCATGGAACAGCTAAGAAGCCAATTGTCCCATTACTTTTGGTCCCTTAAAAAGTGGGAGGCACATATGCAAACTGTTGTAATTCCTACACCGTTCACCTGATTTGGATGTAAATACCCTCAAATTAAAGCTGACAGTCTGCAGTTAAATTACATCTTGTTCGTTTCATTTCAAATCCATTGTGGTGGTGTATAGAGCCAAAAATGTTAGAATTGTGTCGATGTCCCAATATTTATGGACCTGACTGTATATTCCTCAATAGACATAACAGTATTCAATTCAGTTTGTGTGAGCAAATTTCTTGGCAAACCTGGATATTACCATATAAAAGTGGCAGTGACATCACTGTGCTGTAAATAGCCTGCACAAAAAGAAGAGCTGTGGGAGTAGTCCAGCAGGCTCACCCACTACCCATTACATACTACTTGCAAAATCACAAGAAGGGGCAGGGATACGATCACTCATGGTGCACAAAGAGAGAGAGAGCTGCAGTGACTGGTGTTTATGGCAGGAAGCTAATGCAAGGAGGAAAAGTTTCACACTGGATTATTGCACAGATCTGAACGAAATATACAAAGCACCAAGATTCCAATAAGAATACACATGAATCTGTTATTTAGACAATATTTGCTTATCCCAGAATTCAGCTTTACCCTTTCATTTGTGAACAGATTTGGACTCGATAGAAATATCTGTGGAGCAAAAAAAAAATTCCAAAGCAGCATTGGGTCCACAGGTAATTATTTGTCAGGAGTAAAGAAAAAAAAAAAGCAAATTTACTAAGCTCACTAGCTCCAGCTTGGTGGCTCACATAATACAGGGACTCCATTGGATACTAAATTAAGCAACTCAAAGCATGAGAATACAAAAGTAGCACCAAACCAAAGGTAAAGAGTGCAAAATAAATAAACAGTTCTGTGACGGAATGCCTGTCACCGTTATTGGGTGATTCCATCAGAGAAGCGCTTCCTCGCCACTAGGACACAGGACCAAGGTATTATAGCTGGGCATCGCACCCAAGACTAGACGAGACTAGCTTAAATGCCAAGGGAGAATGTCACAAGCACACAAAGGATCACCAAAAGTTTTAATGAACAATCACATAGTTACAGCAAGGCAACATTTTGGAGTCTCGCAAGACCCCTTTATCAGGCATGAGCTCATTCTGTTCAGTTCCAGCCAATGGTCGCTGCAGCACCCACTTATACACACAGGCATTTTTAATACAGGAACGTGTGCGTTTGGATTGCACACTAGCTTAGATGCTAAACTGGAACTCTTTACTGTACAGAAATACAGGTTTTTATACACTCAGAAATAGGGGCAGTCCCCACATAAACAATAAAACAAATATTAAACATTGGAATAAACATTCCACAATGATTAGGTAAGAGCTTGATCACATCATCCTAAAAATGCAAAAGGTAAACAGCACAGCCAACAGCTAACAGTGATCTAATTAATAGTAAGCTAATCAGCACCCAAGCAGTCAGTTAATGCTTTGATTAATCAGAGAGCCCACTGCAGACAGCCCAGCAACAAACCCACTCCTGAATACACAAAGTCCATTACACATGCTGTCTATCACTTGCATAAACTGTCCATCACAAGACAAAACTCATACAATATTCCAACAGTCTGAACAGTGGAATTAATTTATCTTCATAGATTTCTTAAGGGAGATTGTTGATATATATTTCTGTCCCAAATAGAGGATCTTCTGCAACCCAGTCCTCATGAGGGCCACCAAATTTTCTCTGACCATTAACTTGTACAAGATTAATATTACATCTTTCCATCCAATCCAAAAGGGAAGATTTATTGTCTTTATGCAGAGAATTAATCCAAGCATCGCTCTCAGCGTTTATCATGTTGTTTTCCATCATTAGAGAATGATCTGCTCTCTCCATGGGCCATAATCAGTGAACAGAAGGCTAGCCCCTAGTCCCCTTCAAAAGCCCCTTCTCGGTTGGGTCTGTCACAAGTTCTTTATATTTAAAAAAACACAGCCAAAGAATTTCAGGGGTCACATGCTCCCCCTTTATCGGGGTCTAAGGATTAAGCAAACTTTCATGGGCTCAACTAACCTCTTTAGAACATAAAATCTGTATTCAGACATACAATAAATGTTCAAAACAGTCTGAAGTTTTGCTGGTGTGAATAGAGAACTACAGAACTATTAAAGCATTTTGGACTCTTCACCTTTGGCTTGGTGCTCCTGTTGTATTCTTGTGCTTTGAGAAATCTCTTGGGGAGAGCTGTAAAAAAAACTTAAAAGCCAAGTGCTAATTCTGCAAATTGCTCTCCAACCAATATCTGACATCACACCAATCATCAATGACATCTTTCCCTGATCCACAAGCACTATGTAAACAAGCCTTGGCAGGTGATCAGAAGCCCAAGAGAGGAAAGAGGGCACCATATGTTTATTTTTTTGGTACACTGAAAGATCAACTGATTGTGAAGGGAAGGGATGACATATTCGAGATGCAATGGCTTGTGTCTAGAACCCCCACACTGTTTCTTCCCAACTCCAGCCTTAGCTACTAGGTAGAAGGTAGCAACCTGAATACAATCATTCCCTCATAACAAGGCAACTACAGGAATAGGAGGGAGAGCAAAGATCTGACCCAATTGTGCCTCATTTTCCTGATGCACCCAATGCATGCATCCACTTTGCCTACCCATCAAACTAGTCCTAATTGAGAGTGTATTGTTTTCAGCGAATCTGATTTCTCTGATAGAGTTGCACTGAGGTAGACAGACCCCTACAACACTTATAAGAAAGGAGACAAGCCTGCGTGTCTATTAGGCAAAAAATGCCCCTTGTACACATATAGTGTAATTACAGATAATAAAAAGAAACAAAATCCAAGGAGAATTCCACTTTAGTCTTATGAAAGAGAGTGGGGTACTGGAGAGGAGAACTAATACTACAGGGGATTATGAAGGTAAAATAGTACTTTTTTTTAACAAAATTGTTTACGAAATTTTCAATCACACAGGAGTGAAGCTGTACAATTACAACAAATATCATCAGCAATGTATCAAACAAGTACTTTTAGAGAGTACATAGAGGCAAGGACTAGTCATCCAGTAGTACAAAACTACACCGCAAATAATCAGATTGTGGACGTCCAATGTAAACAACTCTTATCCTGTGGGTAGCTTCCCAGAGATGGGGGGCCACCAACATTAAAGAGACGTGAAAAGGAGTGTACAAAATAGAGAAGAAGAGAAAAGAAAAGAGGAAAAAAGGGGAGGATTGGGGGGAGGTTGCTCTGAATTCTCACCCTTTTGCTGCAATAACAGAGCAGCAATTCCCTGGAACTCATGTACAGAGATCAGAGAAACCACTTATGTCTGAATTTCTCTTCCTTGCCTCTCAGTATTGTTTTTCACAGAATAAATTTCAGTGACTTTTGTGAGCCACAGCGAGAGAGTAAGAGGATTCCTGCTTCCAGAGTACGGGTATGCAAGCTTTAGCTGCATTTAGCAGATAGATCAGCATTGCGTTTTTATACTTGTGTATGGGGAGATCAGAATGTTACAAAAGGTATCTGGTTGGGTCCATGCCAAAGTCAATGTCAGTAAGCCACTTGATGGTTTGCCAACTTGGGACCAAAACCTCTCTAATTTCTTACACATCCATAAGATGTGAAAAATGGTTCCCTCTGCCTCCTTACAGCGCCAACAGGTACTCATTGCCTCAGGAATAATTTTTCTTTTACAAAGAATTATATTATAGAATAGATAGGATCAAAGAATCAGTCAAAAAAAACATATGCATTGACCAGTATAAATGAGACATACCGGGTATTTGCTGAGTGTTACACAACAAGTACTGGTAGAGATATAGACATAAACGGAATATTTAAGTGCCATGTATAATAAATTAAAAAAAAGGGAGAAAACAATGAGTAAACCTTTAGAGATTAATAATATAAACTCTAAGAAAAATTGTCACTGTATCAGCGTACAGAGAGCGGAAAAGGTATGAAGTGAAGTCTCTCTAAATGTAGATAGGTAATCCAAACCCTGGGCACACGGTGGAGTCCAGTTTGCGGATTTAGTATTGCAGGTGTGGCACTCATAGCAATAATCACAATCAGTACAAGTAGCATGAGAACAGATTAGACAAGAGAACAGGGAAGGACGGTAAGTAAGGAGACGAGAACAAAAACAAATACAAAAACAATCAAAAAGGGGCTCTAGGACGATCGCAACAGAATCATTCCTTATATCGACAGAAGGGACTGGTTGAATCTCGATTGTTGGGCTATAGCAAGCCAGGGACGCCACATCTGCAGGAATTTTGTATGGGTGTCCAACAGTATAGCTGTCAGTTTTTCGTTAACCATTATGAAGTTTATCCGGTTTTTGACAACCTCAAAGCTGAGGAGGTGAGTCTTCCAAGCCCTCGCGATTGTCAGTTTGGTTGCCATAAATAGGTGTGATGCCAGCTGCCGTTCGGGATGGAGAAAGCCCACCAATGGTTTAAATAAAAGCGTTAGGAATAATTTTTCTTAGACGTGTAAGAGCCTTACTCCAGCGATTGAGGACCTTGTAACAGAAACCCTGATATTTGCTGGCAATGGACAAATAATGAGCAAAATACAAAATGTATTCTCTTTGTTCGGTTGAAAGCTATGTCCCTCTCCCACTTCCTCAAGAATGGGTGTACAAAGTAGTTTGTATGCTTCTGAAGCAGAATGGGAGGAAGGTCCCACCACCAGACAAAGATTCTCAAACAGGGTATTAAGGTGGGAGAAAAATCCTTGCCAGAGCAGGCTAGTTATATAGTATGTCAATACTGGAGCCTCCAGGCGTCTACCGGTTGGTCAAGCATCATTCATAGGTCTGAAGGAAATTTCAACCCAGAATCAGAAAGGAAATCTCAGAGTCTGTTGGATGCCCTGTTGGATAAGGTATTTGAACTGTTTGTCTGTACAGTCAGGAGAGAATGTTAGATTTCCCAACACCGGGAACAGCCAGGAGACATCCGGACATCCGGGCTTTGACAAGGGAATTTCTGAGTACTATCTGTTTAAGGTTTTAGATATAACCCCATGAAGAACAATTAAAGTAAACCTATTACGAGAGAAACAAGAGGATGTGTTTCCATGTGTTACAGTCTTGGAAACACACTCTGTTTAATACTGCTATTGACCCAGAATAAATATGACAGTCATGAAAGATGGACAAAAGTTCTTAGTCCCTACCTACAGTATATACTCATTTTGGTTCTGCGGCTTAAAGTATTAAAGTAAGAGGGTCAGCATGACTACCATCAGCATTTCAGAAGAGCTCAGTAATAGCATCTTCCAAATATGTCTCATTGTGGTCCGTCTTTACAGTAGTACAAAACGCCTTCATTTTTAACAGCAACTCATCAATAATCATTAGCTTCAGTATATAGACAACACTTAGCTTTCCATGCTTAATCCCCTATTCTCCTGTTCACCTCATGCCGCTTCCCAAAAACATCCTGTTGCAGACAACACACATTTCATAACTACTATATCTCCCTCAGCGGGACTGGAAGTCCCACTGTATCTTTTTTTTGTAGTAATCTTTGATCACTTGTGTGTATGTAGGCACAAGCAGCGTCAGCATGTCCTTGTGTAGTCTGATCCTGGAAGCACGCACTTGAAAGGGTGACTACAGAAGACCCTACAAAGGAATAGAGCCATCCTAAAACCAGAAAGCAGTGCTAACACTTCAGGGAGAAGCTAAAACATTGGTAAGGAGAACTCTGAAAGAAGAAGCACCAGTGAACATGGTAAGGCCTCATTCACACTGGGCATAAAAAATGGTTCCTCTACACTTTTTTTGTTTTCAGCCTTTAAAAGCAACTCTATCTTAGCCTGTTCATCCTTGCACATTTGGCATTTACAGGCATAATTGCAGTGAAGTGCTTATAAAAGCAAATGTTCATAAAAGCTTATAAACTCTTCTGCAATACGAGCCACTATCAGTGTGTTTTCTATGCTGCTTTTCTGCCAGAGGTTCTGGTCTAAGTCTTTATATCAGCAGTACATATTTCTTAAAGTGACTGTTAACGCTCTTTAAAAAAAAACAAATAATAATAATAACAAACAGGCTTAAACTTAATCAAATTGCACAGAGCAGCCACAAACCTCCTCTTTTCAGGTCCCCCACCAGCAGAGCTCCTGGTTCTATGAGGGCATTCGTTTGGGCTCGCTCCCAAGCTCACTGTCTGCGTCTATTGACACAGACATCAGGACTCAGCCTTGAACCCCTCGTCACTGGCTTTGATTGATAGCAGTGGGCACAAATGGCTCCCGCTGCCTCAGCAAAGCCAGCAAGGCCAGGAAGAGAGGGGAGAGAAGAGCTTCAGATAGGCACAGCCCAGATTTAATGAGAGCTCAGATAAGTAAAAAGGGGGGGGGGATACCGATGCCTAAACATTTTTTACCCTAATGCAAGGAATGCATTAGGGTAAAAATGTTTAGGTTTTATAACCACTTAAAAAAAAGTAGCTTTTAATATTACTTTAATTGCAACATAAATATCTAAAGCCACATGTTTTCATTTTGAATAGATAGGGGAGGTTTAAAACTGAAGTCAGTTTTTTTTAGACCATCTGTGTCTCATTACAGAGATTTCGCTTCACTTCCTTTCCCGTAGACTCAACAGAAATTGAGAGGATCTTTTCACTGTGAGGGATATCTCCTCTCATACAGTTGTCAGGGTCTCAAGTGTTCCCACTGGAATATTTCAAAGTTTTGGAATTGCCCTCACTTTCTTTCTTGGTGACATTGATGATCAGAACAATTAAAGACTGAGCTTCCATAATGGAGACACAGACAGCAGTGGTTCTAACACTTCACTACACTATCCAAATCTAAAAAAAATGTTTGGTCTTTAGTTATACTTTAATATCAAATGTAAAAGCAAATAAAGCTAGAATAGATTGCACGTAGTGGCTCACAAAACTGAGGAGATAATATTCACTATGATTACCTCAGCAGTCATTAGATCAAATTCAAAGATAATAGTGGTGTAACATAATAATGCAGCTGTACTTAATTCACAAAAATATGACACATTGCAGTAGAGAAATCAATACACAACATAGGCCTTATATGACCTCAATTTATCATGTAGAGGTTCTGTTTATTGATGTTATTTTCAATTTGCATTCAGTCACAAGCAAGATCATTGCTTAAATCCAACAGCAGAAGCATAGCATTAGACATTTTATACTCCTGAACCTGCAGACTCCACTGCACATGGAATGTCCAACTGAAAACGCCTATTACCCTATAAACTGTATGGGATATCACCATAGCAGCAAGAATAAAACCTTCTTACTTTGCACAGATCGATGAATCTACAGTTTCATGTATTGCTTCCTGACAGCCGATGCTAGCAGCTGTCAGAATGGCTGAACAGATTGAATGGCTGTTCGCCAGACAATTATTGGCCTGGCTCATCCAATTTTTCCAGTGAAGGATGTTGGGTGGGAGGGTCATGACAGGGCTACCCATAAAGTGAATTTTGGCTAGTTTATTGGGAAATTTGGCCAGCTTTAGGCTCCATGTACACTATTGTTTTTTTAAGCTCCTAGTAGCTGTTATTAGAATTTTTTCTGCTCCACGAAGTGTCCACGCACACTACTTTTAGCTATGAGCATTTTTTGAGCTTCAGCATCTAGGAGAAGAAAAAAAATTGTTTTTGTAGAGTTTTTTAGAGAATTCTCCAGCAGAAAAAAATGCTAAATGCTCCTAAAACACTCCAGCTTTCTTCTAGCTTTTTAATTTTTTTCCTCTACATCTACTGTTAAAGTGCTACCAAAACGCTAACGCTCCTAAATGCTTCTGAATGCTACTAAAACACTACTAAAAATGCTATTACCAGCATTTTTATCCAGCATTTTTGAGCATTTACAAAAATAGTAGGCAAGAATCTAGACAGATAACGCAAATCAAGCAGATACTGAATACATTTAAAGAGTCAGTCTATTTCAAACTGCTAATTCAGTGTTTGGCAGGTGCTACTTAGGTACACCACCAGACAATTTTGTTTTATAATTTTTTTTTATGAAGAATGCAACAGGAGGAACTGGAAGACACAATGGTGGGAAGGAACACCCAGAACCTCGAGGGTGGACAAGAACAGAGAAAAATAATATAGCAATGTATAGTACTAAATCTTGCTGTTGAAGTTTAGGAGAAATGTAAAAAACTGGGGACTGACTCAGCCCACCTGACTGGGTTTATAATTTAAAGATTTTATTGCTTTCTGTGTCCACATTTATGACATTCACCCCTCTATACTGATTACCCTTTTTAACCAAATCAGAAAATAAGTGGAAAATCAAACGTTTAGAGCTGTTCTCAGAATAAAAGGTCAGTGAAATAGATTGTAAACTCTAACAAGAAGGACCCTCTGATCCCCTTTATTCTGCACATGTTGGGAGATTTCCAACTCTCTGTTGTGTAATCAGGGCAGAAAGTTAAGGGAAATTCCCACAACACACAGGCTGCATAATATAGCTGGCAGGGGGTTTTAATCCCTCCCTATTCTATTCAAGACTAAGAAAAACATTTGGTTATATATACACATGTATACAGATGTATTAGCAGAAAAATATAAAAAGCTGGCTTTTTTCATTTCCAGGGAAGCACAGGTGATGCGTACAGCCACCCACAGACATGAATAGCTGTGCATGGGTACATCCACATATATATAGCGTTTGGATGTATTCCCTGAATTAAATTCTCAGTCTACTTGGGAAATATGTCCATGGCATAGCTGCCAGCTGTCACGGATTGTTGGGGACAGTCACAAAGTTTTGAATGATATCCCGATATGCCTCAGTCCCGGCCAGTGTTCTGGATCCGAGATCAAGGAGGGGGCAGCAGCAGATAGGGTTTCCTAATTCTACAAAGCCTAAAGTAGTTAAAAGATTAACTGCTTCCCTGCTGCCCTATAACAGATATACTGCTACAGAGCAGCAGGGGTGTGTAAAATCCCGTATATATACTTGATTTTGCATTTCCGGGTAGGGGGTGTGCGCGAGCCGCCCGTGTGCCTGACCGAAGCCGCTGTTTGCGGCCTCCGCTGTCAATCACCGGGTCCCGGCCGGTGATTACTTGCCGACACCCGGTAATCGAGGCACATTACCAACAGAGGTAGAGAACTGTATGTAAACAATACACATAAAAGAGTCATTCAAAGCAGTGTGCTTACAGTTGAAAGCAGACACACAGCACACAGTTAACCCTTACTGCCCCACATGCTAACCCCTTCCTGCCCAGTGCCATTAGTACAATGTCAGTGCTTTTTATTAGCACTGAACATTGTATTGGTGTCACTGGGGATGTCAGTGATACCAAGTCAGTTCCCCCCATTGTCAGAATGCCCACCGCAGTCCCGCTATAAGTTGCTGATTGCCGCCTTTACAAGTAAAAATATTTTTAAAAATGTAAAAATCCCAGTATATATTCTGCCATTTGTAAACGCTATAACGTTCACATAAACCAATTAATTTACACGTATTGGGATTTTGTTTAGCAAAGACATGTAGCAGAATACATTTTGTCCTAAATGTATGATGAAATTTGATTTTAAAAATTTTTTTACTAGACATGTTTAATAGCAAAAAGTCAAAAATATTGTTTTTTTTCTCAAAATTGTCGTTTTTTTTTTTCATAGCGCAAAAAAATAAAAAATGCAGAGGCGATCAAATACCACCAAAAGAAAGCTCTATTCGTGGGAAAAAAAGGTCATAAATTTCATTTGGGTGCAGCATTGCATGACCGTGCAATTGTCAGTTAAAATAATGCAGCGCCGTAACACAAAAAATGGGCTGGTCAGGAAGGGGGGTAAATCCTCTGGAGGGCAAGTGATTAAAGGGATTCTAAAGGCTTGTTTTTTTTTTAACTAGTTGCTGTCCAGCCACAGTGTTTTTACTGCGGCAGGGCGGCACCGCTGTGCAGAATCATGTTTTTAAACGTCATTCTGCAAAACAGGTAGGGGGAGCACGCGAAGCGCGTGACCGCCCTACCTGTGCCGCTGATCGCGGCCGCGAGTGTCAATCACTGGGTCCCGGCAATTACCGGCAATCACTGACAGGGAGCACGGCTGTAGTGTTTACACTGCAACTCTGCTTCCTGTCAGTTCCGAGCACGCTGATCCTGAGAGAAGAGTTTATCTCTCAGGATCAGCATGTTCCTGTGAAGCACACACCCCCTCCCCCTAGTAAAACACTCCCCTCACACAGTTAACCCTTTCATTACCTAAAAAAAGTTAACCCCTTCCTCCCCAGTGCCATTAGTACAGTGTCAGTGTTTTTTTTTTGCACTGATCACTGTATTGGTGTCACTGGGGATGTCAGTGACCCCAAGTCAGTTCCCCCCCAGTGTCAGAATGTCCGCCGTAGTCCCGCAGTCCCGCCATAAGTCGCTTATCGCCGCCATTACTAGTATAAAAATTTTTTAAAATCCAGTATATATATAGCTATTTCTAGATGCTATAACTTTCACGTAAACCAATTAATTTACACGTATTGGGATTTTTTTTTTAGCAAAGACATGTCGCAGAATACATTTTGGCCGAAATTTATGCCGAAATTTGATTTTTAAATATTTTTACTGGACATGTTTATAGCAAATAGTCCAAAATATATTTTTTTTCTCACAATTGTCAGCCTTTTTTTTTTATAGCGCAAAAAAAAAAAAAAACGCACAGGCGATCAAATACCACCGAAAGAAAGCTCAATTTGTGGGAAAAAAGGACGTAAATTTAATTTGGGTGCAGTGTTGCATGACCGAGCAATTGTCAGTTAAAGTAATGCAGCGACGTAACACAAACCGCTTCTGTAACCGCTTCCTGACCGCCCTATAGCAGAAATACTGTTACAGGGCGGCATGGGTGCACAAAATCAC
Organism: Staurois parvus; assembly: GCF_062004578.1. Classification (NCBI taxonomy): domain Eukaryota; kingdom Metazoa; phylum Chordata; class Amphibia; order Anura; family Ranidae; genus Staurois; species Staurois parvus. The sequence continues at coordinate 1,224,974 of NW_028318140.1, forward strand.
ACATATATTTATATATATATATATATATATATGTGATTTGCGCTCCCGCGGTTTTCACGCCCTTCCCAGATAGCGTTAGATTGCCCGTCAGTACACCAGTCATCACATTTAACCCACTGATTGCCACGAACACGCTCGTACACAATAAACCTCCATTGTTAGTATAGTGTCTGAATGGATCAATATCTTTGATCAGATCAGCACTATACCAGCATTCACATTAGTATAGTGTCCCCAAAAACGCAGCGTTAGTAGGATCAGCCCCGGCACCTGCCTGCACCTGCGTTTAGCCCCTACGCATACCCCCCCCCTTCTCCCCCAGCAAGTGCAGTGTCAGTAGGCCACTGTCACTTGATACATTGCACACAAAACCGCAGTGTTCGCAGAATCAGTCCTGATCTCTGTTAGCACTTGTCAGTAAATTTTGATGACTCTCATATGCAGCAGAGTGCCAGTACTAGTGCCACGCTATCTTTTGGTGAACTGGCGAGTAATAGTGGCCTAGTACATCCTGGTCTTTCACATATCTCTTAGATTGTAAGCTCCCAGGATTAGGCCCTCCTAACCCTCTTGTATTGAACTGTATTGTTCTGTATTGTCTCCCGTTATATTGTAGCGCTGAGCAAACTGTTGGCGCATAAATCCTGTATAATAATAATAATACCAGCACTGCAGTATGACTTGGCGACTTGGTGAGTCCCATAAGTGCAGTACAAGCTGGTGCCATGGCAAGCACAAGTATTGTCCCGCAACCACAAAGAATTCGCACACAGGCCCGTAGAGCTCCTAGTATCCTTCCGGATGTGCTTGCAAATCCCGATTGACAGCCCACAAATTCTGCAGCACCCGTACTTCCCCCATTCATTGCCCAACCCAGAATTCAGGTGGAAATAGCAAATTTAACTACTCCCCTTGATTTTTGGAGCTGTTTTTCACAGGAATATCTGTATGTGTTGATTGTGGATCAAAGCAATTTGTATGCCCAACAATTTATAGCCGCCAACCCAAATTCAAACCTTGCCAGACCATTCACATGGAAACCCATTACAGTTTTCGAATTTACATTTTTTTTGGGCCTAACCCTCAACATGGGCATTACTAAAAGAAATGAATTGCGGTTGTATTGGTCCACAGACCCGAGTCATCATATGCCGTGTTCTCTGCTGCCATGGTCAGGCATAGATATGAGAGTATAATGTGTTTTATGCATTTCAGCGACAATGCACTCTGTTATCCTTGGGGTAACCCTGAATTTGACCGGCTCCACAAAATTCAGCCCCTCGCAAATCACCTTAACCAAAAATTTGCAGATGTCTATACTCCCCAGCAAAATATCTGCGTTGATGAGTCCCTCATTAATTTTTCTGGCCGCCTTGCATTCAAACAATTTGTGCCAGATATGGGGTCAAGATGTACAGTTGCAAGAAAAAGTATGTGAACCCCTTGGGATTACGTGGAGTTTTGCATGAATTGGGCATAAAATGTGCTCTGAATGTCATCTAAGTCACAACAATAGAAGAACACAGTCTGCTGAACATAATACTACACAAACATTAGATGTTGCCATGGTTTAATTGCACATAACATGTAAACATTCACAGTGCAGGGAGGAATAAGTATGTGAGGCCCTAGCTTAATGACTTCTCCCAGAGCTAATTGGAGCCAGGAGTGAGCCAACCTTGACTCCAATCAGTGCGATGATATTGGATGTGTTGCTGCCAGCTGTCCTGCCCTTAAAAAACACACACCTGTTTTGGGTTTACTGGTTTCAAGAAGCACTGTCTGATGTGAACCATGCCGCGCAGAAAAGAGCTCTCAGAAGACCTACGATCAAGAATTGTTGACTTGCATGAAGCTGGAAAGGGTTACAAAAGTATCTCCAAAAGCGATGATGTTCATGTGTCCATGGTAAGACAGACTGTCTACAAATGGAGAAAGTTTAGCACTGTTGCTACTCTCCCTAGGCGTGGTCGTCCTGTAAAAATGACTGCAAGAGCACAGCGCAGAATGCTGCATGAGGTAAAGAAGAATCCCAGAGTGTCAGCTAAAGACCTACAGAAATCTCTGGCACATGCTAACATTTTTGTTGACACATCTACAATAAAGAAAACATTAAACAAGAATGGAGTACATGGGAGGACACCACGGAGGAAGCCATTGCTGTCCAAAAAGAATATTGCAGCACGTTTGAAGTTTGCAAAAGAGCACCTGGATGTTCCACAGCACTACTGGCAAAATATACTGTGGACAGATGAAACCAAGATTGAGTTGTTTGGGAAGAACACACAACACTATGTGTGGAGAAAAAAAGGCCCAGCACACCAACATCAAAACCTCATCCCCACTGTAAAACATGGCGGAGGGAGCATCATGGTTTGGGGCTGCTTTGCTGCCTCAGGTCCTGGACGGATTGTTGTCATTGATGGGAAAATGAATTCCAGAGTTTATCAAGACATTTTGCAGGAAAACGTACGACCATCTGTCCGCCAACTGAAGCTCCGCAGAGGATGGGTGATGCAACAGGACAATGACCCAAAGCATACAAGTAATTCAACAAAACAATGGCTGCAACAGCACAGAATACGCCTTCTGGAGTGACCCAGTCAGTCCTGACCTCAACCCCATTGAAATGCTGTGGCATGACCTTAAGAGAGTGATTCACACCAGACATCCCAAGAATATTGCTACACTGAAACAGTTTTGTGAAGAGGAGTGGTCCAAAATGACTCCAGATCGTTGTGCAGGTCTGATCTGCAACTACAGGAAACGTTTGGTTGAGGTTATTGCTGCCAAAGGAGGGTCAACCAGTTATTAAGTCCAAAGGTTCACATACTTTTTCCTCCCTACACTGTGAATGTTTACATGTTATGTGCAATTAAACCATGGCAACATCTAATGTTTGTGTAGTATTATGTTCAGCAGACTGTGTTCTTCTATTGTTGTGACTTAGATGACGTTCAGAGCACATTTTATGCCCAATTCATGCAAAACTCCACGTAATCCCAAGGGGTTCACATACTTTTTCTTGCAACTGTACAGTAGAAGACCTGTGAGAGGACAACAGGCTATACTTATAAGTTTTGGATTTACGAGGGAAAAGATAGTCACGTGGAGCCCCCGGATGCCCAGACTACATGGGAAACAGTGGCAAGATAGTTTGGGACTTGGTGTCATCCTTTTTCCATATGGGGTACCACTTATACATGGACAATTTTTATTCAAGCGTGCCACTATTTAGACATTTGTTCAATCTTGGAACTGGCGCATGTGGCAAAGTGTGACCTAATGTGTGCCCACCATTAGAAGAGGGTGGATGCAGGGCGGTATATTCTAATGGTGGGCATACCACACACTTTTTCTGACAGAGATTTCTCTTTTTTTCATTCAGTCCACAGGCTGCATACAAAAAAAAAAAAAGAACATAGCATATACACCCAACAAGGATCAGCGATGTACTGGTACATCACTGGACTTTGAATGGTTATACCAGAATGATGCCTACAGCTGCAGGCATCATCCTGGTATCGTTTTTTTCAGCCGGCGATCGGCTTTCATGTAAAACCAATCCTAGTGGCTAATTAGCTGCAAGATTGCTTTTACAAGCAGCGGGAGATGATGCTCCCCCTCCCCCGCTGCCTTCCACGGTCTTCTCGGGCAGTCCCGTGCCATCGGGGGAACCTGAGAATGCAGCAGGTGTTTCTGCCAGCTGACCATAGAGCTGATTGGAGACCAGAGTGGTGCCAATCATCTCTATAGTCTTAGAATTTGGAAGCTACAAGCATTTCATCACTTCAGTTTCGCAGGATATAAACAGCGTCATTTGTAAATTGGGAAAGCATCTGATCACACTGATTTTGGTTTGATTAGATAATGTAAGGGCAGAAGCGATATCCAGAGTCTGATAGACCCCAGATTTCTCAAAAAAGAATATATGGCAATGCCCATTTAGGTTATAGGGGATATTTGCATTCCCTGTGATAGCATTAAAAGTGATAAAAAAAAATGAAAGGTAAAGTGTAAAAATAATAAAAAAAAAAAAATCGCCCCTCCCATGCGCACACACCTGTGTGCACAAGCCTTGACCCTGTGCTGGTATGTAAACAGCGGTTGCACCATGCATGTGAGGTATTGCCATGAACGTCAGATCAAGGGCAGTAATTCTAACACCAGATCTCCTCTGTAAATCTAAAATGGTAGCTTTTAAAGGCTTTTAAAGCGTTGCCTATGGATATTAAATATGTATGCAGTTTGTCGCCATTGCACGGGGCATGCACAGTTTTAAAACATGTCATGTTTGGTATCTATTTACTCTGAATTTTATATTTTACCAAATAATTGGCCAATATATTGTGTTTTTGTGCATTAAAAGTAAAAAAAATGTATTTTTTTTTTAAATTTGCTTTTGAAAAATCACTGCACGAGTACTATGTTCCATGTTTGGGGGTTTAAATTAATTTCCTAGCAAAAAATACTGATTTTTTTCATATGAACAAAAAGTGTCAGAAAAGGCTTGATATTCAGGTGGTTAGAAGAGTGAATGATGTGTGGCATAAACTTCTAATGCTGGGCATAGAATGCCCCAACCCCCAAAACGACCCCTTTTTGGAAAGTAGACACCCCAAACTATTTTCTGAGAGGCATGTTGAATCAATAGAAAAATGTATTTTTTACCACAAGTTTTTGGAAAATGCAAAAAATTTTTTTTTACACAAAATTGTCACTTAAATGATTTACTGCTCACACATGCCATGGGTATATGTGAAATTACTCCCCAAAATACATTCTACTTCTCCCGAGTATGGGGGTACCACATGTGAGAGACGTTTTGGCTGTCTAGCCAAGTACAGGACCCCAAAATCCAATAAGCACCTTCAGAGTTTTAAAGGGCTTTATTTCCTCATTACACTTCCAGACTACCTATCCCAGTTTCGGAGGCCCTGAAATGCCAGGATAGCACCTAACCCCCCCAAATGACCCCTTTTTGGAAAGTATACACCCCAAGGATTTTGATAGGAAGAATGTTAAGTATTTTGCAGATCTAATTTGTTGCCACAAGTTTTTGGAAAATGAAGAAAAAAAACAAAATTTTTTCTATTCTTTTTTTATATTTCAAAACCTTGTGAGAAAAAATGAGATCTGCAAAATACTTACCATGCCTCTTTTAAAATTCCTTGGGGTGTCTACTTTCCAGAAAGGGGTCATTTGGGGGGGGTTTGGTGCTATCCTGGCATGTCAGGACCTTCAAAACTGTGATAGGTAGTGAGGAAGTGTAATGAGGAAGTTACGCACCTTCAGGCTTGCAAAGTGATCATTGGATTTCAGGCTCCTGTATGTGGCTAGGCTCCCAAAAAGTCTCACACATGTGGTATCCCCATACTCGGCAGAAGTAGCAGAATGTATTTTGGGGTGTAATTCCACATATACCCATGGCTTGTGTGAGAAATAAATCATTTAAATGACAACTTTGTGTAAAAAAAAAAATGTTTTTGTCATTTTCCAGAAACTTGTGGAAAAAAATAAATCTTCCATGGACTCAATATGCCTCTTAGCAGATAGCTTAGGGTGTCTACTTTCCGAAAATGGGTCATTTGAGGGTGTTTGTACTGTTCTGGTATTTTAACACCTCAAGAAATGTGATGGGCAGTCAGAAAGTAAAAGCTGTGTAAATTTCGTTATCTATACCATAGTTTGTAGACGCTATAACTTTCACACAAAGCAATAAATATACACTTACTGGGATTTTTTTTAACCAAAAACATGTAGCAGAATACATTTTGGCCTAAATTTATGACGAAATGTAAATTTTTTTGGATATTTTTTATGACTGAAATGAGAAAATACTATTGTTTTTTTCAAAAAATTTTTTTTTCTTCAAAACTTTTTCTGTTTATGGCGCCAAAAATAAAAAGCGCACAGGTGATCAAATACCACCAAAAGAAAGCTCTATTTTTGTGAAAAAAGGACATAAATTTAATTTATGTACCGTATTGCATGACCACACAATTGTCTGTTAAACTAGTGCAGCGCTGTATAGCAAAAAATGGCGTAAATTGCAGTATCTATACCATAGTTTGTAGACTCTATAACTTTCACACAAAGCAATCAATATACACTTATTGGGTTTTTTTTTTACCAAAAACATGTAGCAGAATACATTTTGGCCTAAATTTATAACTAACTTTGAGTTTACTATATATTTTTTATAGCTGAAAGTAAAAAATATCGTTCTTCTTCCAAATTTTCGGTCTTTTTCTGTTTATAGCATGAAAAATAAAAAGCGCACAGGTGATCAAATACCGAAAGAAAGCTCTATTTGTGTGAAAAAAAGGACGTAAATTTCATTTGGGTGCAGCATTGCATGACCGCGCAATTATCAGTTGAATTATTTCAGCGCCAAGTAGCAAAAAGAGGCCTGGTCAGGAAGGGGGGTAAATCCTCAGGAAGGCAAGTGGTTAAGAACAAATAACAAACACATCTATACTTACTTGCTGTGTGCAGTGGTTTTGCACACATCAGCCTGGATCTTCCTTTTCTCGGGTCACCCGCAGGTTCTCCTGTCCCCTCCCTCCTGTCGGGGGCCCCCACAGAAAGCAACTTGCTATGGGGGTACCTGCTGCTCCATGTATCCATTCACACACGGAGTCGCGGCTTGGCTCCGCCCCCCCTCTTCTCTTTGACTCACTGGCTGTGATTGACAGCAGTTGGAGCCAATGGCTCCTGCTTCTGTCTCAGCCAATGAAAAGAGGGAGTCCTGGGATAGCCGAGACTCCAGTGCACATCACTGGATTGGGAGGGGGCTTAGGTGAGTATTAGGGGGGCTGGGGGTGATGCTGCACACAGAAGAATTTTTACCTTCATGCATAGAATGCAGATTAATCTGTGGCACCCGAAAATAAAGAAACAGTCCCCAGTCTGACGCAGCCCCCCTTCTCACTTAGCAAATAAGGACAGGAAAGCTTATAATCTTTTAACTGCTCTAGGCTCTTGCAGAATTAGGAACCCCTATCTGCTGCTGCTCCTGCCCTGATCTTGGATTTCTGGGACAAAAACAACACGTGTGAGGCTGCAATGGACCCAACTGGAGGTATGTTTAGTGCTGAAATTCTTGCTCTCTTTGCATCTACATCTCTGAGGGTGGGAGGTTGGGAGGGGGGGTTCATGATGGCTAAGGGTTTCTCTCTGTGTTTTTTGTTTTGGGGGGAGGGGGAGTGAGAAGCAGCCATTTGGGGTCTCTATCTGGTGGGGGTGGCTGTCAGTCATCTCTATCCCACACCCACCTCCATCCTGCACACACACACAGTCACCTCCATTCAGTCATCTCCATCCTGCACATATACACACACACCTCCATCCTCTCATCTCCATCCTGAACGCACACACAGTCACCTCCATCCTGCGCACACACCTCCATCCTCCACACACACACATTCAGCTCCATCCTGTCATTTCCATCCTCCACACACACAGTCACCTCCACCCTGTCCATTTTACAGGTAAGGATTCATGTGGATTTCATTCAGCAATGCAGACTGAACCTAATTCACCAAAATTAAAGGATGGAAATGGTTTGCCTTGCCCAGCAAGATTCTGCCATTAGTCTTTTTACGCCCAAATAGAGAATAAAAAGTGAGTCTGAGTATTATGGGTAACACTTCCACTTTTCTTGTATTCTAGTCTTCTTGAATCATGCAGGACACAAACACTGGAGCGCAGAGGTGGAAAGAAAATGAGTATGTTTTGGAAGAATAATCTCTGAAGCCTATAATGTATGAAAATATTTTACAATAGCAACCAAATAAACTGGAAAACAACACAGGCACATAACAAGCAGAAAAAGCTAGTATCAATTATTTATAATGCCATTTTTTTGCTGTATTAAGTGCACATCAGTGTTTCTACACAAGGCAAATTATATATTTCAGAAAATGTCAGCTGTGCAAATGACAATATTACATACCGGGGTAATGGAAGTGAAATTGCGGGAGAACTACTCTACACTAGGTTAGTTCCATAGACAAAGCCTTCAAGTGAGACTTTTACAGCTTTGGTGCCTGGAGAATAAATCATTTCTAGTTCTGCTGATAAACACATGCTTCTGGGAGAGAGATGAAAAGGGAGCTTGCATCATGTTCTATCACAGTTTCAAGCTAGGAAGGAAATCACCGGAAGCACTAGACAAACAATGCACCAAACAGGATCCTCTGATTGCTATTTAGTTCAAAGTTTTTCTCTACAATAACTGTAACAATTGGATGGCCAAAACTTTTTTTTCTTTAGTCCTCATGCACACTGGACGTTTTTACAGCTGCTGTTTTTGGCTTTTGACGTTTTTTCCTAAAGCCAGTAAACTCTCGAGCATGTTATCCTATGTGTCCATGCAGACAGACTGTAATCAACGTTTTTTTGGCAGGGGAGTTTTTTTGGCTGGAAAAAAACCCAGTAGTGGGATTCTAGAGGAGTTTTTTTAGCTATAAAAATGCTCTAACGTTGGAAAATGCAGCAAAACATGGCAGAACGTGGTAAATGGCGGCAAACCAGCGTTTTTGGACTTTTTTTTTTACAAAAAAAACCTCTAAAAACCGCAAATGTTAAAAAACGCAAAAAAAGTGTCAAAACGCTGCTAAACACTAATACAAAGATGCTAAAAAAACGCTGAAAAACTCACATTTTTAATGTGACTTTACACAGCTACCGTGACCAGTGTTATTAAAATGCCCAGTGGGCATGAGTGGTGTTTGGATAAAATAAGGCCTCATTCACACTGGCACTGTAAAACCTGCATTTATATGCATTTCCTACACAGTAAAAAAGTGATCTGTTTCCAGATACTTTTTGCTTTTCTAAAAGAAGGGAAGCCATTATAAATGAGGCTTAAGCATAGGAAATGGTTAGAAAACCTGTCCAAGTTTCTGCTTTAAATTTATTTTTTGCCTATGTCACGTTGGGGAGTTTTCCCTATACTTCCTATCAGAAGCACAACGGTGAGTAAGGAGACATCTCTTCAAAATACAGGCAGTCCCGGGGTTACAATAAACAAACAAACAAGGTTCTGGAGGTTTGTTCGTAAGGCGAAGTTGTATGTAAGTTGATACAGGTAAATTTTTTAAGTGTAGCTCCAACCAAAAAAAGTATTATAAAGTTTTTTGGATAGCATAGGGAATGGATAACACCCTTGTAATGTTTGTTTTGCTGTCTGTGCCCTAGAATCAAGGATTGGTGATAAACCTTCAGTGAAAACACCTTTTTCCCATGATAACTCTTACAGGAATGAATTTCCCTTCCTAGAGGTAGATTTCCTCTCCTTTCTTACTTTTCCCTCCGTTCGTAAGTATGAGTCGTTCATGACTTGAATGTTCGTAACTCGAGGACTGCCTCTAAAGGGAAGGACATTTGTCAACAGAACATATGTTCACTTTGGAATATATTCCCTCACCACCTGTTGGGGTGAGGGCTTTAAAATTTGGGAAAAGCACTCACTCATCATTTTCTGTCCCATTAATAATAATGACTAGGCAGATAGATATGGTAAATCTTACCAGTATGGACACAGACAGCAATAAAAACCCCAAATCAAGGTTCTAACTGTTCCTAGCAGAGGCACCTCTTTAATTAGGCAAATTAGGCCGTCGCCTAAGTCCTCGCGCTCAAGGGGTCTTGTGGCCTCCTAATTAAAAAGCCGCCTCTGATGCAGATGTATCTCCTGAGCTGAAGTGGGTAAGAAGTGCAGTGTGTGTCACTTGTGCCCCGTCTGTGGAGAGAGACCCTAGTCTGAGCGATGCTGTGTTCATGCCTTGTGCAGGTCATGTGTGTCCTTGCTCCCCATTAAGTCATTCAATGGAGTTGTAAAGTGAATGAGGACTGATGAACACACCCCCGCATTCTGATTGGCCTTGCTCAAAGTTCCCCGAATAGGACATTTTGACCATATATGGGTGGTGGCGCCTCCCTGCAGAATCTAGCATAGGGTGACCTCTGCATTGTAAATCATTGTATGTACACTCATCACACCATGGAGAGCCCAATATATTCACAAGGCACTATGCAGACTGAGACAGAGGGCGGGACGCTAGGGATTCCCTACCCTGCACAGCTCCAGAACACCCCGGGACAAGGTGAGATGGGCACTGATCACTCTGCATAACAACTGGGGCATGTGTGCTGACACTCTACTCTAACACCCCAGACAATGACAGCTCTACACCATCGTTCTCTGCTCACAAAGATAAGCTCCGTCTCCTGTACTCTTAACAGAATCTGTTTTTATATATATATATACACACACACACTATATTGTTAAAAGTATTGGGACGCGTGCCTTTAGAAGCGCATGAACTTTAATGGCATCCCAGTCTTAGTCCGTAGGTTTCAATATTGAGTTGGCCCACCCTTTGCAGCTATAGCAGCTTCAGCTCTTCTGGGAAGGCTGTCCACAAGATTTAGGAGTGTGTCTATGGGAATGTTTGCCCATTCTTCCAGAAGAGCATTTGTGAGGTCAGACACTGATGTCGGTTGAGAAGATCTGGCTAACAGTCTCCACTCTAATTCATCCCAAATGTGTTCTATTGGGTTGAGGTCAGGACTCTGTGCAGGTCAATCAATTTCCTCCACCCCAAACTCACTCATCCATGTCTTTATGGACCTTGCTTTGTGCACTGGTGCGCAGTCATGATGGAACAAGAAGGGGACATCCCCAAACTGTTCCCACAAAGTTGGGAGCATGAAATTGTCCAAAATGTCTTGGTATGCTGATGCCTTAAGGGTTCCCTTCATGGGAACTAAGGGGCAAGCTCAACCACAATGCAGTCAGGAAAGTACCGTTCTCCTGGCAAATGCCAAACCCAGACATGTCCATTGGATTACCTGACAGAGAAGTGTGATTCGTCACTCCAGAGAACACATCTCCACTGCTCTAGAGTCTAGTGGCGGCGTACTTTACACCACTGCATCCGATGCTTTGCATTGCACTGGGTGCTTGGCTATGGAAAACCATTCCATGAAGCTCTCTACACACTGTTGTTTTGCTAATCTGAAGGCCACACAAAGTTTGGGTGCCTTACCTATTTTTTTTTTTTTTAATTTAAATATTTATTAAATTTTTCATATTAATACAAAAGTCCCAAAACAGGGAAAAAAAAAAAATTCTCAATACAAATAAACATTTATAACATTTCTATCTTTCCCTTATTAAAAAAAAACTCTTTTCTTTCCCATCCCACTATCTCCCCTTCCCGCCCCTCATCCCCCCTCTTCCCTCTGCAGACTCCAATCCATTCTGATCTAATAAGGCTTATCCATTTTATTGTTAACCTCTTAGTTTATATTTTCTTATATTTCTCCTTCAATCTTGCTCTTTCCCACTTTTCCCATCTCCTAGAATACACTCCCATCCTATCTTCATGCATATGGTATGATTTTTCCATTCTACCAATCTGGTTCACTCTGTTAATCCAGTCTTCCTCCTTCGGTACCTCGGCTCTTCTCCAAAACTTGGGTATCAGCCCTTTCGCTGCATTCAAGAAGTACCAAATACCTGAATCTTTATGTTTATTTACAGATGTCTCTACCTTGTGTAGGAGGCACGTCGTTGGGTCTAACCCTATGTCAATTTCGGTTATTTCCTCAATCAGTTTAACTATTATCTTCCAAAAGGCCTGAATTTTCGGACATTCCCACCATATGTGAAACACCGTGCCAATCTCTCCACATCCTCTCCAACACTTATTTGAGTTTTCCCCATTCATCTTATGCTCTACACTCGGTGTAATGTGCCATCGTGTCATACACTTGTAATTAACCTCAACCTCTCTCATACTAACATTATCGTGTATCAATCTAAACATCTTTCTCTGTCTATCTTCGTCAAACTCAACTCCCATGTCCCTTTCCCATTTTGTAATAAAAGTTGACTTTGTGTTTGTGTCTAATTCTGTGAGTATTCTATACACTTTTGAAATACCGTGTTTCCCATCACCTCGTGTCCCCAACAACCTTTCAAACATATTCCACTCCTGTTTTATTCTCAGGGGTTTCGGTAGATTTCCAATAAAACATTTCAATTGATGATACTTCCACTCATCTATTCTAATAAAAATATCTCCCTTCTTCTCTATTAAATCTTTAAGTGATCTCAGTTCCCCTTCCACCAAGACATCACTCAGTTGGGTGTCCTCCTTTCTAAACCATCTCCCTGATATCTTATTCTTTCCCGGGGGGAAATACTCAGTATTTGTGAGAGGCATTAATATAGAATTGAATTCCCATTTCATGTTTTTGTGTAAAGTGTCCCATACCCTAAAAACATTTAATGTGTACATACTTGTGCTTTCTTTAATTCCCCTAAACTGTGTTGGGACCCATATCATCTGACTCAATCTAGTGCCACTAAGATCATTTTCAATTGTTACCCAACTTTTCCCCTTATGGTTAAATGTCCAGTCATATATTCTTGCCAAAACCACTGCTTTATAATATCTCTTGACATCTGGTAGACCCATTCCCCCTTTCTCTTTAGTCCTACTCAATGTTTCATATGCTATTCTGGGTTTCTTATTCCTCCATATATATTTTGTTAACATTCTTTTCATTATCTTAAAGAAGGCCTCTGGAATTTTAATTGGTACCATTTGAAATCTATACAGTATTTTAGGCATAATTACCGTTTTGACTAGGTTTATGCGTCCTATCCAGGCTGGGTTTCCTCCTTCTAATCTTTTTAAATCTTCCCTGATCTCATTTATCAAAGATATATAATTTAATCTATACAAGTTCTTAAGTGAGGCAGTAAGCTTTATTCCTAGATACTTTATCTCTTTTTCTCTCCATATAAAGGGGAATTCTTTTTGTAGTTTTTCTTTTTCATTCTTTGGTATATTAATATTCAGGATCTCTGTTTTCGTTGGATTAATTTTTAAGTTTGAAAGTTCACCGTACTCCTTCAGAATCTTCATTATATTTGGGAGAGTTATTCGAGGATTCCCCACATAGAACAATAAGTCGTCCGCAAAGGCCGCTACTCTATGTTCTGTGGATTCTATCTGTATTCCCTTTACCGATCCACTATTTCTTATTATTGACAACAGAGGTTCGAGTGACAATACATATAACAGAGGGGACAGTGGACAGCCCTGTCTTGTCCCATTAGACATTCCAATGGGTTCTGATCTCTCCCCGTTTACCGTGATGATTGCAGTAGGCTCACTATATAATTTGCTTATCCACTCTCGCATTCTATCGCCTATCCCCAGCACTTTTAAATTATCCATCATGAAGCCCCAGTCCACTCTATCGAATGCCTTCTCTGCGTCAATCGACAAGAGCACCACCGGGGCTTTCCCTTTTCTACTCTTCTGAATAAGCATCAGGGTTCTCAAGCCGTTATCTCTACCTTCTCTCCCTGGTACGAAGCCCACCTGATCTCCATGGATCCATTCAGGCATCAGATCCCTCAACCTGTTTGCTAACACCTTTGCATACAGTTTAGTGTCAGTGTTCAGTAATGAAATAGGTCTATAGCTGGAGCACTGAGATGGATCTTTTCCTTCCTTATGAATAAGTACTACATGGGCCTGTAGGGATTCTCTCCTCATTTCCGTCCCACCTCCCAGAGCATTCATATATTTCTCCAGCTTGGGTAGCAATACCTCACTGAATTTCTTATAGTACCTAACTGTATAACCATCCGGGCCTGGGCTTTTTCCCCCCCCTGTGCTTTTCAATGCTCTTTTAATTTCTTCCTGGGAGATTTCTGCATCTAGGGATTTCAATTGTATTTCACTTAGTTTTGGTAATCCCGCATTTTTTAAGTATGTCATCTTTTTTTTATTAATTTCCTCTTGGGCTTCTTTTAGAGGGCCTTGGGTACTGATATTATATAATTTCTTATAATACTCCGTAAACACTTTAATAATCTCTTTATTTGAGTGGACCAACTCCCCCTTTGAACTTTTTATCTTTTCTATGTAGTTCCTATTTTTCTTTTTATTCAAGGCTCTCATTAAATATCTTCCTGGTCTGTCTCCCCATCTATATCTTTCGTTCAAAACCCTGTTGTATACTCTTCTCTTCTCCTCCTCCATCAACCTCTCTAGCTCATCTTTTTTATCCACTAACTTCTGTCTCGTATCTATTGTTATTTTCTTCTTATGGATCTGCTCCAGTTCCAATATTTCTTTTAAGAGCCTACTGACCCTCTCTCTTCTTTCCTTTTTTTTCCTTGCACCTGCCGCGATCAAGATTCCTCTTATAAATACCTTGTGGCTTTCCCAAACTGTAGCTATCGATACTCCCTCTGTTTCGTTCTCCTTAAAATATACCTTAATCTCTTTCTCGATTTTTTGAACTATATCCTCATCCAGAAGAAGAGCCTCGTTTAACCTCCACCCCAATCCTCCAGTCCACCTTCCTCCCCATCTCATTTTCATCACAACCGGAGCATGATCCGAGAACGTCCTTGTTTCTATGTCGATTTTAACCAGATGATCTATCAGTTGGTGGTCTATTAAGATGTAGTCTAATCTCGAGTATATCTCGTGTGCATTCGAGAAGAAGGAATAGTCTCTGTCTTTCATATGCGTTATTCTCCAGATGTCCACTAGTTGGTATTCATGCATCGCTTTTTTCAAAGCTCTCAGAGACCTACTCCCCTCTCTTTGCACAGAAGAGGTATTATCCTTTTGTGGGTCCATACAGAAATTTAGGTCTCCAGCTACTATCAAACGCCCTTTTTTAAATTCCATTAATTTTTTTAACAGACCCTTCATATATATCTCCGGATTTTTATTAGGGCAGTATATATTGGCTAAAGTGCACTCAATCCCCTGAAGTTTACCTTTTAAGAATAAAAACCTCCCCTCCGGGTCGGTTCTTCTATCCTCCAGCTCAAATCTCATATTCTTTGCCAAACCTATTGCAACCCCTTTTGCTCTTTTACTTGGAGAATCTGCATAGTACCATGTTGGATAGTATTTGGATCTCAGTTTTACATTTGCCTCTATCTCAAAGTGTGTCTCCTGTAAAAATACCACTGACGTCGCCCTATGATGTAACTCATTAAACAACCTAAATCTCTTCCCTGGGCAACTCAGCCCGTTCACATTATATGTTATAAACTGTATTTCTTCCATCGTTCCCAATTGGCTCCATCCCTCTTCCTGATTGCCTTTTCCTCTTTATCTCTTCTGTCTTGCAGAGTATTGACCCCGTACCTCCTCCCCTCCCTCCCTCCCCTTCCTCCCTCCCACCCAGCTTCCATCCCTCCCAACTTCCCTCCCCTCCCTCCCACCCCCCCCCCTCTTTTTAGGCCTACTATTTGCCTACTAATCATTTGTGGAAATACAATCCACCTTTGATTTAATCTCAGGGCAAAAAAAAATAAAGAACTCCACCCATGGACCACTTTTCCCCCTTCTCCAACCTCCCCCTCAACCCCTAACTCCTCCCTGAATATCTCAATAATAGTGGCTAGGAGAAGGTTGGGAGAAGGCAGAAAAAGACAGGAGGGAGAGAGAGAGACAAAAAAAAAAAAAAAAAAAAAAAAAAACCCACATTATCTCTCTCCCTCTCCCCCTCCCCCCCCCTCCCCCCGCCTCCTCCCTCCAACAGGCTGCCAGCGCTCCTTTCCTTTTATTCTAATTTCCCAGTGTTCTTCTTCCCAACCAGGGATCTCCAGTCTTTGTAGTTTAAGTCTATCACAAAAATACTGCAAATCTTCTGGGAACCTGAGATATGCTGTAGTTCCATTTCTCCACCCTATTAGGCACTCAGGGGTCCCCCATCTATATTGGACGTTCTGTTCTTTCAATCTTTCCAATAGAGGTCTAAGGATTCTCCTTCTCCACAGAGTCTCTGATGACAAATCCGCA